>NW_021621323.1:15440618-15447933 GCF_004785775.1 Grammomys surdaster | reverse complement strand
TTGTAGCCATGGATACCAGGAGCACCTGGCAGCTGGGGGCACTAAACTGTGTAACAAGATGTTTATCAGAGTGTGCTCAGCTATTGCAGGCTGTTGAAACAAGTCTCTTGTCAGGGTATATGGCTCGAGATGGCTGTAAAGATGATAGCCACTTTCGGCTAAGAGTCGGCTCCCAACAAAAGACCTGTTTAATTTAATATATATATGAAAATATACATTATCTGCTATATCTGTTTAATGTTGCATATATATGTATATGTACATGTATATGTATGTATGTATATGTGCTTTATGTTGACTGAGAATTGGGTAAACTATCAGGGGGATCATCCTTGGCAAAAACTGATACTCCCTCTCTCTGGAGAAATTAATTGCTTTTAGGACATCTTCTAGGGTAGGGCCTTATGAGGTGTTTGCCGGCCAACCGGTGTTTCATTATAGGATTTATATTTTAGGTTGCCTTATTGTTGATATTTTGATGGTTCAGCTTCCTCACATATTGAAGTAATGATTTCACATCAGACACCTTGGTTCTTATAATCTTTCTGCCCTGTCTTCTGTAATGTTTTTGAACCCATAGATATAGCGATAGTGCTGTAGATATATCAGTTGGAGATGGACAGCACATGCTTTGTTTTCTCTGCATTTTGACTAGCTGTATATTTCTGTAGTAATCACTTTCTGCTGTAAAAAGAAGGTTCTTTGGTGAGAGGTAAGCAGTTCTTTTCTTTGTGGGCGTAAGGATAATATGTAGAAACCAATTAGACATCATACTTGTTTAGAGAGGTGGCAGTAGTGGATTCTTCCCTAGAGTTCATGAGCTCACTAGCCAAAAGCGGTTGGCGCGGTTCACAAATATTGACTTTCTTCAATTAAAGTCTTTTAATTTACACTAAACTGAAGAATAATATCATAGAGAATGGCATAGAGAATATCATAGAGAATTTTACTTTAAATTGTTATAGTAGAATTTCAAATCTATCCAATGAAGTAAGATCAGATCCAACACTTTCTTACACCCTCTTTTTCTCTCTATGGATCTCCTTACAAAATGTTCCTCTTTGGACTTTATACCCTTTCTTCTTTTTAATTAATTAATAGGATTCCTTTCTATTGAGTGGACCCTAAGCCCAAGTCGGAGAGCATTGATTATCCCGGAGATATAGGTGCCATTGTTAAACCATAGAGAATTTCTTGCCATGATGGTTATTGTTGTGGTTCATAGGGTTTTTTTTGTCTTTTTTTTGTTTTGTTTTTTTTAATTTTTGTTGGATGTTTTATTTACATTTCCTATGTTGCCCCTTACCCCATTCCCCACCCACCCAGGAACCCCCAATCCCCTCACCCCTCCTCCTTCTTCTCTGTGGATATAATCTCTGTCTACCCCCCCACTCCTACCTCCCCACCCTCAAAATTCCCACCCCCTGGGGCATCCAGCCTTCATGCAGTCAGTCAAGGTTCTCTTCTTCCACCTATGCCCAGCAGGGCCCTCCACTCTTACATATTCAACTGAAGCACTGGATCCCTCCCTAAGTGCTCCCAGGCTGGTGGTTTAGACCCTGGGAGCTGTAGTTGGTTGGTATTGTTGCTCTCCTCATGGTGCCACAAATCCTTTCAGCTCTCCTTCAGTCTTCACTCTAACTCCTCTATTGAGAACCCCATGATCAGTTCAATGGCTAGTTGTGAGCATCTGCCTCTGAGTATGTCAGACTCTTGAAGACCTCTGAGGAGATATCCATATCAGGCTCTTATTAGCATGCACTTCCTGACTTCCACATCAGCATCTACCTTTGGTGATTGCACATGGGATAGATACTCAGGTGGAGTGGTCTTGAGACGGCCCCTCCTTCAGTTTCTGTCCCTCACTTTGTCTCCATATTTGCTCCCTTGAGTATTTTGTTGCTCCTTCTAAGAAGGACCGAATCACCCCCACTTGGTCTTCCTTCTTTATGGGCTTCATGTGGCCTGTGAGTTACATCTTGGGCATTTCAAGGTTCTGGGCTAATATCCAATAATCAGTGAGTGAATATCATGTGTGTTCTTTTGTGATTGGCTTACCTCACTCAGGATAATTTCTAGTTCCATCCATTTACCTAGGAACCTTTCGAATTCATTGTTTTTAATAGCTGAGTAATACTCCATTGTGTAAATATACCACATTTTTTGAATCCATTCCTCAGTAGAAGGACATCTGGGTTCTTTCCAGCTCCTGGCTATTATAAACAAGGCTGCTATAAACATAGTTGAGCATATGTCCTTGTTATATGTTCGAGCATCTTCTGGGTATATGCCTAGGAGTGGTATAGCTGGATCCTCAGGTAATGCTATGTCCAATTTTCTGAGGAACCGCCAGACTGATTTCCAAAGTGGTTGCACCATCTTGCAGTCCCACCAACAATGGAGGAGTGTTCCTCTTTCTCCACATCCTCGCCAGCATCTACTATCACCTGAGTTTTTAATCTTAGCCATTCTGACTGGTGTGAGATGGAATCTCAGGGTTGTTTTGATTTGCATTTCCCTGATGACTAAGGATGCTGAACATTTCTTTAGGTGCTTCTCGGCCATACGAGATTCTTCCGTAGAAAAATCTTTGTTAAGCTCTATACCCCATTTTTTAATAGGGTAATTTGGTTGTCTGGAGTCTAATTTCTTGAATTCTTTGTATATATTGGATATTAGCCCTCTATCAGATGAAGGATTGGTAAAGATCTTTTCCCAATTAGTTGGTTGTGTTTTTGTCCTATTGACAGTGTCCTTTGCCTTACAGAAACTTTGCAATTTTATGAAGTCCCATTTGTTAATTCTTGATCTTAGAGCATATGCCATTGGAGTTCTGTTCAGGAACTTTTCCACGGTGCCCAAATATTAGAGGCTTTTCCCCACCTTCTCTTCTATTAGTTTCAGTGTATCTGGTTTTATGTGGAGGTCCTTTATCCACTTAGACTTGAGCTTTGTACAAGGAGATAAGAATGTATCAATTTTCATTCTTCTACATGCTGACCTCCAGTTGAACCAGCACCATTTGTTGAAAATGCTGTCCTTTTTCCACTGGACAGTTTTAGCTCCTTTGTCAAAGATCAAGTGACCATAGTAGTGTGAGTTCATTTCTGGGTCTTCAATTACTATTCCATTGATCTTCCTGCCTGTCTCTGTACCAATACCAGGTAGTTTTTATCACTATTGCTTTGTAGTACAGCTTGAAGTCAGGGATGGTGATTCCTCAAGAAGTTCTTTTATTGTTGAGAACAGTTTTCGCTATCCTGGGTTTTTTGTTATTCCATATGAATTTGAGAATTTTTTTTCTAACTCTGTGAAGAGTTGAGTTGGGATTTTAATGGGGATTGCATTGAATCTGTAGATTACTTTTGGCAAGATGGCCATTTTTATTATATTAATCCTGCCAATCCATGAGCATGGGAGATCTTACCATCTTCTGAGATCTTCTTCGATTTCTTTCTTCAGAGACTTGAAGTTCTTGTCATACAGGTCTTTCACTTTCTTGGTTAGATTCACACCAAGGTATTTTATATTATTTGCAACTATTGTGAAAGGTGTCATTTCCCTAATTTCTTTTTCAGTCTGTTTATCTTTCATGTAGAGGAAGGCTACTGATTTGTTTGAGTTGATTTTATAACCAGCCACTTTGCTGAAGTTGTTTATCAGGTTTAGGAGTTCTCTGGTGGAAGTTTGGGGGTCACTTAAGTATACTATCATATCATCTGCAAATAGCGATATTTTGACTTCTTCCTTTCCTATTTGTATCCCTTTGACTTCTTTTTGTTGTCTGATTGCTCTGGCTAGGACTTCCAGTACTATATTGAATATGTAGGGGGAGAGTGGGCAGCCTTGTCTAGTCCCTGATCTTAGTGGGATTGCTTCAAGTTTCTCTCCATTTAGTTTGATGTTGGCTACTGGTTTGCTGTAAATTGCTTTTACTATGTTTAGGTAGGGGCCTTGAATTCCTGATCTTTCCAAGACTTTTATCATGAAGGGATGTTGAATTTTGTCAAATGCTTTCTCAGCATCTAGTGAGATGATCATGTGGTTTTTTTTTTTAAGTTTTTTACATAGTGAATTACATTGATGGATTTCCGAATATTGAACCATCCCTGCATTCCTGGAATAAAACCTACTTGATCATGATGGATGATTGCTTTGATGTGTTCTTGGATTCGGTTTGCTAGAATTGTATTGAGTATTTTTGCATGTTCATAAGGGAGATTTGTCTGAAGTTCTCTTTCTTTGTCGGGTCCTTGTGGGGTTTCGGTGTGAGTGTAATGGTAGCTTCATAGAACGAATTGGGTAGTGTTCCTTCTGTCTCTATTTTGTCGAATAGTTTGAAGAGAATTGGTATTAGGTCTTCCTTGAAGGTCTGATAGAATTCAGCACTAAAACCATTTGGTCCTGGGCCTTTTTTAGTGGGGAGACTTTTAATGACTGCTGCTATTTCCTGAGGGGTTACGGGACTGTTTAGATGGTTTATCTGCTCCTGGTTTAACTTCGGTACCTGGTATCTGTCTAGGAAATTGTCCATTTCATCCAGGTTTTCCAGTTTTGTTGAGTATAGGCTTTTGTAGTAGGATCTGATGATTTTTTGAATTTCTTCAGTTTCTGTTGTTATGTCTCCCTTGTCAGTTCTGATTTTATTAATTTTGATACTGTCTCTGTGCCCTCTGGTTAATCTGGCTAATGGTTTATCTATCTTGTTGATTTTCTCAAAGAACCAGCTCCTTGTTTTATTGATATTTTGTATTGTTCTTTCTGTTTCTATTTGGTTGATTTCAGCCCTGAGTTTGATTATTTTCTGCCTTCTACTCCTCCTGGGTGTATTTGCTTCTTTTTGTTCTAGAGCTTTTAGTTGTGCAGTCAAGTTGTTAGTGTGTGCTCTTTCCAGTTTCTTTTTGTAGGCACTTAGAGCTATGAGCTTTCCTCTTAGCACTGCCTTCATGGAGTCCCACAAGTTTTGGTATGATGTGTCCTCATTTTCATTGAATTCTAAAAAGTCTTTTATTTCTTTCTTTATTTCTTCCTTGAGCAAGTCATCATTGAGTAGAGAGTTGTTCAGTTTCCATGTGCACGTGGGTTTTCCATTGGTTTTGTCATTATTAAAGACCAGTCTTAGTCCGTGGTGATCTGATAAGATGCAAGGGATTATTTCAATCTTTTTGTATCTGTAGAGGGTTGTTTTGTGACCAATTATATGGTTTATTTTGGAGAAGGTACCATGAGGTGCTGAGAAAAGGTATATTCTTTTGTTTTAGGATGAAATGTTCTATAGATGTCTGTTAAGTCCATTTGGTTCATAACTTCTGTTAATGTCAAAGTGTCTCGGTTTAGTTTCTGTTTCCATGATCTGTCCATTGCTGAGCGTGGGGTGTTGAAATCCCCCACTATTATTGTGTAAGGTTTAATGTGTGTTTTGAGCTTTAGTAAAGTTTCTTTTATGTATGTAGGTGCCCTTGCATTTGGAGCATAGATGTTCAGAATTGAGAGTTCACCTTGGTAGATTTTTCCTTTGATGAGTATGAAGTGTCCTTCCTTGTCTTTTTTGATTAATTTTGGATGAAAGTCGATTTTATTTGATATTAGAATGGCTACTCCAGCTTGTTTCTTGGGACCATTGGCTTGGAAAATTGTTTTCCACCCTTTTATTCTGAGGTAGTGTCTGTCTTTGTCACTGAGGTGCGTTTCTTGTATGCAGCAAAATTCTGGGTCTTGTTTGTGTATCCAGTCTGATAGTCTCCGTCTTTTTATTGGGGAATTGAGACCATTGATGTTAAGAGATATTAAGAAAAAATGATTGTGGCTTCCTGTTATTTTTGTTATTAGAGGTAAAGTTATGTTTGTATAGTTATCTTCTTTTGGGGTTGTTGGAAGATTACTTCCTTGCTTTTTCTAGGTTGCAGTTTCCCTCCTTGTGTTGGTGTTTTCCATCAATTATCCTTTGAAGTGCTGGGTTTGTGGGAAGATATTGTGCAAATTTGGTTTTGTCATGGAATACCTTGGTTTCACCATCTATAGTGATTGAGAGTTTTGCTGGGTATAGTAATCTGGGCTGGCAATTGTGTTCTCTTAGGGTCTGTATGATGTTAGTCCAGGCTCTTCTGGCTTTTATAGTCTCTGGTGAGAAGTCTGGTGTAATTCTTATAGGTCTGCCTTTATATGTTACTTGACCTTTTTCCCTTACGGCTTTTAGTATTTTTTCTTTGTTTTGTGCATCTGATGTTTTGATTATTATGTGATTATTTGATTATTTGATTATTATTTGATTATTATTTGATTATTATGTGATTATTATTATTATAGGTATTTCTTTTCTGGTCTAGTCTATTTGGTGTTCTGTAGGCTTCTTGTATATTTATGGGCATCTTGTTCTTTAGGTTTGGGAAGTTTTCCTCAATAATTTTGTTGAAGATATTTACTGGCCCTTTAAGTTGGGAATCTTCATTCTCATCTATACCTATTATCCTTAGGTTTGGTCTTCTCATTGTGTCCTGGATTTCCTGGATGTTTTGAGTTAGGAGTTTTTTGCATTTTGCATTTTCTTTGACAACTGTGTCAATATTTTCCACCGTATCTTCTGCATTTGAGATTCTCTCTTCTATCTCTTGTATTCGGTTGGTGATGCTTGCGTCTATGACTCCTGATCTCTTTCTTAGGTTTTCTATCTCCATGGTTGTCTCCCTTTGAACTTTCTTTATTGTTTCTATTTCCAGTTTCAGATCCTGAATGTTTTTGTTTAATTCCTTCTTTGTGTTTTCTTGCATTTCTTTAAGGGATTTCTGTGATTCCTTTTTAAGGGCTTCTATCTGTTTACTTGTACTTTCCTGTATTTCTTTAAGGGAGTTACTTAATTCCTTCTTATAATCCTCTATCATCATCATGAAAAGTGATTTTAATTCTGAATCCTGCTTTTCAGGTGTGACGGGGTGTTCAGGGCTTGCTACATTGGGAGAACTGGGTACTGATGATGCCAAGAAACTTTGGTTTCTGTTGCTTATGTTCTTGCGCTTGCCTTCCACCATCTGGTTAACTCTGGTGGTACCTGCCCTCACTGTGTAAGACTGGAGTCTGTATTTCCAGTTATCTTGCTTATTGCAGAGCTCCTCGGAGTCCAGATGTCTCTGTGGTCTTATGCTCCTAATCTCCTGGGTGGGAGAACTCCTGGGACTCAGCCCACCTCTTGGATCTGGAAATCCTTCTGCTCTGAGTGCAGTGGCTCCTCGGCTGCTCTGAGTGCAGTGGCTCCTCGATGACTCAGGATTCAGTTTCTCCACAGGACAGGAGCAGACCGACTCTGTGTCTGCTCCAGCCC
>NW_021621323.1:15407907-15440608 GCF_004785775.1 Grammomys surdaster | reverse complement strand
TTTCTCCACAGGACAGGAGCAGACCGACTCTGTGTCTGCTCCAGCCCAAAGGACCCGGCAGGGGCGGAAGGGCATTCATAGGCTTTTTAAACCAAGGACACTAGGAATACGAAGCAGTTCAAAAAGCCTCTCTAACCTTTCTTGTCTGTTTTGTTACATTTAAGAATTTTCATTGACACACAGAAAAATAAAAGGGATATGCAGAAACATAAAAAACATGAACAATGGCCGTTTACCAACTCTTTCTTATTACCTAAGGATGTCTGTTTTGTTGTTGTTTTTTGTTTGTTTGTTGAATGAGCAGCTTTTTCCCTTCCTTTTATTCTACAGTATCATTACTTCATAGAAATCTAACCTGTTTCTAGACACTTTGAGTACTCAGCATCATTAGTATCTACTCATGCTACTACCAGCACACGATCTAAGCATTGACATACAAAATATTTGAACTAACAAAGAGAGAGTTTATTAGTAGTGGAGAATATTTATTAGTAGAACTTCATATGTTGATCCATGGAGATTTACCCTAATTCATGTCTAAATATTGTATGCCTTCTACTTTTTCTAACAAAGACAACACAAAATGGAAGCATAGAACATATTTCAAGATGACTTCAAGGTTGTGATAAGCACCAGATGTATCTATTAAGGTTAGAAAAATCTTGTTCAAGTGGTATTTGAAGTAAATAGTAGTAGACTCATTCTTAATATGGAAGCGTGTTTAGTTTAAAGTAAAATCATTTTGGGGGCTACTTAACATCTCATTATTTTTCCTTAAACAATGTGTTTAATTTTTTTAAATGAAGTCATATATCTTATACAATAGTTTAAATAATCAATATTAGAATTATCAACCTCACATGAGTATAAGATGGTAAGCAAAGAAGTAAAAAGCAGTAAAAAGCAAGGGCTGGAGAGATGGCTCAGTGGTTAAGAGCACCAACTGCTCTTCCAGAGGTCCTGAATTTAATTCCCAGCAACCACATGGTGACTCACAGCCATCTGTAATGGGATCTGATGCCCTCTTCTTATGTGTCTGAATACAGCTACAGTGTACTCATATAAATAAATAAATCTTAAAAACAAAAGCAAGCAAGCAAACAAACAAAATACACTAATGGGAAAGGAATCCTTTTTTTTCTACCTTTGCCTCATTTTCTCAGATCAGTTAGTGGTCAATCCAGAAATTATATACATATGAACAACACCAAAACATCTGAGCAAGTTGTCATCATATATTTATGCATATATAAGTAATGATTAAAGAATAAGAGGGCATGAATTTGAGAAAACGTAAGCAGAGAATAGGGAGGTTGAAGGGAGGAGACATGAAACAGGTAGGAGGGGAAAGGGACAGGAGGACAATGATATATCTTAGTTAAAATGAAAAGTACATAAAAATAAATAAAAGTAGAAATTCTCTATGTTTCTTTGTAGCTAGAATCTTGACTAGAGCCTATTTTTCCCCTAATTCCTTCTATAATGAAATATACACAGAGTCACTGGTGGGAGTCTCTTCCATGCAATCACAGCTGCACTAATGAAGATGCTAGCAAGTGTTATGCTCAGAGGACAGCAATACACTGCATAGAAATTTATCCTCAATGGATTTGTGTTAGTCTTGCTGCCATCAATGAATGGCTACCTTAGCATCTGCCAACATTTTTAATTTTTCATAGTCTTTGATACAGTATAACGGGGCATGGCTGATTGGTAAGCGGTGAACACTACTAGTTTTTCACCAACTCTCTAGTCTTTCAACTACTGTAATTTGTATAGCAATGGTTTATATGACTGCTTAGAAGCAAGACAAGGTGGTTCTACATGCTTAGAGACACAATGAACAAACTAGCATGAAGTGAAATGCAAGGAAAAAAATGACTTGATCACAACAAGTATAGAATATGGAACACATCTGGAATGTCACAGCACATTGATCATGGTGACCTTTATATAGACAAGATTATATTATAAAACAATAAATAGTATAGCATAATACATACCTCCAATAAGCATGAGGAATCAGCTACTACATAGTGCACAAATAAGAATGGGCCATAATTTATTCTATATCAGCAGCACCACAGGTTAGTTTTCACCAGCATTAAGAAAAACATATGATTAATGTGTACACTATGAAGTCACAGTGACCAGAGCATCTCTATGTAATAAGGATATTTCAGCAGTAGCCACATAATTTTATGAGTCTTCCATGCTTCTATACAGTCCACCACTGATGAAGATTTCCTTGTTGGGTTTATAAACATGATTTAAGTTATCTAAGAAAAATACTTGATGGGAGGTTTAGAAAACAAAAGTCTTCTAAAATCAACATTTTTGAACTGTAGAAGTTAGATGAAAATTTACATCTGGGGAGCTATGCTTAAATTTTCCCTTTAAACTTAATGAATTGCACATACAAATCTCCATTAATTGCTTGTTGTGGCAAATTAGTGATGCAAATTATATGGAAGCTTAAGAACATGTCTAATAATCAAATAAGAATGACAAACATGGAAACAATCTATTAGGAAAAAAGACAGTAGAACAATGTTATCACTGTGTTATTAAAAATAAAGTAAAATTTTTGGTTTTCTAAGACAAGGCCAGCAAGTGCTAAAGAGAAAAACAGTCTTTCCATGCCATATGTGATTGAAACAGAACTGACAGAATTAGAAGAAAAGGAAATGTCAAAATATAAATAAAAACTAAAGATTACCAAGAGAGGAGAGAAATCTGAAGTCAGGAAGCAAGTATGAAATAAAAGCAATTATTCAAAAAACGTAATTTATAGGAGAAAAAGAAAAACGTTAAGTTCAATATTAACTTCAATTGCAGTGAGAAACCTGAGAAGAAAAGAAATCTACATTTTTACCATAATATTAAAGCAAAGTGACTAGTTTTGGAATTATTTCTAAAATTTCTGCCAAACATGTAGTAAAAGTCAAACTACTTTTGTATGTCTATAATGCTTTATATATAAACAAGATATATTTTATATTTTAACAAAATATCATTTTTCAGAAAGTGAAAGTTATCATAAGCTATGAATAGCAACAAATCATAACGTCTTCCTTAAATCTGTGGCATATTGCTAAATTACATGTCAATTTTGGTTTTAGTTAAAATATGATTTAATATGGTAACTATTTACAGGGTTGAAAAGATGAGACATAGAGTCATGAGAATGAGATATGCTTAGGAAGCTTAGTAGTGGTAACAGTGCAAATGTCAAAGTTTTGTTTATTTAAATGGAAGCAGAAAATTGATTCTGATGAGCTTTATTTCCAGTTTTATTCAACCTAAAGTATCATTTTCATTGAGCATAAGAGAGTGATGGATATTCACGTGTTCCTAATTATTTGAAATTTCTCACTTTAATAAAAATCCTTTTTATATTTCAGCCCCCTAACATTTATTGTCTATATATGCATCTATACTACACTTGTACACTTGCTATAATAATGTGACAGAATAATTCAAAGGTGTAATGAAAACTAGATGTTTTTCCCCCCTCAGGTTTAATGATTTCTGTGCTAACTGATTGAACACATGACCATTGATGAATGGATATTCTATCCACCGTATTTGGTGCCACCCTCCAGGGTGTTTCATTTGCATGGATGAAGTAATTTCACATTTGTTTTTGAATTCTATTTGTGAAGAAACAATTAATGAAGAGAATTTTAGACTAAGTGCAGTAGTGCATGTGTATCTGCTCATTTCCTACCAGAGAGAACTAACGTGTCTGTCCTGAGGTCTCATGAATACTAGGTATTTCATCAGTATTCAGCACATCCCAGCTACCTGTAATTACCAGCAAACATAGTGGAGACAGACCTTGAAAACATAGCATCCTTAAATACATCTAGAACAGAAATATTCATGGTCCTTAACATTTTCTAATGCCTATAGTGTTTCAAAGTAATATAGCTGTTTATCATCATCTTGAAATATGTAAAGCCCTTATCTATATCCTGTCTTAGATCAGAAAGTAATATTCTCTGTTGATGATATCACTTAACATTGGGGAGATAAAGAAATGAACAACATAAAATTCAGAAATAAATCACATGAGGTTTATGTAATACAATTTTCTAAAGGAATGTAATTCATGAATGTAACATTGTTTATCAGACCATATAAGCCGTGCGAACCTAGTAAAAGAGAGAACTTCCTGTTTCCAAGGCCATGTCTCAGAACGTGAATTACCAAAAAATTTGGGAGCTAATATTAAATTTTTAGAAGATTAATGATAACCGAGTTTTTAAAATAAAGAAAAAATAAACAAGCAAAAGGTAGTATATCCAGGCTAGTATTTGTCCATACATTGGCTTTAGGTTTTTAATGGGCTTCCATGCAGCACTTTCTGAATAGATGGATACTTCCTGATTTTGAAGATTACTTGGTGTAACACTTGAGGAGGAGTGGTGATATTCCTGATTTAGTAACAATAATGATAATTTAATTTAATTAGGATAATTTTAGAATTATTCTATACCTTATGTGAAACTATTTTATGTATCGATATAATTTTTATTCTAGTACACTGAAAATGTTTTTCTAACATCCATATTGGAATGTCATATACAACCAGGGGACATATGCAATTTATGTGGTATACTACTTTCTGAGGCACCCTGGTGGCAGCTCAACTTTCTTTTTGAACGTGAGACCTCAGTGTAGATTATTCTCTTGGGTCATGTCTGTTCATTTCTCTAAGAATTACCTTTTTCTTTTTTTTCTTCTCTAAATGGGTGAAATGTGTTAAAAGCCTAATTAGGATATCTTGCCAGTGGAAAAATGGCAATTATAACAATACCCCCCTACTAAAAAAGGGCAAGCAAGAAGCAACCCCCCCTCCCTCCCAACAGAGTGAAAAACCAGGTTTTACTTCTTAATCTGTCTCACACAGAGGTATCAGGAAAGGGTCAGGTGTGCCTGGTACAAGTGTGAGGTGTCTTATCATTGCTAGAATCCTTAAGTAAAGCATGCATGCCTTTCACCCAAATCTAGTCAGAGCCCCAGCTTCTAGTCTCCATACAATCTAATCTGGGTCTAGAATATTTTCAGACTGTGAGACTTGCTGCTGAATAAATGCACTCTTTCTTACTTTTTCTAAACTTTAGCTGGGCTAGTTCAACTCAGCTATTCTGGCTCAAACTCCTCTCCCAGCTGACTTGTTCCACCTTGATTCTCTCTAGGCCTCTGAATTGATCTTCTTGGCCTGAAACTAATTCTAGAAATCTGTTCTAATTTTCTGGCTCCCTCTCATTCTTCTGCTTCGTCTGTCTTTATCTGTGTCTAGCTTGTTCTCTCTACAATCTGTCTCTGTAAAACTCTCCCAGTAAGACTCCCTCCTTCTCCCTCTCTGTGCTGCTCTACTCTCGTCTCACCTCTACTGTACAGCTCTCCAGGAACTCTACTGAATTCCCGTACTGCCCCTTCTTCCTCCCATACTGTCCTCTCCCTTAAGTTGCTTCCGTTTCCACTCTCTTCAAGTGAGATTTGGGCATATCTTATTCTGGAAAATATTAAAGATTTGTCATCTTTTCTACCACTCAATTAGACATCACTTTCAAACATGGGTGCTTCCTTCTGTAAGCTAACCTTACCTTTATTGTTTGGGATTAAATGTGAGTAATAATGGTGGTATATCTATGTCCCAGCCAGAGTGATTAAAGATGTGTGCTAAGAGATGAGCCACACCCAAATACAGACAGGTTCAAATATTCTGTTCTATTGATCAATGTGTCTATATTTTTACGCAGATGACATTCTGTTTTTATTACTATATCTCAATAGTATATCTTGAAATCTACCTCAATGTAATGACTATTCCTGTTTGTCAACTTAACTACATCTAGCTCTAAAACATAAAAATGGAGAGATGCCTGTGAGGGATATTTTTCTTAATTTGAAGCAGAAAGATGCACTTGTAATCTGTATCTTTGAGTTAGAAAGACATGTGCTTTTAATATAGAACTTTTGAGCTAGGAAAAGACTCATTTTAATCCAAATCTCAAGGTGGTAAGAAAAATCACACCTTTAATCTGGGACATATCTTCTGCTGGAAGCCTGTATTAAGGGAATAGAAGAAGGAAGGTTTTGTTCTTTGTCTACTTGCTCTCACCTTGCTAGCCTATCCATTCCTTCCCTGGCATTGAAGCCTAGTTTTGGAGGACTCTCCCTGTACTGAAGACCAGTTGAGGTATTCAGCCTGGAAGCCTAAGCAGCTATTAGATTCTTAGTCTTTCTATCCACAGTGCCCCATTGTTAAATTATTTCATTGTAGTCTATAAATCACCCTAATAATAGTGTGTGTGTGTGTGTGTGTGTGTGTATAACTCATGTTTTTCAGCCATTGCCCTGGAGTTTGAGGGTGGCTGTGATAACCTTTTTGGTAAGATGGTTGTTCTCACAACATTAATCCCACTAATCCATGAATATGGGCACTGTTTCCATCTTCTGGTATCTTCAACATTGAGAATAACAATGAATAAGTGGGACCAAATAGAAAATAAAAAAGTTAATGTACAGCAAAGGAAACCATCATATAAGAGGAAGCCTACAGAATGGAAAACATTCTTAACATCTGTATATCTGACAGAAATATCTAGAATAAATAATGTGATTAAGAGTGAAGGAAACAAAGCTATTTAGAAATGGGACACATAACAAAAGAAAGATTTTTTTCAAATATTAAATACTAACAAATAAGAAAAATTTTTAAAAAAATTTAATATCTTTAGACACCAGGAAAAAATGTTAATTTAAATGATTTGGGGATTCCATCTTAGCAAAGTCAGAATGGTCAAGACTAAAATATGAAAGAGAAAAATGCTGTCATAACAATGGGGAAAGGAAACTCGTATTCACTGTTGGTGGGTGTACATATTGGTGTAATCCCTATAGAAATCAGCTTGGAGGACCCTCATAGTGCTGAAAGTAGACCCTACTCTAAGTAAACCTGACCATTCACATTCATTCCTAATGTATCCACAATAACCAGGAAATGGAAACAAATGAACTGCACATGAACTGATGAATGAATAATAAAAGGGGGGTATTTTGCACTTACTTACCAGGCCAAGATCACCTTGATATGATTTTGAGAACTTAAATCATGCCAGTTGGAGGGTTCCAGCACAACTGAGGGTGTGACAATTTTATTGACACCAACTGTACTTTTATACCTTTATCAGAAACATAATATAATGGCAACTGTCAAGGTCAATACAGTTGTAGATACCAAGATACAATGGCTTTGCATGCTATACAGGGTATATAAGATTAATGTCTAAGACCAATTGCCCTGTCAAACTTTGATCTTGACCACTAAGGGAACATACAGAGAGACAGGAAGTGGCCTGAAAACTTCACTGCCTGAGGGAGTGCATCACTATCCCAAGAACTCAAAGGCACATTGTTGCCCTGGAGCCATGGTCTCTAACCTGAGAAAATTATGTAGCATGCCTTTCAAAGCAGCTAGCTCAAGACAACTCCATGGATCCCTGCAAAGTATGCTTACACAGTAATTAAAAAAATCTATAATGTTCATAGGTAACTGGGTAAAGTTAAAAACAGTCACTTTGGGTAAAGTAATACAGATGTAGAAAAGCAAACATCACATCTCATATTTCTTCTTCTTTGTTCATATTAGTGTTGAAACTTTAAATTTGTTAATTTGAAATACCCTTTGAAGTCAGGAATTTAGTAAAGGGCTGGGGTCCGTGTTTTAAGTGAGAGATAACATACTGATATAAAATGTTAAAGAGAAAATAGTAGAACAAGAAGAATTAACCTGGAGTTGGGCAGGGGAGGGCAGAGTATATAGGGAAATTCCAGGAACAATAGTAACACAAAGATCTTTTAAAAAATGCTCTTTGGAAAACTACTACTTGGAAGAACTAAGATTGGAAAGATAATATGTTTAGAATATATTGTTAAAAATTGTTAAGAAATTTTCATTAAAAACTATGTGTATATGAAGAGTTTGAAGGCTACAAAATGTGACTCAGTGGTTCACAGTACTTGCTGCTCTTTCAGGTGGCAGAGATTCAGCATCCAAACACCACATGGTAAGCACAAAGCTTTCTGTGATACAATTCCAGGGTATACAACTTTTTTTCAGGCAATAGGCACACATGTGGTATTACTATGTACACACAGACAAAACAGTCATATGTATAGGATAAAAAAAAGTTTTTTAAATGTGTTGGGATTGATTGCTCACTTGGTTGGTGAGGTTTTCAATGTGACTCATCAGAAATATTTCTCTCTGCTACCAACATCCTATCTTTCCTCTCTCTAATGTTATAATTCTATCATGGATGCTCCTTAATGTATCCTACACACCTAAGCTCTTATATGACCCTATTTCTGAATATCTTAGAAAGTAATCTTTTTTCTCACACTTTACATGTCACAGTTGTTACTTTTATATGCTAATATTTTACTTAGTTAATGATGTAGAGACATGAAGGCAGAAAGGTAAAATCAAGAGCAAAATCATCGTTTATTGAGACCAGGCCATGCTGGGTATCCAAGCTCTGTTTATTCTCACTCCAAAAACAAGTGATAGGCAACATTTAATTTCCTCACATTTAAGTGGATCAGAAGACTATGACATATAAAAAATCTTCAGTTATTCAAAACACAGAGTTTTCTTTTGTCTCTAGCCGTCCCGTCAGGTTATTCTAACAAAGTCTTAGTTTTTCCAGCTAAGATGTGCTGGTGTGTCTGGTGGTTTTGCAGTCCTTCAGTTCATAATGTGAGGCTTAGGCTAAGATGTTTCAATTGGTAAAGTGCTAGCCATGCAAACAGGAGTACCTGAATTCAATGATCAGAAGTGATGCTTAAAACAAACAACCCAGCAAAGAAGAAGGGCTTATGACATATTCGTAAAAACCAGCACTATGGAGGTAGAGACATGAGGCACCAGGGGTTTATGGTCAGGGAGTTAGGCCAAAACAAACTAAAAAAATAAAATAATAAAGGAAAAGAAAAAAACACTGTATATCTAACTAACTACATAATGTACTTAAATGATAACTAGGACTTCTGGCCTAAAACACACACAGGCGCAAGCACACACACACACACACACACACACACAGACACACACACAGAGAGAGAGAGAGAGAGAGAGAGAGAGAGAAACAGAGAGACATAGAGAGAGAAAGA
Source organism: Grammomys surdaster (assembly GCF_004785775.1). Taxonomy (NCBI): domain Eukaryota; kingdom Metazoa; phylum Chordata; class Mammalia; order Rodentia; family Muridae; genus Grammomys; species Grammomys surdaster. The sequence continues at coordinate 15,431,422 of NW_021621323.1, read as the reverse complement.
CAGAGACAGAGAGAGGGAGAGGGAGAGAATGAGAAAGAAAGAACACAGAGATACAGAGACTAAGAGAGACAGAGAGAATCAAAACTTGGGTTTTGGTTAATACAAGATAAATTTTCATTAACAAAGAAGAAAATATTTTTAAAATTTCCATGAAAAGATTTATGGCCTGTAGTACACAGTAAGCTGATTGTTGACTGAAGTGAATTAATTTCCTTCAAAATTCTGAGACCAGTAAGTGAGATGTATGGTTCCAACCCTTATACAGTTATGATTGCAGAAATGTGTTCTAAGGGCAAGAGGTATTGTATGAATCAGCTTCCTCATTTGATTTTCCACTGATAGGTGTCTAAGCAGTTATCAGACTTCAGTTTGCCATAAAATTTCCAGTCAACAATGGATCATACTCCCTGACTCGTTTCCATATGTCATTTTAATAACTATCTAGATATAGATGTCTTAAAATTAAACTTTGATTAAAGGCTCAGTATGCAAGTCATTCATCCAGTCCATAATCACAGAAAACTAAAGTAAAAACAGCAGGTAAGCTAGGCAGGGAGGACACAGCCCAACAGTGTGTCCGAGCTGTGCAGGAACTTGGCAATCCCCATGGAAGGCTTGTGCTCAGATTGAAGCACTGACTTCAACATCTTGTAACTATAGTGTCTGATTACAAATGCTCTAAATGTTTAGTAATTTCAGTATAACTGAACGATGGAGCCTACTTTAAGCAGAAGCTATGTGAGCTGTGTGTGGGTCCAGTCCCCTTTACTATGTCACACACACAGCATTCATTACATGACATAGGTGAAACATATCGACACTGCTAGAGTCTATTCAGACAATACATCACCTAAAGCCCAGGAATAAAACAAAATGAAAAGGCTTGGGAATGTGAAGGGAAGAGAGAGCATTGCCAACTGAAGTTTGAAGGAAAAGCACAGCTAACAGATAACAGGCAGCAAGATGAATACATGGGGCAGAAAAGCAAAAAGCAAAGGACTTTCGAACTTAATCATGAATATACTTTTTTTACAAGATTATTTTCTTTTTTTTTATTGGACGTTTTATTTACATTTCGTATGCTGTCCCCTTACCCCATCCCCCACCCACCCAGGAACCCCCAATCCCCTCACCCCTCCTCCTTCTTCTCTGTGGATGTAATCTCTATCTACCTTCCTCCACTCCCACCTCCCCACCCTCAAAATTCCCACCCCCTGGGGCATCCAGCCTTCATGTGGTCAAGGTTCTCTTCTTCCACCTATGCCCAGCAGGGCCATCCACTCTTACATATTCAACTGAAGCGCTGGATCCCTCCCTAAGTGCTCCCAGGCTGGTGGTTTAGACCCTGGGAGCTGTGGTTGGTTGGTATTGTTGCTCTCCTCATGGTGCCTCAAATCCTTTCAGCTCTCCTTCAGTCTTCACTCTAACTCCTCTATTGAGAACCCCATGATCAGTTCAATGGCTAGTTGTGAGCATCTGCCTCTGAGTATGTCAGACTCTTGAAGACCTCTGAGGAGATATCCATATCAGGTTCTTATCAACATGCACTTCCTGACTTCCACATCAGCATCTACCTTTGGTGATTGCACATGGGATAGATACTCAGGTGGAGTGGTCTTGAGACGGCCCCTCCTTCAGTTTCTGTCCCTCACTTTGTCTCCATATTTGCTCCCTTGAGTATTTTGTTGCTCCTTCTAAGAAGGACCGAATCACCCCCACTTGGTCTTCCTTCTTTATGGGCTTCATGTGGCCTGTGAGTTGCATCTTGGGCATTTCAAAGTTCTGGGCTAATATCCAATAATCAGTGAGTGAATACCATGTGTGTTCTTTTGTGATTGGCTTACCTCACTCAGGATGATAATTTCTAGTTCCATCCATTTACCTAGGAACCTCTCGAATTCATTGTTTTTGATAGCTGAGTAATACTCCATTGTGTAAATATACCACATTTTTTGAATCCATTCCTCAGTTGAAGGACATCTGGGTTCTTTCCAGCTCCTGGCTATTATAAACAAGGCTACTATGAACATAGTTGAGCATATGTCCTTGTTATATGTTCGAGCATCTTCTGGGTATATGCCTAGGAGTGGTATAGCTGGATCCTCAGGTAATGCTATGTCCAATTTTCTGAGGAACCGCCAGACTGATTTCCAAAGTGGTTGCACCATCTTGCAGTCCCACCAACAATGGAGGAGTGTTCCTCTTTCTCCACATCCTTGCCAGCGTCTACTATCACCTGAGTTTTTAATCTTAGCCATTCTGACTGGTGTGAGATGGAATCTCAGGGTTGTTTTGATTTGCATTTCCCTGATGACTAAGGATGCTGAACATTTCTTTAGGTGCTTCTCGGCCATTCGAGTTTCTTCCGTTGAAAATTCTTTGTTAAGCTCTATACCCCATTTTTTAATAGGGTAATTTGGTTGTCTGGAGTCTAATTTCTTGAGTTCTTTGTATATATTGGATATTAGCCCTCTATCAGATGAAGGATTGGTAAAGATCTTTTCCCAATTTGTTGGCTGTCATTTTCTCCTATTGACAGTGTCCTTTGCCTTACAGAAACTTTGCAATTTTATGAAGTCCCATTTGTCAATTAAAAGATTATTTTCTATTGTTTTGATAGCTACATGCTTCCCTTCTTTTCCTCCCTTCTTGAAGTTCTTCACCCCATCTCCACTCCCCTTAGCCTCTAAAAGGGTGCTCCCTTACCCCACTGCCTCCTCCTTCCCTGGGCTCATCCTCTCATAATTACTGGGAAATTACTTACAGTAATTTTAAGTGTAACTACTGTTACATAAAATAATTTGTTTCATAAAATATATAATATAGTGTCTAAGTAATTTCCCAATACAATTTAAATTTGTACGATTGTGATAGTTATTTAAGCCGGACAAAAATGTATATAGAATTCTTCAGTAATTTTCAATTGTTTTCCTCAGTGATAGCTTTGGCCATATCTGTTTTAAAATCTATTGAATTTTTATAATTGAACTATATTTCATTGTTATTGCTTCCATTTTCTTAGTCCTTGATTGCAGTTATAAAATGTCTGTACTTAATTTAAGTTTGTGGGGCATCATGCCAATAACTGTAATAGAAACTACACATTAAGTAATAGGTCAGTTTGTGTGTGTGTGTGTGTGTGTGTGTGTGTGTGTGTGTGTGTATAATATATCTAGGTTGTACATATTGCCCAATCTGGCATGTTGTACAAAGATATCTATTACCCTTTGATTGTCTTTTCTGTGATGAACGCCTGGAAATGTTAACAATGAGAATGGTACCAATACTTAACTGAATGCTATCCAGTCTTCAAAAAGAAAACAAAATTTGTTCCATAGCCTGGAACTGGAGTTACAGATAGTAGTGAGCTGTCATGTGGGTGCTAAATACTCAATTCCTGTTCTTTGCAAAAGTACGTGGTACTTTTAACCAATGATCTATCTTTACAGTCCATAGTCTGAATTTTAAGTGATATAAACCTTTATATCTACTTATGTTGAATTTATTTATATTTAAATATACCAGCAAATAAAAAGTAATATACTTCTAATGTCTCTACACTATACTCTAATGAACTCTGCAATACAATATGTTGCATGAAATATTAAAAAAGCATCCCACACTAGCACCAGCTAGGCACTGGTGGACAGGCCAATCTGTTCTCAGCCCAGCAAACTTTCTGCCTCAGACCTGCAAAGTTCCTCTCTCTTCCCACCTCAGTAAGTTCCCATGGCTAGCTGCTGCCACACCTGCCCTGTACTTCCAAATTCCTGTGGCTGGTTGGGGTAACCTCTTAAACACCACTCACTGCCATCTTACCTTTCTCTAGAACCCAGTTGAGTCGTGAAGGAAAATACCACACAATCTTAGTTTAGAATCAGCAAGTAACACAATCACTGGGAGCAGAACCTAGCATATTAATTTTATAAACTAATCTATGTTAAATCCTTGAGTGGGATCCACTTGGGATCCACCACTCAAACAGACAGTCTCTGGCTTTCTACATTCTGTCAGCCTCCTTTACTACCACTGTCCAAAAAGGCCATTCCTTTCTCCTGCTCTACTATGCTCGCCCAGACTAATCATATGTGCATATTTGCTGCAAAAAATATCTTTGATAATATATTTCAAGAGGGGAATTAAGTAATTTGCTTTTTCTCAACAATGTGTTACTGTAATTCTTCTACCTTGTGACAGGAGTTGTAGTATACTCAAACATTTCTTCTAAAGTCCTGCACTCTCTTCATCATTCTAGACAGGTGCAGGCATAAACATCAGGAGAAGGAAGGAAGAATGATTAATCTAACCCAAACCACACTGTCATTTCAGTTGTGACCTAATAAAACTAACATTTCCAATGAAGCCAATGTAGATATTTATTTACATCACAGAGAATAAGCATATAGTAAAGACGTCTGGCTCAGTGGTAATCAAATGCATACTAGATTAATTTGCTCTCTTTCATATAAAATTTATAAAGTATCATTGACCTTCTGGATTCAGTGTGGAAAGCAGTGAAATGTAGACACACCTTTTCTCTGGCAAAACACACTGACAGGTAACTGATGCTAGAACAGAAGAAAATGATGGCTACAAAGTCTTTAGAGACTCAAATTAGAAACTCTGGATGCTTAATTTATTGTTGAAATTGTACACTCCTTTCAGTATTGTGATTGTAATAGACTTCCCAAACAGAAATGCTGATGAATCCATTTCAGATACGTCTATTTGAAATCTTCAGAGATTTACCTTACTTGGTAGCAAGTTGTGATCAGTCTAAAACAAGGAAAAGGAAGTTCAAAAGAACTGGATCAGCATTTGTGCATTTATAGATACCAATAAAAGCTATTCCACTTGCCTCCTACCCATCTGCTCTGATAATGACTCTTGTCTATTGAGACTGCTTGCAGATCTGCTTTAACCCATATTCCAGACTTCCCCATTTAATCTTTCCATTTCCCACAGCCTCGTTTCTCTTCATTTGGATTTCCACATGTCAGTGCCTGTGGGTTCATAGTTGATGCTTACCACCATTGTGTATGCCTTTGTAGTATCTAAAAAAACCTGGATGAAGTAATAGATCACCCCATCCATACTTGCTTTTTGGAGACAGGGATTTTCTAGAGAAACAAGTAGAAAAAACTGTAGTATCAAGAACTTTGAATTTATTGAGGCAATAGGGTTGGCATCAAATGAATTCACAAGTAAATTATTTGCATACTAACAGTTTATTCTCCCATCAATTTAGTTATATTTGTTTAATTGTTACTCTTATTTTGAATTGAGGAATCCTACAAGATTTAAGTACTTGTGCCAAAGGACCCAGGAGAAGAAACATGGCTTATTTTCAGAGTAAGTCATGTTCATTAAAAGCCTAATTATACTCCCAGGTTAAAGATATTTCTGCTCGTAATTTAGTATCTTGCTGTTTTTGTGAGAATCAGAAGTGAAGCAAGAACACAATATGCAGAGAAATTAAATGACTATAGAGAAAGAATAAGCATACACCTCTTCCATAGTAAAAGGTGGAAGATGGACAGTTAATGTTTTACCAATATTGTCTTATATGTGCAAATAAATTTTAAAGAGCATCTGTGAACTTTGTATTATAAAAGTTTATTCAACAGGTCAAGATGCCATCCTGAAAGCCGTAATAAACCTCAATTTGTTTTTCAAAATTTGACAATCATTCATTAAACCCATTACTTTTAAAATGATTCAATATTTTCACACAGTAAAAACCAAACAAAATAAAACAAAACAGAAAGTGTATAGAAAACAGTTCAAGGATATAAAAAAGGCCCAGGTGTATTGTAGTTAAAATTGGTTAAATTACTGTTTTGAAAACAATTTATAGCACCAAACACAATACTGAAGAATAACTCAGTTATTATATAACGAACACAATTTCTTTATATCCTGTTGTTTGGTTTTTATTACTAGCCACTGATGACACTAATCCCATAGTATATTTATTACAAATACTTCCCTAACAATTACATATTTAATGCTACTAACATTCTTGAGAAATATTCTATTAATATCTTGCTGCCTTTAATTTTGGTATAAATAAACTGTATTTGAAATACAAACATCTTCACTGAATTTAGGGAGCTGAAAGTAAATGACACAAAAGACAAAATTTCAAGTTCTGAGAGGAACTAAGCAAGAACAACTACTTAGTCACTGTTCTACTAGTTTATACCACAAATTATTCATCAATGGTTTGCACAGTCTCACTGTGTAATTTGTCTGGAACTCACAATATAAATCAGACTGGCCATAAGATCTCTTTGTCTCTCCCTCCCAAAAACCGATTGAAGACCAATCATGTCTGACTACGCATTATACTTTTCAATGGCTATCTTTATAAGGAATTACTATTATTATGCTAAATTGTCATCATATTGACAGCCTCCTAATGACTCTTCACTATATCCTTAGATCCATAGGTTAGTGTATTTACTGATTATCATCACAGAAGCTAATTTTTTTCTTTCAGTAGAAGACAATTAGTGCAACTAGTCAAGGACCAGAGAATAAGAGATTATAGAATAGTCAGGTCTAAATGCTATAGCTTTATCACACTACCTTCACACAAGACTTAGAAGTCTTTGAAGATGAACAGAAAGTATCTAAGACCTAGATGTGATGTAGGACGACAAGAAAACTGTACTTTCTGGACACAGTAGGGCAGTTGGATATATGAATTCACAACATTTGAAGTATTGACCAGAAAACCTGCCTAAGCTCAAGCCAGAGAGATCCTGGAATGGACAGAGTAGGAGAACATTAATTCCCTCTGCTACAGCAGGCATTTAAATTATGACTGTTGATTTAAACAGTGAAAGAAAATCTCGAAAATTTACAAAATGTCAGGGACATTCTGGCATATGAGACACAACTAGATAATTGGTTAATGGTAAAATAAATGAATTATGTATGCATACATAATGTGTTTGTCATGAGAGACTTGTATTTAAAATATTATGGCCCACTGACATATAATTTAAAAATGAATATATTAAATTGATGTCTACCATCATGCTTCAGGATATATTAAATTAGATGTTAGAATTGTTCGTGGTGGGATGTGGTCTCCCTAAACACATGAGATTTTTCACAATGAAGTCAGCATTAGAAATTTGAAAACTTCTCTGAAACAATGATTTGCTGAATTAAGTTGGATTGCTTACAATATATATGTGTTTTCTATTTCTTTTAATAATTTATAATTTATATATGGTTGATTTAGATATTTTATACAAATAAATAAAGCATGCTTTATTCAGTTTTGTCAAAGTTCTCAGTTAATTTTTGTTGAACATATTATATTTTAAAATAAACAAACTTTTGCATGAAATCTAATAAATATAAAGTAAGAGTACTGTATATTTATATACAGTAAATCTATATGACTATAAATATGTAATATAATTTTGTGCAATAAAATCAATAATATTCACTTTACTGCATATATAACACTACAAATTGTAAAAGCTGATATTTATGACAGCTCTTATAAGAAATTTTATATTCTAAATTTTATTAATATGCTAATATACAGCTCTATCTCAATATAATATTTCAACTCTGTTCTTTTTTCAAGATATTTTCCAAAGACTGAATTAATCACCAAGTAAGTATGCTTTATTCAATATACATTGCTTTAGATTAGACATGCATCTTGTAATGAAGTACATATCTTTTTCAAGAATCCTGTGCTACTTTGTTTTATCATGCTATTTCTCTTGTAGTCTTGCTATTACTAATCATTGTCTGTTTAAGCATGATATAGAAAACTAAGCTTCTTAAGTTTAAGATGGGCATACATTTAGAGAAATTGTTTTCAAAAGGAAACATATTTTCAGTAGATTTCTAGGTTTTATGGTTTATGGCAAGAAATCCATTTCTCCCTTCATATGCAATGTCCTAAGAATAAGGACTCAGGACTCATCTCAGTTATGAGTTCAGAATGAACTAGATTACATGAGCCCCTTGTTAAAAATGAAGGAAAAAATGACAGAGTGCTAAACGCACTGTGAGAATTTTAAACTTATTTGTCAGTTACTTTTCTGTTGCTTGGAGAAAATACCATGACTAAATTCAACTTAAGGAATAAAGAAAGACATACATTTCAAGCCAGAAAACTTGAGTTCATAACATTTGGGTTGGAATGTCATAGTTTCAGGAGAAAAAAAACGCTAGCTTATCACATTGTATCCCCATACAAGAGGCAGAGAGAAGGAATAAGAAGTAGAACAAGACTATAAGACCTCAAAACCTGTTCCCAGTGACATACATTCCCCAGCATGTCTCCATCTTCTAAAGATTCCAAAACCTTCCCTAATAATGCCATCAATTAGAGTCCAAGTTCAAATGCATAAGCCTCTGGGGGATATTTCTTATTAAACACAATACATCTTTTACAAGCTAACAATTTAGTCATGATACAGGAAAAAATATTCTCTGTGCTGATAGAGTCATTTACATATAGAAAATATGGAATGATTGCTCAATCTGTTCTCTTTGCTACAAATTCAAGAAGGGTGATATGAAATGACCTAGGTGCAATTTGTGTACTTGATAAACTTACATCAAACCTGCATAGTCTCAAGCTAGAAGGTTCAAATATTAAAAACAAACTATGAGTAAAGGCACCTATCATTTCTCAGGAAGGAAACATTATCTCCTTTAGCTTTCTAGGGAAATAAACTTACATTCTGTTTTGTCGATTAGACTACTGACTATTAACCTAAAAAGTCTTCTACACAGATACCTTTCCTTCTGAGTACAGCAAGAACACTGGACCATTCTGAAGGTTTTTTCCTTTTATTCAAAAATTAACCACCCAGAGTTCATAGAAATTTTGCCTTGAGAATACTTGTTGTTTAGCTATTCCAATACAACAGGAACTATAGCAAACTCTGAAACTTTTCACCTAAAGGTCTAAATAAAGTTGATGCTAACAGGACTCCAAGAAGTATAGGAAGGTCAAACTTTATAATAGGTTCAACTCAGTTTTGTTCTCTCTAAAGGACATTTACTATAGTGTAAATGTCTATCATATAAAGGCACTTGTTTTTAGACACTAATCTAAGTATAATATATTTGTTTTCATTCAGTCTTGAATTTGTAGAAGAAATTTGATACAGCAAAATGGGTCTCTGGTAAAAGATCACACTCACTGGATTATAGTATGATCTAGCTGGAATACAGACACACACTTATTACACACCTTAAATTCCTAACAATGAAGGCAACATTAATATGTAGAAGAAAGCAGCCATGTTTGAAAGTGACATTTAATTGAGGAGCATACAAAGTGATGAATCAGAGAAAGATTTGACAGAATGAGTCACAGATAGGATATACACAACTCTCACAAGAACTGCACAGGGAAGTGAGGCTTCTTAAGAGGAGAGAGAGAGAGAAAAAAGGGTGTGGTGTGTGGTGAGCAGTATGTGCATATGACATCTAGACAGAGATAGGTTACATAGCGGACAAGCTAAGTCTGTAGGTGAAGACAGAATGATCCAGAGAATGAGAAGGAGCCAGAACATATTGCCAAAGTGAGAATAATTTCAGGTAGAGAAATTCAGTTAGAAACTGAGGAAAGCTAGATTTAATAAGTCAGGTTGGAAAATTAGATCGCATAAAGGCTAGAGGCTTCTAGGCCTAGGTCTAGGGATAGTTAGAACAAAGAAGGAAATGCCTTAGGCTTATCCCATCCCATGTATAAGCACAACTTTGGGAAGGATCTCATCTCATCATTGTCATCTGAGGGAATAAAAATGGCATTTACATCTGGTGCTCTATGTGTGATGAAGAAGGAGAAAGCCCATCAACATTGTAGAAAGCAGAGGTCATCTGAAAGAAACATCACTGATGAGCGAAGACATCTGACAGAAAACCACAGAGGGGAAAAAAAATCACCTGGGATCATCTCCAGAGAATGTATCAGTTCTTCAACTTTGGCTGGTCACCCAAAAGGTCTCTAGAGACTCTGAAGTTGCAAGAGCCTCTGAGACAACAAATAGCATTAAGCCACCCCAAAAGACAGTTTTGATTATATAGATAAACCCTTAGGCTTTAAAAGGGGAAACTCTGTTTCAGATCCCTTGAGAGCAAGAGTGGGACTTGAGGGGATAAAAACCTAACTTGAAGTAGCCATCACAGTACTTACTGCAACTGTAACCACTGGAGGAAACCCCTCCTTACTTTCAGTTGCAATCTTTATATGTGTGAGTCAGATGGTAAATACCTAGGCTATCCAATACAGATTCATACTGTAAAATAGTTCTTAGATCTTTAAAATTTCAATTAACCACCATGGATTGGGGGTTGGAATTAATTGGAACTACTGCTAATATTGACCCTAATGACATTAATTGGACAAGCAATGGCCAATAATCCTTAGTTATCAAAATGTCTGTTGTTTTAATTGTGGAAAATAAGGTAATTTGAAAAGGGATTATTTTAGGCAAGGTGTTCCTAGAAATTTCTCTAGAAGACCTCAGCTTTCCAGGATTTGAAGAAGGTGTGGTAAGGGTAGGCACCGGACTAGTGAATTCAGATTAGCAAGAGATATGCAAGATAATCTCTTATGCAAGGTAAGGTAATCCCTTACTGATGGAAACTCCCTTTGAGATAATCCTGTAAGTTTGGTAACCTTCAAGGAAATGCTCTAGGCTAAATCCAAACCTTGAAATTGCACAGCTTAGATAAAGCTTTTATCTGAGAAAAAAGTCAACATTTACATGACTGTTGCAAGAAGGAAGTTGAGAGTAAAATATTTATTCATTGTTATTCCATCAAAGAATAAGGCTGCATAACTGTTTTTAACGCCTATAAGATATTTTGTTAAACACTTGAAATTGTCTTTTTATCTGTTTTAGATTCAAGTCATTTATTGAACTCTAGTAGTAATGTCTGACTCTAAAGTGGATAGAGTTCCATGGTGTGTGTGTGTGTGTGTGTGATAAAAAAAATCAGTTAACACTGTTGGAACAGCATGATAGACCTCAGGTTAGTATGAAGCATGATTTGTGAGTGATGCTGTTGACAGGTAAATGTTACAGTGTCAGTTCATTTAGAATACTTTAACTTAGTCCTTCTTTTGGAAATAATGCATGTAGAACTCAGACCTTTCTGTCTTAATTGTTTATACTACCAACTAAATGAAAAATGGACTTTAGGAAGACATCCATAGCATTCTGAGGTGGCATAATCTTGTAACCAGAAACTTTGGTCCTTATAGATCACAGATATTAGTCCTTCCTTGAACTTTTTCCCATTCTGTAGACTATTTCCTAATAAATTATTCACTTTGATTTACAAAAGCTTTGGAGTTTTATGTAATCAGATATATTAATTCTTGGAATTATACCTGCACTACTGAGAAAAAATAGTCCATCAATGTCTTTATGCAAAGATAGACTGAAATGCAGTACATAGAAAAATTGCTTTACAATCATGGGAAGTCATTTTTCTGTTAAGTGGCCATCAGCTCACTTTTCTTACAAGTTATAACATTTCGATGCTATTTTAGGGCAAAAAGCCACCTTTCCAATGAAGAGTATAATAGATAATGGAAATGAAAATTTCAGTACTTTAAGAGCTTTTAAAATCTTAAGAATAATACTTATATTTATAATATACTTGAATGTAAATAAATATATGAAAATAAAAATATATAGAAGGTCATTACAAACTTTTTGCTGTTTAATTATCATTTTTTGTTAAATACCAATTGAAACTCATAAAAACCCCAAAATGAAGTCCCTTGAACTTAATTGTTAGTTCTTTAGAATAAACTCACAGTTTAGTACCGGAGGAGCAATGACATTATTCAAGTATCCAAGAATAAGAGCTAAAACAGTACTCGATATTCAGTTCTCAAATTTGTTGTACCTCACTATTCCTTAATGGTGTAGTTTGCCATGTCCAGCCAGCTCCTCTGAGCTCTGTCCAAAATGAAGGACTTCAGTGAAGGCTTCCTTATGCTTTATTTGGAGAGCCAAAACGCCAATCTTCTACCAGAGAGATGTCACATAGTCCTTGGCAAAATTACAAGCTCAATGACCTCTTTCCAGATGATAAGAACCTGCCCAGTAAGTACCTGAGATTCCTGAAATGTCTCTCCATGCAAATGAGGCATTCACAGAACTTTAAACTCCAGCCAATATTTTTTTCAATAATTTATTTTTAATTCTCTTTACATCCTTCTTCCCTCCTCTCCTCCCAATATCATCTTCACAAATCATTTCCCAAATTGTTCCCTCCACTTCTCAGAGAAGGAAGTGACCCTCTTGGGTACCATCCCACCAGGGACATCAAGTCCCAGCAGGACTAGGTACATCCTCTCCCACTGAAGCCCAAGCAAGTAAAGCAGGTACAGGGTAGGGAAAAGAGAACATGGTAGCCCCACTCCAACTGTTAGGGAACATATATGAAGACAAGCTGCACATTTGTTACAAATATATAGGGGGCCTAGGTGCAGCCCCTACATGCTCCCTGTGTTAGTGGCCCAGTCTCAGCAAGCTCCATGGCTCCAGGTTAGTTGACTCTGTTGGTCTTTTTTATTGCGCATGGCCCCATCAGGCTTTCTCAATTCTATCCTCCACTCTTTACCACAAGACTCCTTGAGCTTTGCCTGATGTTTGGCAGTGGTTCCCTGCATCTACCCTCATCCACTGATGGCAGAAGTGATAGGTGAAGACTTTCAGATGACAGTTATGCAAGGTTCCTAGTTGTAAGCATAGCACAGTATCATTAATAGTGTCACGGGTTGGCTCTCTCACATGGAGTGGGTCTGATATTGGTGAAGTCATTAGTTATCCAGCTGATGAATTTAGACTCACCCTTTAAACTCCTTCATGCTCTCCAAGGTTCGTTTATAGCCCTTGGTCATCTTGAATAAAGCGTATACATACAAGACTACCCTGAATAAAAGTGTGTGTACAAGCTAAGATGACCTAAGAAAGCTTTGTCATTAAAGTTCTTGTAAAAGGCCTTCTTCCTACCATATACTCCATCCCTAGCCAGACTGGGATCTTGTAGACTCAACCCATTCCAGACTCTGCTTCATCCTTCCTGTCTGCTGTGCAGTGTTTCCTGGATAACCTGAGTGAAGAAACACCCACACATACTACAAAACTGCTTGCAATAAATGTTTTAGGGAAGACTAATAAACATCTAGATTTGAGAAAAATATTACATTTATATATCTGTGTTGAGGAATATACAAAAAGCTATTGTCTTTAATATTCTTCTGAATATTAGTTATCTGATTTTTTTGTTTGTATGCGTAACAGAATAATGGAAACAGGAAATGTTTAAATGTAAGTTACCAATCACTGCGTGAGATCTGCTGCTTTTTGTCTAAACAATATCGACTAGAAGCTTCTTATTTTTTTCACAGTGTGATCAAGTAGTGAGAGTTTTTTTCATGATTAAACTGTTAAATTGACTTGTTCCAGTGTCATCAGCCTATAATGAAAAATGTTTCTTAGTCAAGATCTGTGCCAGTATGTTGCAAATAGACTTCGTAAGACATTGAGGCTCTGATGCAGGTGACAAGCCCTGATTTTTCTTACAAGTTTTTCTTCATCTTGGAGATGAAGAACTCTATGTTTCCTTACAAGAATAAACTGGAATTTTTTAGTTAATTATAAAAGCTAGAAAAGTAAAATATTATAGAAGTATTTTGTTGTATTTATATTTACTAGAAGTTTTAAGATATTTACATGTTTGATTAAGCTTCTGCTATTACATGGCATTTTGTGCAGAAAATACACAGTACCATTATTTTTATCATGAGCCAAACTATAAATCACATCATTTTGATTATTTCTCTTGTCTTATGTTTTCCTACGATGTTCAATGTTTGCCTAGGTTGAAGATTATAAAACATCTGATTATTCATTGTTTTATAAATTTAGTGACATAAATAAAACCACACATTCACTTTTGCAAGGTGCTCTTCCTAGACTTGAGAATATATGTTTTAATAAAGTTGAACTACTCAGACCAATGTGCAGAGGGCATAGAGAACATGATTATGATTTCCCTCTTCTAAATTTGTGACTTGAAATATGAGTTCATGGCTGTAGCTTTTTTCCCAAATCTTTTCTAAGATGAGCGCAGTACTCTAGTCCCACAATGCCAAGTAGATTTACAATTAAAAGTCAAGATAAAAACATGACAGGATGTAAAAGAGCAGTTTGGAAACATGAAAAGAATTGGAGATTGACTAGAAATGTATAATGAACCCATTCTGCAATTCTTCCCAATGTGTGTGCTTTCCAGCCAAAAGTTACATAGTTCAACACAGGAGAAGAATTTTAAGTAGCATATAGTTATAAAGTTGCAAATTAAGATGGAAAATACAGTAAGGGATACATTGAAGTCATACTTGGGCAAGAGTGATTACTAGATAATCTAATTTATTCTTTCTAGTAGTAAACTGCTCTAAATCTATCAAACTCAGTACTGTGGGATCATATAATTTTATGGGGTTTAGAAGGCTTGGCTATTATGATTTATTACTACACAATATTGTATAGTATCCAAAATTTGAGAACTATTTTTTAAAACTGGATTTATTTTTATTATTGCTATTTTTGTATATGTGGGTTTTTGTCTTTTGTGTGCAAATGTTTGTGTAGACCAGAATAGAGTGTCAGGTCTCCTGAACTTGACTTACAGGTGTTTGTGAAATGTTCACTGTGGGTGCTGGGAACTGAACTCAGGTCCTCTGGAAGCGTAGCAAATGCACTTAACAATTTGAAACAGCTCTGAAGCCTGAGGACTGCCTTTAATTTTATTCAACTGATTTGTTAATTGATATTTTTATCTCCAAAGGTAAACATTATTTCAAGACTAATTCACTAAGCGGGACTTACTTACATTGTTTTATTTGAAAATTATGTTAGTTTTATGCACATCTGGTCTGGCTCTCTAATCTATGTAGTAAGAACTAAATCAGCTGCTAAGCTACTATTCTAAAGATAAAAGAATAGCATAAAGATTTGGAGAAGGGCTTAGGAAATAAAATGATTACTGCATGTGCTTAAAGACTTCATGTTGGATATTCTGAACTAATACAAAACCTGGTGTAGAAGTGCACACCTCTTATTTAAAAAAGATAGGAAGGCAGACAGATGCAAATTCCTACAACCTGCTTGCTAGCCATTGGAATTGCTGGTGGAACTGATAAGGCCTTATTCAGTGAGTAACCTTCTCTGAGGAGAATAAGCTGGAGGGTCTGGAGAGATAGCTCAGCAATGAGTATCACTGATCTTGCACAGGAAGTGAGTTCAGCTCCCAGCATCCACATGACAGCTCTCAAGTACCCATGATTCAAGTTAAGGGGACCTGATTTCTTCTTCTGGTCCCCACAGATACCATCCACACTCATGATGCATACAGTCACACACAGACAAAACACACACACACACACATATATATATATATATATATATATATATATATATATATATATATATAAATTTTAATGGATAATATGGAGAATGCATTAAGGAAGATGCCTATCACTTAGTGTTGGCCTACATGTATACATACATGCTTGTGCACTGTCATGTACAGGTGAAAATACAATTCCAGGCACACTGATATTCAAATGCACTAAAATAATTAAAGCCTATTCAACACCCGAGATGCTAAAATAGTATAAAACAACATTAAGTGCTAATAGAATCTTATTGTGTAAAGTATGGTCACAACAGAAAAACACAGATTCCCAATAAATGTCTGCTAGTTGTTGATAGAGCTACATACTTAACATTAGGGAGGGTTGCAACAACAATTGTTTCCAGGTAATGTTCTAGGTGGCAGAGACTTTGTTATACATAGTGTTTTTGTTTCAAAAAGAAATACAATAATCAAACAAGAAGATCTCAAATGTTCATTATCTGAAAATTCACTCCTGTGCTAAATGGATTTAAATGACCAGGGCTTTTGTTCCACCAGGGGACATCTTAGCCTAGGAAATCTTTGCTTTTTCAGTCAGAAGGTATCTGAATGTGCATCACTTTCTTCCATGAGGCAAAGACTCGTCCATATGGAGTAAGAATGGGTCTGATCTGCTTTGCATTACATTGTCTTTCTTCTTTTTCTAAAAAAAAATCAAATTAAGAGGCAGTAGTGCTAACTTTGAATCAATCTGCTCTAATTTTTCCTGTGCAAAGGAGTTAGCTAGTAGTGTGCTTGTAACAGTGCTGCACTAATGTAGCTGAAGGACCCAGCTAAGATACTGCCCCTCATTACAATATCCAAAGCTTTCACCCACTTTTCCCCTTCCTCTTGACCCCACCATTATTTCTGTGCCCACAACAGAAGTTTAAATATCTTTAGCTTTCTTTATTTTCATCTTACTTAAAATTAAGTACAAAATACAGCTACATAGAATGTAGTATCACAAAACAGAACCTCACTCAGTTTTAGAAGTAAAATATCACCACAAGCAAAGAACATCCACCCTTTGCCTCCTGATTGCTGGTAAAAAAAAAAAAAAAAAAAAAAAAAAAAAATTCTTCAGAAAAACATGAGTGTTAATACAATTGTTATGGAAAACAGTAACAGGCTCGTAGGTTAACCATTATTGTACAGAATGAAGTATAAACATTGTGGATGCTTGTACTATCTACTGTATTATGTGTAGTTCATATGTAGTGTAATATTCATGAGATGAAGAGCATACACACACACACACACACACACACACACCCCATACACATATTACATATGGCTCTCAGTAGTATCAAGTCTGAGAATTCCACGTGTGCTGGAAAATGTTTCTTTTACTGTCTCACTGTTCTACAGAATGAGTTTATTAACATTTCATCTCAGGGCTCCTCTGGACATTCTTGCCCTTACTAGTCATTGGACACATGCATCGGTGTTATCCACATTTGTTTACTGAATATTATTAGCCTTTTGTATTTTTATTTAACAAGTGTTAAAAGGCACAAAACCCTTGAAGGGAAATCCATGTCAGATAGGTAATGTATTGATTTTTACATGTGACCCAACACTTGTTCAAAGTAGACAGTTTTGTGGGGATTTATTTTTGGTGTGTGTATGTGTGTGTTTTGTTTGTTTGTTTATGCTTTACTCTTCATTCTTGGACATCTGTTTGGTACTTCTCTGTAACATGCTCCTCTCCAATTAGGAATTGAGCTGAGCAGTTTCTCAGAATGTTAGCACCCAGCGTGCGTACTCATCAATGAGCCTTACACTGCTTTTTGCCCTAGTTTCCTTAATCTCTGTATTTCCCATAATGTTCTGTGTCCCTTAAATACTCTGAAAACAGCAAAAATATTAAAATGAGATTGTGTCCTTGATTCTCGCTTTTCACTTTTTAATGTTTTCCAGTGAATAAAAAAAAGAAAATCACATACACATAATAAAAATATTTATTGCATAACATATTAGGTTTTGTCACAAGTGAGGTGATAAACTTTTGCCAAGGCATGCATCAAAGTTTCGTTTGTGATATAAACTAAGCAATACCGTAAGTACACAATTTAATCTTTATTTAATAGAAGGCTATGGTTTTAGTCATTAATAAATATTCTGACTACAAATGAAACTTTAAAAGTTCAGAAATTGTTTCTCTTCTTGTACATTTTTTATTTGTATTTTATAATTGATGTATGTAAAAATTAATAATATGGCCTATTAAATGTACAAAAATATTGCAAAACTTATTTTGTCAGACTTGTAACATAGTGAAATATTAGGATATAACATCATAGTACATCAAAAGAACCAGAGAAAAAAATTATGTAACTTTTGAATTGAAAGTAAGAGGGGGGAGTGGAAGCTATCAAGAAACATCCAATCGTAAAAATAAATGTTGATTAGGTGTAATTGTCTATATTTTAGATATATTTTATGCACCTTAATGAAAGAAAAAGTATTATGAGTGAAATATGTATGAATTAAGGGCTTTAGCAAAAAGTATTATTTATGCATGCAGTAAAATAAAATATTAAAATCAACAAATGAGTTATTCTTATTCTTTTTGAAGCTTACAAATTTATAATGAAACCTTGATTAATATACATTAAAAATCATATAAAATAGCAACCAAAGATCAATCAAACTGACCTCTCTTTCTCCCCTGCCTCTTTTTTTCCCCATCTTTCACAAAAATATGGAACCAGGTGAGGTATACACACCTGTAACCCCAGCAGTGGAAGCAGGAAGTCAGATTCAAGGTTATCCTTGGCCACATAGTGAATTCAAAGTAGCTTGGCATCCACGAGTTCCTGTCTCAAAGTAAGTAAACAAAAGTTAAAAGAAATTAAAGAAACAGCAGTGTTTCTATTTATTTAAGTTATTTGTATAATTGGACATTGTGTGTGTGTTTTGCAGCCATGTAAATCTGTAGCTATTTACAACTACAGCCTAAATATAGGTTTGAACATACCTCAAACATATGCCCACACCGAACCTTAACTTGAAATAAATTAAAGAATATTTCTTTTGATTTAAATAAACACAAATTTGGCTCGTGGATGGAAGTACGGTAGATATGCTGTCAAGTAAGCACTTACAGTTTGCTAGAACATAACAACTGCATGGAGACATGACTTCTGCACTGCTGGGTTCGAGTTGGGCAAGCAATTGTGAAAGAAGAAACCCATCAATAGACTGCTTGCAGTCAGTGCAATACTTCAAGGCTTAGTACCTCTGGGACATATATAAATTTAAAGACTACTATATTGTCAACAGAAAGAATGGCTTATGATAACATATTATTAGCTCAGCAGCCAGCATTTTATTCCCATGGTTAACATGCTGCTTTCGTGGTTTCTGACAGGTTCTCCACAGACTGGCAGTCACTTGGGAAGAATTCCCCTTCCGTTTATCAGCTTGCTTCTATTGCATAAAGGCCGAGAGGATTGTGGATACAGGAGAGGAACCTGAGCATTTAATGCTGTCAGATCTTTCCTCTTGCTTTTCCTTGTTCCTCAAACTTTCCACATCTGCCGTAGGGCATAAGCACTCAGAAAACAAGTTCTAAAAAGACCTGCTTTGTCTATTTTGCCTTATAGTTATCCTAAAGAAATGAAACACACAGATGACTAACTTAATAAATAAAAGTGAAGGTTGTTTTTAGGAAGAAAATAACACTTTCAAAATCTCTGAACAGTGTTTACAGCCTGAAATGAACACATTTAATCATTTATAGAAGGGATTGCATTATTTCCCAAATGTTATCACACTATCAGCCTCGTGAGTTCTAGAACGATGTGTGCTCTATCAGTTCTGCAAAGGTATTCTGAACACCAGGAGGATAGTAAGCTTATTTGCATATAGGTTTGGTGTGCTTTATATAACTAACATTTTTCATCTACTTGATATCTTACTGAAGCTAAATTCACTTGGATGACCCATTTCCCTTCTCTTCCCTCCAACCCATTTCTGCAGTTAGATGGCCAGAAGTTCATGTTTAATATCTCACTGAGTTGAATGTGTCTGGTTTATTTTGCTGTTTTTGTTTTAGAGAGCAGAAGCCTAATTTTTTTTTCCTAGTCAGGATGCTGCTGTGACATTTGGAATCTTTTGACTCCAGTGGGATCATTTAATTATTTTATGTCATGTCCCTGCCAGGACTAATAAAGGTCACTTACCAAAAATCCAATTAAAACTTAAGCTTCATGTTAATAATCAGTTACAAAGAAATTCCAACATTTTCGAAGTTACTTTTGTCAAGTCAGGTAGCAGAACATCCAGATAATTAACAAGCAGGAAATGCAACTTCAATTAATGAGATTTTCTTTCCCTTTTGGCTCCCTGCACTCTCCCCCATGACACCTCTCTTAATTGTGCCCCCTTTGTGAACCAACAGAGACAATGAATTAGAACCAAGGAGGAACTTTTCTAATTCTCTCAAACAATGTGAACAAGTCCTTGTGGAATCTGAATGGGATTCATCGCAGCAGTGCTATCTTCATAGAAGGCTACTTATCTTTCATAGAGAGAAACAGGTCCAGGAGTGAAGGAATGTAAGGGTCTCATTTAACTATTTAAACAAAACACTGGAAAAAGGGAGAACACTACTTTGGGGGATTTTTTTCTGAGAAGTCAATGTAGGTGTTTCTTTAGCAAAAGGTATAACCGTGGCCATCTGTGGTAGGTTGAATAGGAATGGCCCCCATAGACTCATGTGTTTGAACAGGTGGCACATAGGGGCCATGAGAGATGTGGCCTTGTTGGAGAAAGTGCATCACTGTGAAGGCAAGCTTTGAGGTTCTCATACTCTCAAACTAGCCCCAGTCTCACTTCATGCTGCCTACAGATCAATGGATAGAACTCTCAGCTCCTTCTCCACCATGTCTGCCTGCACACTGTCCTTTTTCCTGCCATGTCAATTACAGAAACCTCTGAAACTGTAAGCCAGCCACAATGACATATTCTTCTTTGTATGAAGTTGCTATGGTCATGGTGTCTCCTCACAGAAATAGAAAACCTAAGATAGAAGTTGGCAACAGGAGTGAGGTATTGCTTTGATAGGCCTGATCATACTTTATACTTGGAGGAATGTGGACTCTGGGACATTGGATTAGGAAAGCAATGCAATGATTTAAATGAGGCTTAATGGAACATTCTATTAGGAACATGGAAGATAGCGATGCCAAAGGTGATTTAACAGTGGATGTCTGCCTCAAGATATTGCAGAGGAAAACTTTAGGGTATGGCCTAGAGACTTTTTTGTGACATTTTGGGTAAAGAATGTGCCAGCCTTTTGCCCTTTTTCAAAAACAGTCTGCCTATAGCTCAATTAAAGAGTTTTGAATTAAATGCATTAGCAGAGGAAATCTCAAAACAGCTTTTATTGACTCTGTCCTATCGTTATTAGTGTTCACTCTTATGAAGTTCTATAATGAAAAGGAACAATCTGAACAAGGACAAATAAAAATGTAAGTTTGAGAAGAAAATGGTCACCAAGAAAAGGAATTTAACGAAGTCTTATGTTCAAGGAGATAAACAGATTAAAAATATTAAATGAAGTAAAAAGAATGGTGACCTCAGGGCAAGATACTAACTAAATTTCCAAATCGTAAAGAAAAAAAAGGGGGGCTTAAAGAAAAACTTAGAGCCTGGGGTCGTGGTGCACATCTTTAATTCCAGCACTTGGAAGACAGAGGTGTGTCCCTTCATGGAAGCCGAGAGAACCCACTGTGTGAAGCTGTGAATGGGAAGCCTAGATTGCCTTGAAGAGCATAACATATTAGAGATGCCAGAGTAGTGGGATAACTACTGAGGAAAGATGCTAACAGCAAGTCGAACCAGCCAAAGAGAAAGAAGTGTGTTGCATTCAACAAAGTTGGAAGAGTTGGAGACCTGAAGAGGGCTTTCACTTCAGACACAGAGATGGAAAGTTTGGAGTTTTTCCTGGCTGTTTTCAGGTCTGCTTTGGTTCAGTCTTTCCTCACTATGTTCCTTGTTCTCCCTTTTGTAATGGTAAATCATATCCTACCCATGATTTGTTGAAAGTATGATCTGATTCTTTTTATTAATTTTTAATTAATTACTTTATCTATTTACATCCCAAATTTTTTCCCACTGGACCCCCTCCCAGAGTTCCTCACCCCATCTCCCTACCCCTTCCCTTCTGATAAGGTGCTCCCTCCTTCCCTGGGAGATCAAATCTCTACAAGATTAAGTTAATCTTCTCCTACTGAGGCCTTACAAGTCAGTTCTCTGCTACATACGTGCCAGGTGCCTGGGATTAGCCCATGTATGCTCTTTGGTTGGTGACTTATTCTCTGGGAGCTGGCAGGGTTCCAAGTTAGTTGACGCTGTTGGTCTTTCTATGGGGTTTCCATCCTAGAACATCAAGTATTATGTTGAATAGATAGGGAGAGAGTGAACAACCTTGTCTTGTTTCTGATTTTAGTAGGATTTCTTAAAGTTTCTCTTGGTTTAATTTGATGTTGGCTATCAGTTTGCTATATAAAACTTTTATTATTTTTAGGTGTGTGCCCTGAATTCCTCATCTCTCCAAGACTGTTAATATAAAAGGGGTATTGAATTTTGTCAATAATTTTTCTAATATCTAATGAGATGTTCTTTGAGTTTGTTTACATAGTGAATTATGTTGATGGCATTTTGAAAATTGAACCATCCCTGTATTCCTCGGATGAAGCCAACTTGATCATGGTGAATGATGGTTCTGATGTGAACTTGAGTTCAATCTGCAAGAATTTTATTGAGTATTTTTGCATTGATATTCAGAAGTGAAACTGGTCTAAAATTCTCTTTGGGTCTTTTTGTGATTTAGGTATCAGAGTAACTGTGGTTTCGTAGAATTAAGTAGGTAGTGTTCCTTCTGTTTCTATTTTGTAAAATAGTTTGAGAAATACTGGGACTAGCTCTTTGAACTTCTGGTAGAATTCTGCACTGAAACCATCTTGGCCTAGGCTTTTGTGGTTCGGAGGTTTTTAATGCCTGCTTCTATTTCCTTTGGGGTTATGGGACTATTAAGATAGATTAACTGGTATTGATTTAACGTTGTTATATGGTATTTGTCTAGAAAATCAATCATCCATTCCATTTAGATTTTCTAGTTTTGATGAGAATAAGCTTTTATAGTAAGATGTGATAATCTTTTGAATTTCCTCAGTTTCTGTTGTTATGTCTCCCTTTTTATTTCTATTTTTTTAATTTGGATACTGTCTTTGTACCTTTTAGTTAATTTGGCTAAGGGGTTAATCTATGTTGTTGATTTTCTCAAAGAAACAGCTCTTGGTTTTGTTGATTCTCTGTATTGTTCTTTTTTAAAAAAAATCGTTTGAGAAATGCTCGACATCATGATAGTCTTCATTTATCTATAAAGCATATAGAGAGGGCTTCCAAGAAGTATCCTTGATCAGTTCCCTGCATATTATATTTGCATAGCTGAGTCTCATGCATATTGTCACAGAAAACATCTTAGAAAACTAAACAGTCTGCTGATGTTTATCATTCCACATCCCATCCAAGGTTAGAACACAGCTAAGACTAAGTTGTGGAGGCAGAAATGTCAAATGTATTCTTTGCCTCTCTATGTGAATACATACCATGGGGAGTCAATAACACAGTTCAAGAATCTAGGTATTAGCTCAGCTCTGTTTGTGTTTCTTTCTGTGTATTTTTCTGCATAATTTAATCTAAAGGCAGAAACTTAACTACCATTATTCCCACCATCTCAAACCTATTACAATTTTATCTCTAATCCTTCATCATTTCCTCCCTGAAAAAATATATATATTTGTATATATATATATGAGTATATATACACAAAATATATACATCATGCAATATAATACATTATATATGTAACATAAAGTATCATACATTATATAATTTTATACTATAAAATATTATATATAACTATATATACTTGTTATATTGTGTGTTGTGCACTATGTATTTTATGCATTCAAAAAATGTACATTATCTGCATTATATATATATATATATATATATATATATATAT
>NW_021621323.1:15312857-15407507 GCF_004785775.1 Grammomys surdaster | reverse complement strand
TATATATATATATATATATATATATATATATATGATAGAATATATATATGAATATGTGAAGAATTAAGGGTATATAAAACATGATTGAAGGAGTAGTTTATGAAATTATATATATACATATATATATATGTAAAATGTTATATGATAATAAACAGCTACCTAATGGACTTTGTTTAGGGCCTTTGCCTCATCTTAAACTTCTTGTATACACTTAGTACCCAGACCTAGGTAGACCAACTCTTCTTATGACTCTATTACTAAACCTGCCATTTTGATAAAATCTTATGGGCACCTAAGTTTTCATGGTCTGTGGAATATGAATCAGACAAGAAAATTTTAGGGAAGTGCGTGTAGGTAGGAAAATTAGAATAAAATTATGAGATTTAAGCAAGCATATATATTTTGAAATGAAATCACAAATGGGAACAACATAAAATACGTTTTGTACATAATTAGGTCAGAGAAAGTAGCTGCTATTGATTTTAATTTCAGTGGTATTCTATTGCAAAAGATACAGTAGAATGATCTAGTCTAAATATTTATGATATATTAATATATATGTGTCAGAGCAGATGAATACAACATTCAGGCACAATGTGATTGAAATAGAAAGACAAACAAACAAACAAAAAAAAATCGGTTGATTTCGTCTTTTAGTTTGACTATTTCCTGCCTTCTATTCCTCTTGTCTATGTTTGCTTCTTTTTATTCTACAGTGTTCAGATGTGCTGTTAAGTTGCTAGTGTGGGATCTCTCCAATATCTTTATGAAAGCACTTATGAATTTGCCTTTTAAAGCAGCTTTCAATTTGTCCTATTAGTTTGGTTATACTGTGCCTTCATTTTAAATGCTGGAAAGTGTAATTTCTTTATTTTTTCCTGACTATGTTATCATTGAACAGAGAGTTGTTTAGTTTCCATGAGTATGTGGGTTTTCTGTTGTTTTTCTTGTTATGGAAGTTCAGCTTTAGTCCATGGTGACATGATAGAATGGATGGGATGATTTCAATCTTATATATGTTAAGGCCTTTTTTGTGTGTGTTTGATTATATGGTCAATTTTGGACAAGGTTCTATGAGGTGTTGAGAAGAAGGTATTTTCTTTTGTGAGTATGTGTGAAATGCTCTGTAGATATCTGTTAAATCCATTTATTTCATGATTTCTGTTAATTCCATTGTGTCTCTGTTTAGTTTCTGTTTCAATGATCTGTCCATTGTTGAGAGTGGAGTGTTGATGTCTCCCACTATTATTGTGTGAGGCTTAACGTATATTTTGAGCTTTAGTAAAGTTTCTTTAATGAATGTGCGTGCCCTTGTATTTGGGTCATAGATGTTCAGAACTGAGACTTCATCTTAATGGATTTTACCTTTGATGTGTATGAAGTATCCTTCTCCCATCTCTTTTGATTGCTGTTTGTGCTAATTTGTTTTACTGGATGTTAGGGTGTATACCCAAGCTTGTTTTGGGGAACTGTTCATTTGGGAAACTTATTTCCAACTCTTTACTATGAGGTATTGTCTGTCTTTGGTACTTAGGTGCATTTCTTATATGCAGCAAAATGATGGATCCTGTTTGTATATCCAGTCTGTTATCCTATGAATTGAATTTATTAATGTTGAGAGATAATAAAAATAAATGATTGTTAATGCCTCTTATTTTTGTTGTTTGATGTGGTATTATGTTTTTGTGATTCTCTTCTTTTGGGTTTGTTGTGAGATGGTTGCTTTCTTGTATTCTCTTGGATGCAGTTACCCTCCTTTAATTGGCGTTTCCTTCTAGTATCCTCTGTAGGAATAGATTAGTAGAAATATATTGCTTAAATTGGTTTGATATGGAATATCATGGTTTCCCCATCTATGGTGGTTGAGAGTTTTGCTGGGTACAGTAGCCTGGGCTGGCATTTCTATTCTCTTAGGGTCTGCATGACAACTGTCCAAGATCTTCTGGCTTTTAGAGTCTCTGTTAGACTCCTTTAGAGTCTCATGTAATGCTAATAGTTCTGTCTTTATATGTTACTTGTCCTTTTTCCCCTCAAACTTTTAATATTTTCTTTGTTCTGTATATTTAGTGTTTTGATTATTATGGAGTGAGAGGACTTTCTTTTCTGGTCTAATGTAATTGGTGTTTTATAGGCTTCTTGTATGTTTATGGCCATCTCTTTCCTTAGGTTAGAGTTTTCATCTATGAATTTGTTAAAGATGTTTTCTGGCTCTTAGAACTGGAAATCGTCACCTTCTTCTATTCCTATGATCCATAGATTTGGCCTTTATATTGTGTCCTGATTTTCCTGGATTGTTAGGGTTAGGAAAATTTTATACTTTACATTTGTGAGTAAATATCTTCTGTGTTATCTTGTATGCAGAATGCAAGAGATGCTCTTTCATCTCTTGTATTCTGTTGGTCATGCTTGCATCTATACTATAGTTCCTCTTCTCTTTTCTAGATTATCCATCTCTAGGGTTGCCTCTATTTGTGATTTCTTTGTTGTTTCTATTTCAGATTTTAAATCTTGGAACTAAATTCCTTCACTTCTTTGTCTGTATTTTCCTGTGTTTCTTTAAGGGGTTTTTTGTTTCCTCTTTAAGGGTTTCTACCCGTTTGCCTGTGGTTTCCTGTATTTCTTTAAGCAAATTATTTATATCCTGCTTAAAGGCCTGTATCATCTGCATGAGATGGAATTTTAGGTCAGAATCTTGCTCTTTGTGTTTATTAGGGTATCCAGGGCTTGCTGTCATCAGAGAACTGGGTTCTGATGGTGCTAAATTACATTGGCTTCTGTTGCTTATGTTCTTCCACTTGCCTTTTGCAATCTGGTTATCTCTGGTGTTAACTGCCTAGGTGTCTTTGATTTGGGTAGGACTCCTTGGAAACAAGTAGCACTATGTGATCTGAATCAAAGGAGGCCACTGGGAGGCAGATAATGCTATCTTTGGTTAGGGCAGGCCTCCTGTGTCTCTGGTTAGGGTAGACATCCTGGGAGACAAGCAGGCTGTGTGCTGGGGTTTGGCAGTGGGGCAGGCATGCTGATCTGTCATGAGTGTAGGTGGGGGTGCAGAGTGGAAGTATGATGGGGCTCAGGCAGAGAGGAATATATACCACATATGCTGGGCTCTGTGGGAATTCTAGCTTGCTTGGATATAGGGGCAGGAGTCTCATATGTGTCCCTAGTTAGGGCAGACATCTTGGGAGACAGGCAGGTTGGGGGGTCCAGGAACAGGCATACTGATCTTTCACAGGTACAGGTGGAAGTACAGATTGGAAGGGCAATGGGAATTATCATATTTTTTTTTAATTTTGATTTTACAGGATTTAAGAAATTGCATGAATCTCAGAAGACACTTTTAACTTTGAATTTTTAAGCAAGGTTGAAGCTGTGATCAACTATGGAGCTTTAGAAGTTGTACTGAATGAATTTCTGCTTTAGGATATGGCTGTAAGCTTGTAGTGATCAGGGAGTGCAATATGGTGGTTTGACTAGGTATGGCCCCTATAGACTCATGTGTGTGTCCTTGGCTCACAATGAGTGGCTCTATTTGGAGGTATGCCTTTGTTGTTGGAAGTGTGTCACTGTGAAGGTAGGCTTTGAGGTTTTGTATGCTCAAGCTAGGCCTATTGTAGCAGTTGTTTCCTCTGTCAGAAGATCAAGATGTAGAACCCTCAACTCCTTTTGCAGCACCATGTCAACCTACACATCACCGTATTTCCTGCCCTGACAATAATGGAAACCTCTGAAACTGTAAAGTAGCCATAATTAAATGTTTATCTTTATAATAGTTGCTGTGGTCATAGTGTCTATTGTCAACAATATCCATGAAAATAGCATCTCTGAAGAAAATGAGAAATAAATAAGGTTAATTGAATGACAACTACAGATACTGTTATATCCAATGATGGTTGAAAATGAACATTTTATACATTGTCAGCTTTCATAGACTAAATGAAGAATTTTCTTCTCTTTCTTGGTCAAGACTATAGTATAATTTCCATAGTTCTGAATACATTTTTCTTTCCCATTACTTCTTCACACATAAAGTAACAAGAAGTTTTGGAATTTGTCTTACATTACCTAGACATAATCCTGGCTGCTGATTGCAGGTAGCCTTTCAAAATTATTCACTCAAGAAAGAATCTGTCTTGTCAAATTAAGTTCTCTGATGTGGCAATGATTTTGTGGATTTTGATATGAACAGAACAAATGAAGTCACAAATGAATTTGCTTTTTAGATATATCATTGGAAACATGAGATGGGCAGGTTACAGCAAAGCAGAAAAGTCTCTTTTATTCCATAGATCTTAGATGTTATCTAATAATATTCTTTACATTTTGGTTTGTGGAAGCTAGTGGTCTGTTAAATTGATATATTTCAAAATGTTTCACTTATTTGTCATAAGAATGTTGGGTCAGAAAGAGAGGTAGGAAAGAAATAAAGATTAAGAGAGTTGAAAATAGCGTAAGATAAATTCTAATTAAGCTAAAGACTTGCAACATTCCAATTTCAAGTTCTGATCAGTTAATCAGCCTTGCAGAGGTTAAATGGAAGGTGCCATTCTCTGCGGTAACTTTTATTCACAGAGGTCTCTTAGTGCATTATTATATCTTTAGACCATGCCTAATCCTACAAACTCTCACTGACAAGATAACAATACTTCACAAGAGGGTTTTATTTGATTCTCATCAGTAGAATTGCTAAAGTCAGCCATTGAACGCAGATATTAGCATTCTGGCAGATTTAGTTCTGGACCACAAGGGAAGTGAGACATAAATGTCATGTTTTCTAGTGTTCATGGGAGGTGTGTCTGAGTATCCCTACAGAGTAACACATAAAGTGACAGACACATTATGTCTGGAAATAGTTCTGAGACTTGAATTTGAAAATGTTGATGTACATTTATGTCTTCAGTGAGCTGCTTCATCCTCAGTGGAGTGTAATGTCTCAGTGGTGAGTACAATCTGTACACAGTTATTGCTGGATACAGGCTGCAATAGCTGTGCTACATTCTTTAGTAATAGCCACAGTGTTTAGTGCTGCTTTTCCTTAGGATATTTTTATATGTACATGATGCACTTCATCCATATGCACCCACCCACTTATGTCTTACTTGCAGCCCTTCTCCTATATATCATTCTGTGTATGCAGTATGGCATGTGATATTGGTTTTTTTTTTATTTACTGTATGAACTGATCATTCCTTTCTCTATTATTTACTTCTTTTTTGGTTTTTTGTTTTGTTTAGTTTTTCGAGACAGAGTTTCTCTGTATACCTCTGGCTGTCCTAGAACTTACTCTATAGACCAGGCTTTCCTCAACCTCAGAAATTCACCTGCCTCTGCTTCCCAAGTGCTGGGATTAAAGGTGTGCACCACCACTGCCCGCCTAACCATTCCTTTCACAAAATATTTTACTATGGCAGGTAGAGTTGCTTGGTATGTATGTTATACATGGCAGAACTTCTTTGGACATTTAAGTCCTTATGCTACATACTACACCGAATGAACAAACAACTGTGAAAATTCAACTTTATTCTTACCGTTTCAATAACTTTTACATTAACGCCTCAGGCTGTGAAGGTTTATCAGTGAGTTGTGCCAACCCAGGCACTTAGGGGATGCAATGCCGCTTGTGTTCTTGCGCTGTTTCTATGCCTGCCTTTACTTCCTCTACTGTAGTGTGTGCATGGTAGAGAGAAAATCTTGTGTGTTGTATGAATACATCAACCAAAAAGGCTGTAGCCAATGAGCTGAGGCAGGAAATAGGAGGTGGGACACTGACAGGAAGAGAGAGGATTCTGAGAAATAGTAAGACATCAAATAAAGACTCAAAGAGAGCCACAGGAAAGAAATGAGAGAAGACAAAGGAGACAGACTAAGGAGACTGACATAAACCAGCAGGTAGAGACACTCAGAGAGACACTGAGGAAGATACTGAGATGAGAAGGAAGAAGCAGACCAGGACTGAAGGAGAGGTAACTAAGTGGTAAATATAGGATAGTTTAAATGATTGAGTTAAGAGCAAGTTAGAGAATAAGCCAAAGCTTATGGCCTAGACATTTTAAAATAAGGAATTAATCTCAGAGTCATTATTCCAGAAGCTAGTGCCAGGAAACAAAACAAACAAACAAACAAATAAACAAAACAGATTAATATATTTTAACTCGGTGCTCTCCAAAATCAAGAAGTTCTTTGTAATATGAATCTTGTAGCTAACTCTGCACTGAACCCAGTACAATTCCAACTTTGAAAAAATAAGTAAACAATATTTAACAACACGAAAAATAATTTCTTCTGTGACTCTCTACATACGTGATATTTAATTCTCAATAGGGTCTTCAAGATCAGCTTGAAAAAAATTGATATAAAAATTTTAGAATGAGCATGTCCAAATCTACCATTGATAGGATTTGAATTTGTAAATGGAGTTCCTCTAGAAAAGGTATAATCATGTTGAGCATTCACAAAGTTAATTGATGGATTAAAAGTTTGTGATTGTACAGATAAGCACAGGGAGAAGGAAATCAGTATCCCAAGTAGGGTGACACTGGGTATATCAACCATTTTCAAACAAGCTTCATGTTCTGGAGTAGCTGACCAATACACAATGGACCCCACAGACTTGTGTATGTGTGTTGGGTGGGGGGACCTTTACAGTTTGGTGCTTTTACTGTTATTGTTTTGATAGTGTTTTATTGATCTTGTAGTTGTGTTTTTTGCCTCTGTTTTGAGAAAGGACTTACAGTTGGATGGGAAGGGAGGGAAAGGGTGTGAAAGGGGTTGCAGAAGGGTGAGAATATGATCAAAATATTTTTAAATTTAAAGATTGCTTTAAATTATATAAATGTAATTTAAAAACTTTTGTGGCTGTAGAGAATCAGAATGATCCAGGCACAATGCCAAAATTACCTTGAGCTATTTCTAGTCCTGTTAATAACAATTCATTGAATACCATTGTGTCTTGCCTGAGCTAGCATTCTTATTACTATAGTATAAAATACTGAAATATATTCTGAGTAGATCCATAGTTTCCATCAACACAAAAGACAATAATAACAGATAAAACTTGTATCAGATTTCTTTGCTTTCTTGTGAATTTCTTACCTGATATCCCCATTAATACACCTGGCGAATGCCTGATTCCAGGGTACTTTTGCTTCTGTAACTACATATATTCATGAGTTGTCACATTGACCAACCTGAATCTATGTTCCAGGACCATGGCTACTACTGTTTGGCTCAGAATTAACTACATCTTGTCCTCCTTATGATGAGAAATTTGTTTTATATAGTATAGTTATAATAATGTAAAATATCAAAAGGCCACAAGATTAAATGAAAAGCATAAATGTTATACATTGAAAAAAATTGTTAATATTGGTGATAAGTTGATCAGAATGAATGACTGAGATTAAATTCACATGTTTTAAACATGACAAAATAAAATACAAGAAGATGACACAAAATTTTCATATAAAAATTGAACATCAAAATAGACTATACTCTAAGGGTGAAGGTTCCATGTAGGCACCATCTCATCTTCCTTATTTTAAGTGAACTGTGTGGATGTTGTTCTCAACAATAGGACACTAATGGTCAGTTTACAGAGAGCAACTCTTTGTCTTAGCATCAGCCTGTATTGTTTGGGAATTCCCATGGAGCCCTCCTCCTCTTAGCCAACAATTCAATTGAATGCAATCTGGTTCCTCCAATGGAAATCTTGTTTGGCTACAAGAGATGGCCAGTTGAAACTCCATATGCCCCATTGCTAGGAGTCTTTATTAGGATTATCTTCATAGATTCTAAGAAGTTTCCACTGTACTGTTTCATCTTTTCCCCCATCAAATGTCTCCATTTTTAGCTGTATCTCCCCGCAGTTTCTCCCTTCATCACATGTTTCCTCCCAGCCTGCTCCCTCCTGCTTCCTTTGCCACCTACCTGAATTCCACCCATAAAATCAATTCTGTTTTCCATTCCAAGGAAGATTCATGTATGTATTCTCCCATAGAACTCTCTTCTAACCTAACCTCTTTGGGTCTACAAATTGTAGCTTGATTATCATTGTCAATTTAGATTTTGAAAATTAGGATTTTTCTAGCTAGACATTTGGTAGAGCATATCTTTAAATTCAGTATTCAATAGGTAGATGGATCTCTGAGATCAAGGCCTTTCTGGGCTACAGAGCAAGTTCCAGGACAGCCAGGCTACACAAAGAAATCCTATCTCATAAACAGGCAAAACTTTATCACTGAAATTGGACACTCAAACTATACTCTACCTAGTGGTCAGTAGAGTGATGTTATGTTATGTTTTATAAGCATGATATATTTTTTCATCATCATATATATGTAATTCAAAGTCTTCTTTGTCTATGAATCCTACAAGTACTTGGAAAATTAAAGCAGACAATCAGTGAATACCATAGATCCTAAAAATAGGAAGTTTTCCTACCAACTCTTGGGATGGAAAACTATCTAAGGAAGGCTTTGGAAAGAGAGAATCTGAACATTTCACCCAAATTCTGAGATTGTGTACCACTAGGTCTTGAGGAAGAAGAATTAAAAGTAAAACTCAATCATAGCATTTGGCAGATGTTGCATACTTCAGAGATGTGTACCATTTACATTTGTGCAAAGATTTTTTTTTTTTGAAAAAGAAACAGCAGGTAAAATTTAACTTAATTAAGTTAACCATTTCTCTTTTCTGTGATATGCAATAAATTGAAATTAAAATACAAATATTATAGGAACATAAAATCTTCCTCCTCTGTCTTCATTATGTGTTAGATTAACATAAAGAATATAGCTAATAGATTTATGATACTAAAATCTCATTTCTTTCATTTTTGAAAAATGTTTGGCTCAGCTAGGTTTTTGTCTCTTTCACGGTCTTCAGTCCTAATGTGTAATTTTCTTCAGTAAATAGGAGTAAAAAACTTTCTACCTGAAAACCAGAGTTCCAAAGCTCTTAGAATCTTGAAAGGTGTTGACAACCATTATGATGCTACACACAGAAATTTCTGAATTTTATTCATATCAGGGGTTATAATAAAATGTAAACACACTTATAATATTGGACACAGTTTTTGTTTTTGAGGGAACACAAATGCATTTTGTATTTATACTTTGTCCCCATTCCAGAGATACTAATATTAATATGCAAATGCTACCCAAATCCATTCAGCTATTTATTCATTCATCAATCTATGAATAAATTCCAAATATCTCAATTATTTCCTGTACCAAGTACTTTAGATTCAAAACGCTTAGCCTATAGCTTTACCATTATCAATAAAATAAGACTGGTAAATGCTCATGTACTAAAATTATTTTTATAAAAATCTTCATAGAATACATCATACAACTGCAATACTTTACAGAGGAGGTGTCCTGTATTGACTCATGCCTTGAGTTACATGATCTAAGTTTACAGATTTTAGAAGTCCTCTCGTGCACTAGAATATGTCAATAAAATACAGTGGTTGATGCAACATAAAATGCTTGAAATGTATGTATGCATGTCTCACAAACTGAATGACACATTTTCTTGTATATGAAAGTAAAGCTCACCCTCTATTTCATGTACTTTTTACTGTCTTTTCCATGAAGTGTGACCTCAGATACTGGAATACACTAGATTTCTATCAAACCACATCCAATTACTATTCTAAGCAACAAAATTTCATATTCCTTAAATTCTCTCTCTCTCTCTCTCTCTCTCTCCCTCTCTCTCTCTCTCTCTCTCTCTCTCTGTCACACACGCACACACACACACACACACACACAGAGTCCATTTATATATACATTAAATCGTTCTCATATTTGTCTTTCTGTCTGTGACACACTGAAACATAACTTGGAGTAGTTTGCCCTTCCAGGAGATGCTTGCCACTTCTCAATGTTCCTGGGTCTTGAGAGTAGAACAGGCTTGCCAAGAATGGCAATACTCCCACAGTGGTGAGAATTGCAATTTTCCTCACCTCATGGGGAAACATGTGGATTAGAGAATTAGACTTATAATGGGAAAAATTGAAAGAACAGTGGGAGGAAAAGGCATATTTTAAAGAGATTTTAGAGTTTGAATATGGGCTTATTTGATGAAATATATAAGAATACTATGAAGTTTAAATTATTAAAAAGCATGATGCCTCTGACTTTAACATTGTTCACATTTTAGGAAAGAACAAAGAAGCCAATTTCCATTTTCTGTACACTACATTTTAAGTAGATATGTGCTTCCCTTTGAAATTGACACACATTACTAGCTAATCATTTTAGCCTTTAGGAATCAGAGAAAAAGTTCTGAATTGATTTATCCAGTTTTACCTTATGGAATGGAGGAAAGAAAGATCTATGCTTAATATTATTTTCAAACTGTAGACAGTTAAAGTTTTTGAAAAGACCCAAAGAAATAATGGTGATATATATCCAAACAGCTTTAAGAAAGAAATAATTATGCCTTATATTGAACATCTGCATGCTGACATTTTAAATGGTGTCATCATTTTAAATGTTTCCATCATTGTGGAAATTTGTATACTTAAATATATACAAATTGTATACTATGTGGCTGATTTTCCTTGAAATATGCCCTCTGTCTCTTACGCCTTAGAAAAATGCATATTCTGAATATAAAAGCATGTGGAAGGTAACTTAATGCGAAAACATACAACTTATCTGCACATCTTTATGCCATTTTGTCTTGTTACATAATAATTTACTGAGACTCATCAATTCAACATGTGAAGCTAGGACTCATACTAAATTCAGTGACTCAATTAGAAGTCATTAATGCTATGTCTATAGTTCAGTGATATACCCTAGGCAAGTATTACACAGAATAAATCCTAACTAACAACTAGTAGTGTGATCAGGCATTGGTCACCTAGGCTGATGGGCTTCAACTGAATTTATTAACTTTCATAATTGAAAGAAATATATTACCTGTAATAACTAAAATAGTTGCATTTGCAGGAGTGGCATTTGCTATCTCAGGTATACAGCTCAGTTCTGCTTGGCGAACACATCCAATGTTGAATCACCAAGAAGCGAAGAGCTCACTGAAGTTAAGGCAGTATGAATGTTACACTTACACCTTTGGCTTACTTTTACTGATAGGTTGACAG
Source organism: Grammomys surdaster (assembly GCF_004785775.1). NCBI lineage: Eukaryota > Metazoa > Chordata > Mammalia > Rodentia > Muridae > Grammomys > Grammomys surdaster. The sequence continues at coordinate 15,396,394 of NW_021621323.1, read as the reverse complement.
AGAATCAATTCCTGACACAGAAAACTTGGGCTCACTATACAAGTGGGATCTTGTGACTCAATTATTAAGCCAATTTAAGGTCCTTCATACTGTTTCCTATAATCTAACTTTGTTCAGCATCACTCACTTCACAGTCCTGGGGATGAATGATAAAGTTTTACTGATTATCATGAACATGTGCTAACACTTTACACACAGTATGCATGCACTCTGTGCAGAATTGTTGAGTGGTAGGACGTAAATGACACATTATTTTGGGGAAATCCTATGGAACATAGGCACACATGTCAGAATTCATTGTTTTGACACTTAACATTTTCCAGACTAACGATACTTCTTTTGAGTTTAAATTAAGTTATATTGAAAGTTTTTTAACTAAATTTCACAAGTATCATATTAAGTCATAGTATATTTTCCAATGACAAATGAGTGTCTTCTATCCTTTTTTGGGGGAGGTGTGATTTGCTTTTATTTATTTATTTATTTATTTATTTATTTATTTATTTATTTATTTTCGAGACAGGGTTTCTCTGTGTAGCCCTGGCTGTGCTGGAACTCACTCTGTAGACCAGGCTAGCCTCGAACACTCGAACTCAGAAATCCGCCTGCCTCTGCCTCCCAAGTGCTGGGATTAAAGGTGTGTGCCACCACCCCCGGCTTGCTTTTATTTTAAGAAAGTTCAGTGTTTAGTACCAGCTGAACTGATATTTGCTTTGTAGATAGGACCACCCTGAAATTCAGAGAGTCTCAACTTTCTTGTGCCTCCCTAATGCTGAGATTGAAGATATTTCTTCTCTCTGCATTTTATAATTACTAATTTTTATATTTAAACATTAAATGCTATAAAGTTTCATTATATTCTTTCCACTTCCAGAACAACCCCAACTCCACCTCCTTACCCACACAATTTTGTCTCTCTCTGTCTCTCTCTGTCTCTCTCTGTCTCTCTCTGTCTCTCTCTGTCTCTCTCTGTCTCTCTCTCTCTCTCTCTCTCTCTCATGCTCCTAAAGAATTATAAAACCAGAAACAAACAAACAAAAAAAAGAACTCAATAAACTAAATTATGTAGTTTTATTTTACATTGGCCAGCTACTTCTGGGAATGGAGCTTGTCCTGGAGTCTGGTTGACACACCTAGTGACAGCTCTGTTGGAAAATTAAGGGGAAATTGATTTTCCTTCTCTGAACAACTATCATTTTCAAATAGCTTCTTAGTTAGGTATGGAATTTTCTGTCTACTTCCCTTTCTGCACATTTAGATTTTTGTCTCTTTTTAACTTAAGCAAGTCTTCCAAGTCTATCCGTTTCTGTGAGCTCATACGTATACCAGGCTTGCTGTGTCTCTTTTGCAATTTAATAACCATTGTTTCTTTTTTTTCTTTGTAACAAACTTTTATAACATTTTATTCAAATTTAAGACAATAAGAACATGTCTTTTGTTTAAATACTGAGATTCGTTTCATTGTGATTCTGTTGTTGGTCATATTTGATATTTCATCATACTCTTTTAGACTCTACCCCTTTAGTTTCCATGCCAACAAAATTTCTCAGTGGTCTTTTACATCTCTGAAGACCCCTTATCAGCCTCCTTCATACACTTCTTGGAGAAATATTTCTTTTCAGTACCTCTCCAACTCACTCTAACATTATGACCCCAGTGCTTTCATATCGCCAATCAATTCTCATGTGTGGAACTGTTTTTGTGTCATTGTTTCAACTCTTGACTCTAATTGTTCCCAACTGAGTAGAGCAAAAGACAGAAAAGACACAATTTCTAAAAATCAACCCCAAACTTCTCATATACCCTTCAGTCACACTCCACTAGCAGAATCACAGAAGGAAAATAGCTCAAATGGAAGATATTCATAAATAATTACATTTTGTCTTTCAGCATTTGACTTGTCTTTGATAATAAACAATCACATTTTCATTAATAGGGCTACCTGTTTGTTAGAGTTAATAGTACTTTTCCTTGACAATCTTTCTATGATAAAAGTCCCAATTTGTTTGCTATCTTTATGTCTTGTAATTATTCAGATTTCCATTTTCTTTGATTACTTTATTGTATTTTCCCATTATAATTGTCATAATGAAAATAGCATAATTTGAAGAACATCAAATAAGTTGGAATAATAGTATTAGTAAGAAGGACTGATATTAGTACCAAGCAGGTCTGTGTACATATATGCAGCATATACTTTATAACCTAAGCCACCTCCAAGGCTCTGTATCTTTTCTCTTGAATGACAGAGAAACCGAAAGACACACATATGGGAGACAAGGTAAAGAAGCAAGAAAGAAAATTATCAAGAATGAGGTGTCACATGGGAAAAATGACCTACTCTGTTAAGTACTGACAAACCTAAGAAAAAATGGTATCAATGAAATAAAAGCAGCAACTGTTTTGTAAACAATATCAAGGAGCTGGAGAAGTGGCTCACTGGTTAAGAGCACATACAACTCTTCTAGAGGATTCAGGTTCTTTTTCCAGCTCCAAATGACAGGGCTCATGACCACTCTTAACTGCAGCCCCAGGGTTATGACTTCCCTTTTGGGCTCCTCAGGCTCATATACCTGTTCACATATCACAACACAGACAAACATGCCTACACATAGGTGAAAATATACAAGTGTTTTTTAAATACAAATAAGTAAAATATAGTCAAAATTGATTTATTCTGGTTTTTAAAAATGCATATGTTCTAACATCTGTCCAACAGAAACAAGAAACCAAGGGGAAAGAGTTCATATCAAGATTAAGCAGTACAAATTATCCATTCAATGTTTAACATATACAGTAGAGAGTAAAGGAAGGGGAGCTAGCCAATGTTTCTGCATTTGGTCTATGAGACTCTCAAATAAACAAAAACGATAATGATACAAACAGAGAAAAATAAAACAGTAAGTTTTTTACAGGGCTTGAGAAAAGCTTTGAAATTTCAGATACTTGATAAAATAATTCAAAAACATGTAGGCACACTTTCCACAATTTTGAGATTAAAAAAAAATCAATAAAATATCAGCAAATCTTCTGGGAGAGTGGGAGCACGTTCAGAGAGTAGCACACGTTAGAGTGGAGCTCATGTGTCCTGCCCAGTCACTTTCCCTTAGGAGTGAAACTTCAAGGTAGTGCCTGACAGCCTGTGAAATGTGTGTGGTATCGTCAGAACTCATGCCAGGAATCCAACGGGACATCCAATGCCTTACAATGATTATACTGCAAATACTTTTATGTAAAAGTGCTTTGAGGGACACCATAGAAAGTGATTCTGTGTGTTTTTATGTGGCAGGTAGTCTCAGGAAACCCACTGGGCTATTGTGATTGGCAGTGAAGCCTAAGAGCTGGTTCATGGTTTTATCTTGCTTCCTTGCTCATGAAGTAAAGCATCCATTAATACATATTTATTAAAGCATCTTCCAAAGCAAGTGTTGAAAACCAACTCTCTCAGTCTCAGAGGCTGGTATAGTAGCATCCACATTTGAAAACAAAAAACATCATTCTTAAAGTTGTTTTTATGAGTTTTTGTTTTTACTTTGCATTTAATTTTTAGATAAAAAACTAATGTCAGCAAAGTTGGTAGAAAAATAAATTAACATTTAACATGGCCTATCAATTGGGATGAGGTCAAAATAATATGTCCTATCTAGATATCTGGATACAGTGTCATGAACCTTTAATCCTAGCATCTGTGAGGAAGAGCCAGGTGGATCTTTGTGAGTTTAGGCCAGAGTAGTCTATGTAGTGAGCCCCAAGTCAGCCAGGGTTATGTAATGATTCTTATCTAGCAAAACAAATAAATAAATGAGTGGATCAGTCAATAAATAATATAGTAATGGAACATATTGGCATATTGTAAAAATGCTAACGAGTGGCTGAAAAGGGAGATTCAAATACAGTAGTGTAAGTAAGAAGTGGACCACATAGTCATTTAAAAGATACCAGGATAACATGTATAATATATTGAAAAATGATACAGGTTACTTATAAACAAAATTGTTAGAAGCTTAGTAAGTAAATTACTTTAATAGTAAGGTAATAAGGGATTAAGGTTTAAAAAAAAAGATCGATTATTTCTATTGCCTTGCTTATTCTTTGACTATTTGTGTTTATTGTCTTGCTTGTTCCTTGACTATTTGCATCTATTGTATTGCTAGTTCCTCAACCTAGAACTGACTTTAATACTTGCATGTAGTTCAAATGGTATAAAAGCAAAAAAAAAAAAGGAGGGAGATGGGATAGAAGGTTTCTAGGGAGGGGAAATGGGGAAAGGGGATGGCATCTGAAATGTAAATAAATAAAATATCCAATAAAAAAGATTGATAGTAAAAATATCTACATGAATGTAATGTGTTTTAAAGAGGTAAATTGAAACATCCTGTTCAGTCAAAGAGTACAAGAAATAAAAACAAAACAATCAAAGAAACAAAACTGAATTAACCTGGTCTTAAAATCCAAGATGTCAGGAATGTGTTGGGTGACAATCATACTTCTCTGTGATTATATCATATTGTTTGCATAGTGAAAATAATGCTTATAAAACAGACAGAAATATGAACCCAAGGCAATCTAATCAGGGTTACTGAAACCATAGAGGACCAGACCTGTCTTTGGAGAGAACAAACAAAAGGAGCAAGATAGAGTTTAAAAGTGGCTTAAAGTTATTATTTTTTAAATTTTACATAATAGGTTGACAATAGGGTGTTTACAAGTGGGAGATTAAACAAATCAAGTTTAAGTGTAGCATTTGGAAGTAAACTAAACCAATAGAAAATATAAGTAGAAAACTGAATAATAGATGCCATCCATTTTGGTATGAGATTGTCATAACTGACCTATGTTCCATAGCCTGAAACTGGAAAGTAAGTTGTATTAGCTAAAAATTTATAAATTAAGGGAATCCCAGGGACTCCAGCCTTACAGAGAATTATCTTTGTTCTGTGTTCTCCCAATGACTACAATTCCCCATAAAATAGGAGATCAATGTTCAATATCTGTTAGGGCAGTGGTATACCTTAGAAATGTCCAGAATGAATAAAAAATTACTTGATGTAATGAATCACATATTGATTGCTAATGATGCTCCAGTAAAGCACTGGAAATGAGTCGTTTAAGCACAAAGACAAGTTAACGGGCTCTGAGGTCAGAGGCTCAAGATAGTGTTGGCAAGGCCACAGCTCTATGCATGTGTGAGGGAGAGATCTCTCGCAGGGCTTTCTGCTCTCTGTTCTTTGCTATTGTATCAGAGGTGATATCTTCACACAGTGCTCTCCACAAATTTCTGTGTGAATGTCTCCTTCATAAAGATACTTAGGGACGGGAAACAGAGACACATCCTACTCGAGTGTGAATACAAGGACAGCTGTGGCATCTGTTTCCCAGTAGCATCAGGGTTGGAAGTGCTGGAGCTTAGTGCTTCTTCATATGATTTTGAAGAAAACATGTTTCAGCTTGTAATGTGTTGAAAGAAATAGATGATGCACGTGTTTATGGTTAGCATTATTTTGTCAATCAAGAAAGGAGTTTTTTTTTTACATTATTAATGTGAACAGATTTGTGATTCCTCTGGATGTGCATCCATCTAAAGCTATGATAAAGTCCTCAAGGAGTTAATTTTAAACTATCAATGGCAATTATGGGGACAGAGAGTAAAGACACTCTTGATACTGCTCACTGCACATCTTGAGAGTTGTGCAGGATCTGCTCAATTACTGAAATGATCATGTTAATAATTTAATTTGACAATATTATTAAAACAAATCAAATAATGTAATAGTTGATGACCTCCCCATGCCTTTAAGCGCTACTCATGTTTTGTTCTAAATTTTAACAAATGTCTTGAAACAAAACCAACTATCCTACTTGAAAATTTGAGTGAAAAGTGTATTAGATAGGTTCAACTCATCTGTCAAATATGGCATGCATTGGTAAAATAAAGCCTTTCAAGTTGCAGCTTGGAATTTTTATCATTTCTGCTGATGAAAAACATGTCTCAGAAGTTGAAGTGCTTCCTGGTGATCTTTGAACAATTGGCTTTTCAGCAGCAGCAGCACTTTGACATCCTAACGGTTTATCCTGCCCTCCCTCGGTGTCTTCACTCCCATTATTCTGATTTTATTTCCCTTTTATTTTATTTTTACATAGCATGAATAACTATGCAAAATTAAAAAGTCTGTTTCAGTAAATGTCACTTCCTGCCTTCCCCTAAATGTTAATGTGAGCTAAGGAAGGAACTAGTGTTTTTCTGTCTTTCTTGTTCTGAGAGCTCAGAACAGTGCTTGGCGTGCAGTCTATGAAACTCAACAAAAGAGCCATTGAATAGATGACAGCCAAGACAACAAAAGAAATGTTCTTGTGAGAACTTTTAGGAAACTCCATTTTACACTTTTATCTCCACATTAATCTTAAATACACATAAAGATAACTAAGGCGAGATTTTATAAGAAAATATCTATAAATATTTGTGGAGTATTTAAATTATGTTAGTGATGATTTTAAGCAAAATAAAAAATCATGTTCATTCAGGGAACTTACTATTCAGCTTATTAAGTTTATAAATAAAGTGTTGATTTATTTATTTGCATTGTATATGTATGTGTGTGCCTGGGTGTTACGGATTTGTAACCCCTATGGGCAGATGCCTTTGGAACCAGAAGAGGCTATCAGAATTTTTGAAGCCAATGGTATAGTCTGTTGTGAGGTACAATGTGGGAAATCTAATCCAGGATCCTCTGCAAGCACAGTAAGTGCTCTTGCACTCTGGGCCATTTCTCCAAATAAGATGAATGTAAACAATTTGCATGCGTAAATACATATGTGTCATGTTTGTACCTGATGCTCATTGATGAAGAAAGCATCACATTCCCTGAATTAGATTATAGATCATTGTTCGCTACCATGTGGGTATTAAGGTCCTAAAACAGATCCTCTTCAAGAGCAGCCAATACTCTTAACTACTGAGCCATCTTTCCATCTTTAGATTTCTTTTAAGCTCATAAACTGATATTAAAAGGATGATGAACTACCAAAAAGTTTAGAGAAAAGACAGACGTCAGTATGTGTTCATACCCACAGGATTTCGCTTCATTTTCCTGTACGATACTAACAAGTAGACATCTGACCCAGAAGTCCTGCTATATAAGTCCTTCTATATTGAACTGCCTGTACACAAACAGCTGCTCAAGTGCTCTTCTAATTGTTCTATTGTAGGACGAATGGCAGTGGCCACCTCTACATGAAGCTGCTGCAAAAGCATCTCCTTGTTGGAGAACCTAACTGAGGACTATCTGAGAGACCAAGGATTGCCGACTGCAGACAATGTCAGCCAATCAGGAACTGCTGTTTAGAAGAGATGCCTTTTGGGACCAATGGGACACGGGTGGAGGGTATTAAAAGAGCTTGCAGCAGCATTCGGATGAGCTTGTTTCGGCTTTTCTCACCTGCTCCAGGAGTCTGTGTCATTGATTCTATGATACCTCACCTCCAACCACCAAAATCACGTAGGGTCAGGCAGCAAGTAGTCCAGGGTACAGGCAGCATTCTATATGGATACTTATCTACCTGTCCTCCCCAGTGTTTTGGCAACCCTCTATCTTCAAAATATTTACATTTTAGAGATAATAGGAATTATTATATCGAGATCTATAACAGTTATAAAATTACAGTTATGTAGTAGCAATTTCTTTTTCCTGTTGCTTCTATTATTGAGTATTTTTATTCCATAAAGTTATTGAGAATCAGTTTTAACAGAGTGAGCTGAGTTATCTTGAGTGTTAACTCAGTAGATTTTTATATGCACAGATATAAGAGAACCTAAGCTGGACAATATACTGTTTCAGCCCATTTCCTCCACTCTCTCAAAAATTACTGAAGAATTCTGGGTTTAGAATGGAACTTAAGATTGTGAAAGGAGCTCTCTAATAGAGACACAAATCTATATCCTTTGGGGACACAAATCTATAATTTTAAGAGAAGATAGATTATGGCCTAACTGACAAACGTCCATATATGAACTCACACTGACTGACCCTAGTAATACATCAAAAAGATAATAATATGGACATTTCTACTAGGTGAATTTCACTGAGCACAATAAATTTTTTCTATATTAAAAACGTAAAATCGTCTCAGGAGCACTGATTAATGTTATACACTTAGAGAGGAGTTATAATTTTAAAATAATTGTAAAGAAAAAATCTACAAATGAAATAAAGAACTAAATCTAAGGACAAGAATTTATCTATTGACAGAACGAATACTAGAAAAACAACTAAGATTAGTTTCTAGATGCCTGAAGTACTCTAAGCATGCAATGGGTGAGTTATCTTGCCTTGAAATTTAAGTAATTTCTATTTCTGTATCTATTTTGGAAAAGAAAGGAATTACATTGTTGGGCAGATTTACATATATTGCAAAATGCTGCTAGATAAACATATGAAAGTATCTTAGCCAGGAATTTCTGTGTTTCATGGACTTGAAGATGATGTACCATGAGAAATATAAATATGTGTTACAATCATTATAGGTAAATCCTATAGTAAAATGATGATAACCCCCACCTTTAGCAAATATGGGGGGAAAGTAGTCTGAAATCGTTATATAGAGTCTTGATTAGAAAACTTGCTATAGAGATGAAAGGATGAGTTAAAAGCACAAATAACACATTTAAACAAATATTAATAGCAAACAGTTGTGATTTTAAAATCTTCACTAAAATGGCAGTACAGAACTTGTGACAAAACTAAACTGTATTGTGCTAGAGCACATTAACACAATACAGGGCACTCATACAATAATTCAATATACAAAATAAAAACATGTACCTCCTCATGTAGTGTATAGTAACATAGTAAATTAGCTATGTAAAAATAAAGGACAGGCTATAACTTCATTACCAAGAAGCCATAACATCATGCCAGGTTCATTCATTGTATATAATATACTAAAATACTGTTATATTTTCAGTCTAATGGACAATATCATAGGCAATGAGTGATGTATTCAAAGAATGTGTCTTTTATTTTTGAGGGAAAAATTAAGAAAATTTCATATCTCTGTATTTGGCAATCAGTATTAATAAGTATTTCATAGCGGGGTACATGGTACTATTAGGGAAAACTTAAATACGTACTTTTAATGTGAAATTAGACACATAGAAAAAGCTTTAAGATAACAAAACTAGGGTGAGCTGTAGGAAAAGAGTTATCTCAAATATCTGCACTGGAGTTGCTCTGTGTAAAACAGGGTATAAATAGGCACTGTTTTTTATACTCTACCACATTATCTTCCATGGAAAAATATTTTAGTGTATGCATGAACAGTCCAATTGGGGATGTAGGATAAGCACTAGTGTATAAGCTTATGTTTCCATTTAGTCATTCAGTATATGTGAGCAAAAAGATAACGTTGTTTTTATTGACTTTAGATATGTGAACTTTCTAGTAAAGTAAAAACATGTGACAAAGCATATATATAAATGACATGGTGACTATTTTATTCTATTCCCTTTTAGTAAACACAGATTCTTTTCTCATACAGTATAATTTATAAAATGTTTCCTCTACTCTGCCTCTCCCCAGTTCCTCCCCACCTCATCTTTTACCTGTATCCACTCCCTTTCTGTCTCTGATTAGGAAAGAACATGCTTCTAAGGGATAACAACAAAAATACAACAAAATAAAATATAATAAGATAAAACATTAACCTTCAAAATGAAGTTGGACAAGCTAAGTCAACATAGAATAAAATAGTCTCAAGAGAAAGCACAAGATTCAGAGACACACTTGTTTACACATTCAGGATTAATTATAATATATATTCAGAGGACCTGTTACAGATCTGTGTAGGCCTCTTTGCTGCTTCCATCTCTGTGAGTTTATTTGAGCTTTGCTTAGTTGTTTTAGGGGTTGTGTTCTCCTAGTATCCTTCAATCACTCTGTATCCCCCATCTGACTCCTCTTCAGAAGGGTTTCATCAGCTCTGAAGGGAGATATTTTATGAAGACATCTTGTTTAGAGCTATGTACTTTGTAGGTATGTCTGTGTAATGACTGGATTGGACCTCTGTATCATTCCTGTCTGCTGTAGAAGGAAGCCTTCCTGGTGATACCTAAATAAGGTAACAATCCAGGAGTATAGTAGAATATCATTAGGAGCCTATTTATTGTTATTTTTCTCTTTTAGACCAGTAGTACTTGGTTTAAACCTAGGTCTCTGGAATATCTTGTCTCTGGTTCGTGGCTACCCAAGCAGTATCAGGTATGAGTTTCATCTCATGGAGAATTCCTTATGTCAAATAGACATTGATTGGTTACTACTACAAGGTTTGTGACATCATTGCCCTAGAATATTTTTTATGTAGTGCAGTTTTTATCTCAAGTTTTTTTGGTTGGTTTGGTGTTTATGTTTCTCTGTTGTTAGTCTACAGAGTATCTGTCTATATAACAGACACTAGAACATGGACATGAAGGTTTCATATAGGTAATACCTTGCCCTCTCAATGTTAATGAACTGTCTATTATTTTTAGCAATGGGACTTTGCTATCAGTTTGTTGTAAAATCTATTATCTTGGTATAATACTGAGATGTGTAGATATCCATGGAACCCTTTCAACCAACAACTCATTTGGACGAAGTCTAGTCCTGGTACTGGAAGCTTCATTTCATGACAAAAGAGTTCCAGTTGGGGATCTTTCTCCCTCATCATTTGGAAACATCATTAGGATCTCCTTCATATACTATAGGAAGTTTTTACTGCGCTAGGTTTCCAAAACACCCTTCAAAATCGCTTCTGTTTTACCTGTCTCTCCTCTGATTCCTATCCTCAATCCTATCTCCTTTCCCACTTCTTACCTTATCCACTTGTTCTTGTCCTTCTCTCAAACCCCCAGCTACAGTACACTCATAAAGTCTGTTTTATTTGTCCTTTCCAGGGAGATCCACATGCCCCCCCCCCCCCCCAGTTTCTTCTTCTTTGCCCTAGTATATATTTCTCTGGGTCTACAAATTATAACTAGACTATTATTTGCTCAATTATTTACTTAATGGTTAATATTCACATACAAACAAATCCACATATAGCAAATATTTTCTCTCTGTGTCTTTTAGTTTGTTTATCTCGATGACTTTTTCAAATAGCCAACTAATTGTTTTATGGACTTTTGATTCTTATATTTGTTTCTGTGTTATTGATTTCAACCCTAAACTTAATTATTGTCTTCTACTCTTTTTTTTTGGTGTGATTTCTTCATTTTGTTCTGGAGCATTCAAGTGTGCCATGAAATTTACCCACTTTTTTGTTTATTTATTTGATTGTTTTGATTTTGGTTTTATCTTTGTTTTTTTAATGTAGGCACTAATGCTATGAATTTTTCTCTTAGCACAATTTTCATTGTGCCCTATAAGTTTGTGTATATTGTGCATTCATTTTTATTATTTTTCTTTATTTCTGTCTTTACCCATTTTTTTATTCAGTAGAGAGTTGTTCAGTTTCCATGATTTTCTAAGTTTTCTCTTGTTTCTGTTGTTTCTGATATCCAAATTTAATTCATGGGATGAAAGGATACAGGGAGTTTTTAAAATTTTCTTATATCTGTTCAGACTTGCATTCTGTCCAAGTATGAGGTCAGTTTTGGAGAACATTCCATGAGTTGCAGAAGGAACAGAGAAGAAAGTATATTCTTTTGGGGGTGGTAGTGTGTGTGTGTGTGTGTGTGTGTTTTAAAATGTTCCTTAAATATCTGGTAGGTACATCAGTAAGTTCCATATTTCTCTGTTTAGTTTTTGTCTCTATGACATATCTCTTTTCGAGACTGGGGATTGAAGTCTCCCACTATCAGAGTATGAGGGTTAATATGTGATTTAAGCTGTAGTAGAATTTCTTTTGCAAACTTAGGTGCCCGTGTGTTTAGTAGATGATGTTAAGAATTGAAATGTTATCTTGGTGGATTTTTCCTTTGGTGAGTGTCTTAGATGGGATTTCCATTTCTAAGAAGAGACACCATTACCAAGGCAACTTTTATAAAAGACAATGTTTAATTGGGTCTTGCTTATAGGTTCAGAGATTCAATTCATTATCATTAAGGCAGGAAGTGTGGAAGTATGTAGGCAAGCACAGTGCTGGAGAAGGAGCCAAGATTTCAACATTTTGCTCTGAAACAGTCAGAAGAATGGATCTTCCAATACAGGGTGGAACCTAATCATATGAGGAGACATCCAAAGTCCACCCCCACAATGACGCACTTCCTCCAACAAGGCCACACCTTCCAATAGTGCCATTCCCTATGAGTCAAGCATATTCAAACCACCACACTAATATTCTTCCCTATTTTTTTGATTATTTTTTGTTTGAAGTTTATTTTGTTAGATATTAAATGGCCAGCTTGCCTCTTTGGTCCATTTGCTTAGGATATCTTCCACACCCTTTATCCTCCCTGAGGCAATGTCCACCCTTGATGTTGAAATAAGTTTCTTGGAGGCAGCAGAAGGAAGAATCCTGTTTTCACATCTATTCTGTTAGTACATCTTTGGTGTTGGGGTGGGATGGGGTTGAGCATTGAGCCCATTAATATTGAAAGATATCATGACCAATAATTTGTTAATGGTGGTGATTGTGGTGGTGGTGGTGGTGGTGAGCATGCATGTGTGTATTTCCTTTCCTTTGATCTTGGTGGCCTAACATTTATTCTCTGTATTCAAGATTTTAGTTAACTTCTTTCATTTGGAGTTATCCTTCTAGCAATTTCTGTAGGGCTGTATTTGTTGATAAATGTTGCTTAAGTTTGGTTTTATCATGAAATATCTTATTTTATCCACTTATAGTGACTGAAAGTTTTATTGGGTATAATTGTCTGGACTGGCATCTGTGGTCTCTTAATGTCTGTAGCACATCTGTCCAAGCCCTCCTGGTTTTAGAGATTTCTCCATTGAGAAATCAGAAGTAATTCTAATAGGACTGCCTTTATATATTGTACTACATTATTTGGACTATTTTCTTTGAAGGTTTTAATATACTTTTTGTTTATATGTTTAGTAATTTGATTACTATGTGGTGAGGGAACTTTCTTTCATAATACAGTCTATTTGCTGTTCTGTCTGCTTCTTGAACTTTCATCACTTTGTCTGACCCCTAATTGGAGATCAGTTTCAAACATGGCTGCTTCATTATACAAACTAATCTTGCGGTCATTGTTAGGGATTAAAGATATGTTCTAAGGGCTTGCCTGTAATCCAGCCAGATCATAGTAGACCTAGAAGGAATTTGGATCCTTCCAGAACAGACAGCCATGTTGTTGGTTTAAAATTTCTCTGCAAACTACCATAACAATATATAGCAGGAACTGAAAACATCAGTTTAGTTGATTCCGACAATGTTATAAAATATAAAACAAGACCAGAAAGAACATAATACACAAGTGCTTCAGTTGGAATGTAAAGTTAAGTATGTCATTTATATTATCACTATTACTGTTTATTCATCAGTATTGGTATTATCTTTATTAGGAAATGTGACCATATAGCTAGTAGGAATTCAGATGATATAGGGTCTTAAAATTCATAGCAAAGATAGTTTTTACTTTTCTAAAAAAAGCACTACAATAAAAGAAAAGGGAAGAAACAATGAAAATACTGTTTAAATAAAAATAAATTTAAATATTTAATAAAAAATAAATAAAAATATTTGCTGTTGAACTCTAGACAATGAATTAAGATGTTGTAGTACCTATATAAGTAGTGAAGCTAGGAAAAAATAAGATTCTGAGCATATTTGAAAGGACATGCAATGACCTATTTACTGGTTTGCTTTTATAGATTAAAGCTTCAAAATAATTTTAAATACCATGTAGTACAATGTGCACAATAAAACAAAGCTATCACTTATAAAATTATATAATTATACATGCAGAAGAGAGATATATTTTGGCCATATTGGCCATTCAATTTGTAGGATTGAAAGCTAGTATTCAAAACAAAATATTCAAGGATGATGGCTGGGCTTCATATAATAATTAATAGTATTCACAACAACTTTTCTTAGAAGAATACAAAATTCACGAGAGATAATAATATAGCCAGAAAGGAGAGGCCCCTCACATGATTCTTTGAGTACCTAAGGTTGTACTCTTAGGAATGTAGCCTATAAATATTATCTTTGAAATTCTTATTTTTATTTGCACCACTTTTTTGTTTCTTTGATCATCATTTAATGAATATTTTAATGGATTGTTATTGAATGACTTAATTTTGTTAAAATTAAATATTTTATGTTTTAAAATCTGTACATATATAATCCTATGTATATTATTAATTTGAAATAATGATTTGTTATATTTGTGGAATATTTCTATCTTTAAATGTTTCTGCTCTTGACCCATTCTGTCAAAAATTTTGTACTAAGATTATTTTATCAAGCTTATGTTTCATTTTCTATGATTGTGATTTATTTTAAACATAATTTCATATGCATCATAAAATTATGCCAATCCCATCCCATCAGAGAGTCAAATATCATATTTCTAAGCAGTTTGTTTCCTCTATGAATAAGGCTAAAGAAAATTAAATCAATCAATTTTTCCAGTTTCTTGAAATAAAATATTCATTTTAAACTTGCCATACTTACAGGATATTTGAAAATATTGCATTTTTTTCCTGTAGGGACATTTATGCTTTTGCTTTGTATTAATAGCCCCTTGTTTTGGCTGACCATAGTTTGTATACTATACAGTTCCCATTGCTCTATTTTTTGAAAACTGCCTCAATTTCTAACCACAGGGCGTCCTCTTGAATCTACTCTGTTTTTAATAGGATTGTAGAAACATCAGTTTCTATATAGTATCTTTTATTTACAAAGTGTACACTTCCTCTAAATAACCATCTTTGTCTTTTTCAAAATGCTTATGACAAACATAGAAATACACATCCACATCTATGACATATCTATATTTATATACAAAGATTTACTCAGAATGGAAAGCAGATGTTAATGTAGACTATAACCTTAATGCATTTTTTACTTTTTCTTAATATTACTAAGTATGTTACAGACAATGACATGCTCTTTCTTTCCCAAACCAGGAGTTTTTCCTTAGATGTATAACAGTAAGAGCTTAAGGGTAAGCTTTAAAAATATTGATTTAAGATGTGAGATATTATGAATATACATTTGGTAAGTTAACTTCTTGAGAGTTATAAGCTTAAATTGGTAAACAAAAAAAATTAAATATCTATAATTACAAAAATCCTGTCTTTAGCTACATTTTTACTGACTAATGCTTTGAAGTAGTTTTGTACAAAACTTTTCAAAAATAGATTTGGATTATCAATGGTTTTAGAACACCAAAAAAGGAAACCAGAACACATCGACCATCACTTTCATTAAATAAAAGTCTTTCTAATTTAGAGTTCAGGTAACAGGAAAGGGAAGTAAAGATTTCTTCATTTTGTGCACCGCAGTCTGCAACGCTTGGTACCGTACCTCAGCTGGCCAGCTGATCTCTATCCCTATGCTTCTTGCTTCATTCTCTTACCTAAGTGTCATTAAAAAAAAATGGGGTTACTAGATCTTTCCTCAATCATATTTTTGTTGCTAGTATCAGACATATTGAAGGAAGAAAGCTATTCTTTGATTAAAATTTATATACAATATATACACGGGACACTATACATTTAAATAAAACCATATGCCTTAATGAGTGTCCTTGAAAAATATTTTTAGCTCTTGAAACTTTTAATCTCTAAATATTTAGTACTTTATCATAAGTTTTTAAAACAAAAATTTATTTTATGTCTATGAATGTTTTGTTTGCATATATATATATGTACCACATGTGTGCCTGGTGTACAAGGGGACATTAGATCCACTAGAACTGCAGTTATAAATGGTTGTAAGCTACCAAATGAGTGCTGGCAATTGAACCTGCATTCTCTTTAAGAGCACCAAGTGCTCTTAACCACAGCGGCATCTCTCAAGCGCCAAGTAATTTTTATTTAAATTTTTCTTCTAATAACATAATTTTTTAAAGTTTATTTAGAGTCCCAAGACCATATTGTTGAAATTATTGATGGCATTAAAACATTAAAAGGAAAGATAAGATATATTTTATTTGCATTGAAATTTCAGAGATAAACTTTGTCTTAGGATTTTTATTGTTGCAATAAAACACCTTGACAAAAAAGCAAGTTGGGGTGAGAGGATTTATTCAGCTTACACTTTCAGATTCCTGTTCATCATCAAAGGAAGTCAGGACAGGAACTCAAACAAGGCTGGAACCTGGAGGCAGGAGATGATGAAGGAGCTAAGAAAGGATGATGTTTACTGGCTTTGTTCATATGACTTCCTCAGTCTGCATTCTTATAGAATCCAGGACCATCAGCCCAGAGATGATACCACCCACAATAGGCTGGATCTTCCTCAATAGTCACTAATTAAGAAAATTCCCTATAGCTGGATCTTGTGGAAGTATTTCCTCAATTGAGGCTCCTTTTTCTCTGACAAATCAAGCTTGTGTTAAGTTGACACACAAAACCAGCCAAGACACACTTCTTATGCTTTAAATTGCATGTTACTCTGAATAAGTGGATGAAATGTCAAACCATCCTTGGCATACTACCTATGCTATTTGCTCCTTAGTTACTTAGCATCATAGGTGTTCATGCAACTCAAGACCCCTACTATCATGTTGCACTGCTTTCATCTCTCCCTTCACATTATCTTATCATGAAGCCATTGCATTATTCCACATCATCACAAGAGGGGTGAATGTAAACAAGAGGATATAAAGATCAGCCACGAGCTGGTTAGTTTTAATTATCAACTTGACACGATCAATCATCACCTGAAGATTGAAGAACATCTTTCTGGTTGGCTTATGGTCATGTTCATACCTATTGGGGGGGGGTCTATCTTGTTTGCTAATTGATGTAGAAATATACACAGTGTGGGCAACACCATCCCCTAGCCTGCTCCCTTAGTTAAATGAGAGCAATTAAAACAAGCAAGCAAAGATGGGTGCATTTATTCTTTCTTTGTTCTAGACTGGCAACGTGATGTGACCATTTGCTTGAGTTCTTACTGTGGCTTCCCTAGAAGAGTAGGCTGTAACTTGAAACCATAAGCCAAAGAAATGCTTTCCTCCCTATGCTGTTCTTTATCAGGTATTTGTCACAACAGGAAAATTAAACAGGCCTTGCTTCACTCAGGTTACTCTGATTATAGCATAGTGCTTTAATCACTTCCTTTTGTTAGTACTTGAATTTGCTAATATCTTTCTCACCCAACTTACACATTAAAATTTATCATAGAAGGTATGTATAAGGAGAATATTTTCAAACTACGTTTTGCTTTCTGTTTAGTTTCAGAATCCACTGTGGTACCTCTTGCCCGTGGTAAGAGAAGAGAACTGAAACTTCAGCTGAACATTACCTCACCTACGTGTACAGCTGGGTAACCACTAGACAAGGATTTATAGGTATGTGTGTGTGTCTGTGTGTGTGTGTCTGTGTGTCTGTGTGTCCGTGTGTGTGTGTGTGTATCTGGGGTATATGTGTATCTGTGTGTGTGTCTGTATATGCCCGTGTGTGTTTCTCTCTTTGTATGTTTGTGTTTAACTTCAAAATCAGGTCTTGATAAGTGTTTTCTCTATTTTGACCTCTCAAAGGCATATCAGGAGTGTATTATTGCATAATGAGCAGTCTGACTAATGAAAACAGTACAGTCCATCATATAATAAATAAGCCAATCACAAAAGAACACACATGGTATTCACTCACTGATTATTGGAAATTAGCCCAGAACCTTGAAATGCCCAAGATGCAACTCACAGGCCACATGAAGCCCATAAAGAAGGAAGACCAAGTGGGGGTGATTCGGTCCTTCTTAGAAGGAGCAACAAAATACTCAAGGGAGCAAATATGGAGACAAAGTGAGGGACAGAAACTGAAGGAGGGGCCATCTCAAGACCACTCCACCTGAGTATCTATCCCATGTGCAATCATCAAAGGTAGAGGCTGATGTGGAAGTCAGGAAGTGCATGCTGATAAGAGCCTGATATGGATATCTCCTCAGAGGTCTTCAAGAGTCTGACATACTCAGAGGCAGATGCTCACAACTAGCCATTGAACTGATCATGGGGTTCTCAATAGAGGAGTTAGAGTGAAGACTGAAGGAGAGCTAAGGATTTGCAGCACTATGAGGAGAGCAACAATACCAACCAACCACAGCTCCCAGGGTCTAAACCACCAGCCTGGGAGCACTTAGGGAGGGATCCAGTGCTTCAGTTGAATATGTAAGAGTGGAGGGCCCTGCTGGGCATAGGTGGAAGAAGAGAACCTTGACCTCATGAAGGCTGGATGCCCCAGGGGGTGGGAATTTTTAGGGTGGGGAGGTGGGAGTGGGGGAGGGTAGATAGAGGTTACATCCACAGAGAAGAAGGAGGAGGGGTGAGGCGATTGGGGGTTCCTGGGTGGGTGGGGGATGGGGTAAGGGGACAACATAGGAAATGTAAATAAAACATCCAATAAAAAAAAAACAACAATGCTAAAGAGAGTAAAAAAGGACTTGGTTTCATTCAAATATCATCATGTATTTTATATTTTCTCCACCAAAAAATGTTTTATATAAAAATATGTAGAAGATAGTGCATATAAAATATTTTTACATATGCCATACCCATATCTCTCCAAAGGAAAAAACAGCCAAGCAGAATGCAAAGAAAACTGTCTTAAATGGAGAAATAAATTGTCAACATAATATAGCACAGGAAATTCTTCAATATATCTACATGTAAATAAAGCTTTTCAGTTTATTTTATGTGCACAGGTGTTTTCTCTATATGAATTTATATGTACCACTTTCACGTTGGATCCATTCAATAGTAAGAATGGTGTATTGGATCCTTTGGAACTTATAGATGCTTATGAGCCACCAAGTGCTAGAGATTGAATCTAGATTCCCTGTAAGAACAGCCCATCCCCTAAACCTCTAAGCCATCTCTCTAGCCCCCGTAAAAACAATTATTAAATGGGTATAGGGTTTTTTTTTGAAAATTAAAAATCATTGTGAATGTTTTATTTTAAGAAAATAGCCATAAAAGTGCTGAGAAACATTTGGACTCCTACATGAAGGACAAATCAGGCTATTTTGTGGTTCTCCTAAAGGCCTGTTCTTAGATCCAAGCCAAACTATAAAGAAGTTTTTGTGCTTGCCAGCTGGGGTTGCTTGAATAATAAAGAACCACACAAATGGAGAATTCTTTGGTTTAAGGAAAAGATTTATGCCATAGAGAGGGAAGGTCAGTGCAAAGCCACAAAAAGCAGAGCTGGAGAATAAAAGATAACCTGGGATCAGGTGTCCTTAGGTATAGAATATTATTTTCCACAAGAATTTCTTGAAATTTAATAGCACTTTGCAGCCTCCTCTTGCAGAAGGAGTCAAAAGAAACTACTAATGATTGCCATTTCTTTTAGAAATCTCCAATGAAATGCCTGAAGCTCTTTTGTGTTCCTGTCAGTCTCAGAAAGAACAGGATGGAAGAAAGATCCTTTAAGTAAAAATATTAATCTTTTTTTCTTCTGGTAAGTGCAAAGTCTTACAGCAGGAATATTTGTTTTGCCTTCGTTTATCACATTTCCATTCAAGAAACAGGACATGACCAAATTACATCAGCTTGCCAAAATTTTACTGGCCGTTCATACTCAAGGGTAGAAATGCTGAGAGGATTGAAATGAGCATCTTCATCATCACCATCAACATCACCATCATCATCATCGAACCGGGAGTTACAAACCTTCCCCTTCCTTTGCCTTATCACCTCACACATAATTTATCTTAGGAGACTTGGAGCAAATGTCAAAAGTTACTTTCAAATGGAGATCACATGATAGCCAAGAACCTGAGCAACCTGAGCATGCATGTATATATATATATATATATATATATATATATATATATATATATATATTCCTAGTGATATTCTGCAAATCCTGTGGAACAATAGCTTGCTAAGCTATCATCCAAAAAGTTGCTTTTTTTGTAGCAGATACAAACAAATACAGAGACCCATAACAGAATAAAGCCTAGAGTATGAGAAGTCTTGAAAAACTAAGTTCTGACTGGGATATCTCAATTAAATCCCTCCCCTTAGGGCTCTGGGAACTCTGTGGAAAAGGAGAAAGAAAATGTGTGAATGCAGTAGGGATAAAAGACAGCAAGGAAAGAAGGCATTCTGGACACAACAGAACAGATGCTCATATGGAGCCTCAGAAACTAGGGCAGCACACACAGGTGTATTCCAAATGGCTTCCCAGTGCTGAGATGGGAAGTACACAGGAGCCTGAATTACGAATCCAGGAGGTATCTTCAATTGATACCAATTTTCAATGAAAAAAAAAGTTTTCTAGAATGGCATCTTACTGAATACACAAACCACACTTGAGGACAGACCTGGCAATACATGGCCAATATGAAAAGAACCCAGTGCAATTACTGGAGGGTGTTTTGTCTCACAACTGTGAAGCGGAACTTTCTGGATTCTTTGTAGATTCCATTGTGTCATGTGAGGTTTTCTTTTTGTTTGTTATGTTTTGTTATTTTGAAACTGTGTCAGGATAGGATGTTTTTGCTGAGACAGACATGTGGGAGGATGTTTTGCTGAGAACAGACATGGGTTTTTTTCTGGAAGCAGCCTGGAAAGGAGGCATGTGATATTTCTCTAGAGCAGACATTTGAGAGCACACATGATGTTTGGAAAGGGTGTAAATATAACCCAACAGACAATGGATGACAGTGTAGTATTGGGTCTCCTTGCCTCTTAGCTGATCAGCTGATCATCGTTTGTTGTAACTTTGTAGAAAGAAATGAGCCAAAGAACTTCTGATGGTGTTCCAGTGACATCTTGCATCTTCTGACGACTTAGGATTATTGGCAGAACTTTCCAGGTTCTCTTGTATCAAACTGCTGTAGCTGATTCGTGAATGGTGTTTGCAAGTAGATCGAGCTACTGCTGTTGAATCCTATGAACTGAACTGCTGATATCCTGACAGCACAGATTGGATTTGCCCCTAAAGAAATATTTCTAAAAAGGTCCACATCCTCCTTTGCCCCATTAACCTTTCCTTTCCACTACCATTACTGGGTGGTGGGCTAGAAGGGAGGTTAAGGCATTTAAGTACACTTATCAAAGTAGGTTTTAGAAAATACAAGCTTAAACAACTGGGCCTTTTCCCTCTTCCTGATCTTTTCCTCATATGTTATGGTTCCCTAGTTAATTTTTTTGGGTTTTCTGTGTGTGCAAATACATGTGTTTCAGCATCTGCATGTGTTTCTTATGCTTGTTTTTTGGCTATTTTTTTGAAAATCATATTCTGATCTGCTTGTTTTTACTTTATCTTATTTAATTTTATTATTATTTAAAGGCCTATCTGTATCCTAATGAGAGAGGGAAAAATAAAGTATGGATTTGGGTGAGTGGGGAAGTGAGAAGAAGCTGAGAGAAGTTGGAGGCTGGCAAAACAAAATGTATTGTATAAAAATAATATTTTTAATTACAAAATAAAAGCAACTTGGGGAGAAAAGAAGTTGTCTAATCTTACAGCTTAAAATTCATAATGTAGAAATGTTTGGGAAGGAACTCAAGGCCAGGATCTTGAGTTTTAAACAAAATCTCAAACATTTGATGATCCCATAAAGTCTCTGGAGCCAGACACAAGCTGGGGCAAAAGCTTACTAGTGCAGGGAGGCAGTGAAAGCACCCAGCTCACCTTCCTCCTCAGCAGATGGCCCAACAGTTCTTCTCCACTCTGTCTCAAAAAAACCCTCAAACATAATGTCCCTGCTTTTCTTTCCTATGCATCTCTCTGTCTTTCCCCGACTTCCTACTACTCCTACTCCTCCCTCCCTCCCTCCCTCTCTCCCTCCCTTATCCTCCTCCTCCTCTTCCTCCTCTTCCTTCTTCCCCCCTTCCCCATGTTCACTCCCTGTCAACTGGTTGTTGCTCTGCTTCTTGACCTAGGTTGACATTATTTAATTCTGTTTATGATAAATAGCATGCGTTTTAGATTAAAGGTGTGTGCTATGGCTAACCACACCACAACCAGGAGCAGGTTTTTCCAAAAAATAACACAATCTCAAGATTAACAGTGTGATCAAATATTCTGCAATATTTCGTACCTTTCCTCTAAATATAAAGGAAAGATTTTGACTTCAACACAGCAAAACTATTTATAATAATGAAGCTATTTCTGTGAAGGTTTTGAAAATGTCCAGTTTGACTGTATTTGGCAGTTTTAAGATTGAATAGTTTTGAGTTCAACGTTCTGTAAAATGTTTGTGTCAGTCTCTTAGGAACTCAGCAACTGGAATGTCCTGAGTAGTTTGCAGTCCAAAGCTGATCTTTGGGTGGTGTTTTGAGCTTAGTTGGAATCCCGGCTAGGAAGAATACAACACCCAAAGATGCTCATTGTTTGTGAAGAACCTGGTGACAGAAAAGGCATCAGGAAGTTTTGTTCACTGGTTAGTGTTACCACAATCCAGGTGGAATTGTCATTGAAGGGCCCCAACATCTTTGTGGAGAACTCAAAAGGTTACTGTTAGGAATGACAGAAAAGGTGAACATTGTAGATATCATATGAAACAGATCTCAGAAATGCTTCAAGACTACAGTCTTTTATGTACATCCAAGGTACACAAACTTTGTTCCAAGTTACCTGCTTCAGATTTAAACCTGTAAACAAATATATACAGGAAGCTAGATGAAGCTTATTTGTAGATTTAGTATTCTGTATAACTACTACTATCATGACAAAAAATTATATACACATAATAATCTTATAAATTTTGAGATAAAATTTATATCTTAAGAGAACTTTAAGAGAGTCAAATGAAAACCAAATGATTACATATGCAGCTGGAACCATGGATTGCTCCATGTGTACTCTTTGGTTGGTGGTTTAGTCCCTGGGAGCTCTGGGAGATCTGGTTAAGATTAGTGGCAATAGAATTGTCTCCCATTGTTTTTTCTCTGTCCCATACCAGGTGGCTTTTCGTCTATGAGACAGAGATTTTAGATTTTCCTTTAACGAGTCTGTCTGGGCTTAGAGAAGGAGAGAGCCATGCTCCAACCCCAAAGTCAGCTTTAACTGTTAATTCAATTGGGACCACATAAAGACCATTTGCCACTTATGTCTGTGGAGAGGAGCAGAGACAATTAGGGGTGAACAACACCACTTGAGCAATTCTTCTTTTCCTTGGGACATTTTCTCTTGATAATTTGTCCTTTTTGTTTAGATGTTTCACTTGTCCAGTGGTCTCCAGCTTCCTTAGTTAGATGCTTTCATTCTCCTGGAAAGAGAACAAAACCCTGCCCCAACCATAAATCTGCAGGCTCCTTTTTTTTTAAAGCAATTTATATTTTTCCTAGGACATTTTTTTTTTTGGCAACAGTAAAAGTAGTATCTTCACTTGAAATTACAAAAAAAAAAACTTTTGAAATTTTGAAAATAAAATATGCCTTAATATGTGCAGATAAATGTACCTATTTTTCCATTTCTCTTTATATAAATTCAAAGCTTAAGCATAGTTTTAGATCACAAAGGACATTCACTTTTAATTTCAGCCTGCCTTTTGCAAGCAGATTTTTCATTTAAATCACCATAATTATTATGTGCCTGCCTCTGCCTCCCAAGTGCTGAAATTTAAGGTGTGAAACATCACCTGGCTATGGATTCCTTATAATAAGTATGCTTATAGATTTGCTCTGGTTTAATTTGATTCTCTACTTCCCCTACTTTTTAGTGTTAGGAATAAACTTTCAACTTCTTTGAATGTGTAACCTATTGCTGATTTATTCTGATTTATTCTGATTTGATCCCTGGGAAACTTTAATATTTTTTTAATTAAACATGATGCCAAATTGTCCACTATGTCTTTATATTCAGGTGTTATATCTGTATTGCCTATATGACCTGTACAAAATCTGATGTCTTAGCTAAGTTTTGCTAGGTATTTCCATTTCCATTTATGCCTCCCATGACCAGGTATCTTTGCCATTTATCTGTCAGTTAGTGATTTTTCCATTTGATGACCATATAGCTATACCATTGCATATGTACCATGAAATTGAGAAGATATTTCCTTTTTCTTTTCTAGTTGTTTGTCTTATAGCTAGTAGTACTGCACTGATTTCATGGTTCCTTTCTTGGTTTTGACATTCTATCCCTTGGTCTATAGGAAGCAATGATTTTAGTTTTCATTGCATCAGTAAAACCATCAGTAAAACACCCACTAGTCAAAAGTTGTGACCATTCCATGGGTCCCTACATTTCTTTTTTTTAAAGATTTATTTATTTATATGAATACACTGCTGCTGTCAGACACAACAGGTCATTGGATCCCATTACACATGGTTGTGAGCCACCATGTGTTTGTTGAAAATTGAACTCAGGATCTCTGGAAGAACAGTATTTGCTCTTAACCACTGGGCCATCTCTCAGGTGCCTATTTTTTGTGAAGGGATGGGGATTATATCCAACTGAGCTATTTCATCAATGCAGGAAGCCATAAACGCCTTTGTTCCCTGGTTATAACAGCATTCAGATATGTTCTACTCTCACTGTAATACCTCTTCTTCCATGGCAAAGCTTGCAAAGGGCTCTGCTTTTGAAAAGTCTGTCACTATTATAAGGTGTACCCTTATGACCATAAGGTGGTTGGTGTAAGTATAAGGTTCTCAATGCCTCATGAAATGTCCAGATTTGCGTTGTTTCTCAAGGAAAGAATACATATTCTCTGTATATGGAAAGCTTTGCAAAGTGTTGACGGGCTCATTTTTGCTTTATGAAGAGTCCCCAGTTGCCAGTTCTCCAATATATATGATATCCATAGTTAAGGTATCATCTGGTTCACTATTGGTTAGTGTTGCATACATGGAGATGAGCTTATGGGCAATCACTGACAACTAACAGCTCTTTGTTCCTGTTTCCATTGAAATTTGCTGCCTTTCTAGTAATCCTATAGAGGGTTTTTGTAAGAATCTGTAAATACGGTATGGGATTTCTCTAGCATGCAAACATACCAATTAGGAACTCTATTTGAGTTTTGTCCCTGGGTGGTGGGATTAAAAGCTTGTGCCACCGTCACCTTTCTTCCTGTAATTCTAGAATTTAGAAAACAACTAACTTATAGAGATCTGCCTGACTTTGCTTGGATTAAAGGCATCAGCTACCACTGCCTTGCTCATATATTTTACCTTAGCTCCAAATCACTCCAACTCTTAGAGATTTACAAAACAGGTTTGAACTATAATAAACCTTTGAATTTGAAAAATAGTGTATATTTTAAATCTCTTAACTAAGTTTTTAATACCAAACAACAAAAATTTTCTTTTCAGTTTTAGAAGAAAATTCAAAAGTGGGTGTCCAAGCTGGCATGGACTATGTGGCAATCTTTAGTTTAACATTCTAACATGGAAGTAGAACACATGCTTTCTCTTTCTCGTTGTCTTCTTCTGTGCTCTCTCTGCATGACTCTTTCTGTCTTTCTCTTCTCACCACCCTCCCTTCTCCCCATGGTGAGCTCCCTGGCCTCAGTCCTTAGGGCCAGTGAACTTTTTACTTACTGGAGAGGAGCTTCCAATAAACCCACACTTTTGCTATTATGCCAAGAATTCAGGTAAAAGACATAATAGTATCTTGTGTGTGTGTGTGTGTGTGTGTGTGTGTGTATATATATATATATATATATATATATATGTATAAATGAGTTTTTGTAGTTTCACAGAGTAAAATTCCTTTACTTCTGCATGATGTCATTTTTCTTTATATTGCCATTTTAAAGTGAAACTGAAGAAAATTAGAACTAAACATAAATCTTTCACCTCTTTATGCTATCCACCTTGATGCTTTATATACTGAAAATTACAAGATCATTTGGATGTCAATATAATCAGTGCAAAAAAAGACTGAATATTTTTTTCATTCTACATTTGTGGAGTTTCATAATACATTCTACAAAATTTTCTTGCAGCAAAATAATACTGTTTTTTACATAACAATATTAAAATGGAAAAATATTTGTCAATTTTAACATCAAATACTTTACTAAACTTTTTCTTTTTCTCTAAATTCTAATTACTTAAAAATACTTTTATTACATTAATTTATTGTGTGGTTGTCATGCTTGCCATTCTCAGAGAAGAATTTTCAAGAGTCGATGATCTCTTTCAGTACAAGCATGCCCAGGATAGAACTCAGGTTGCCGATGATGATGGGAAGTGCTTTGCTGGCTGAAGCATCCGAGTGTCCTATAAGGTTAAATTTCATAGTTTGTCCTCAAATTTCTTGGGTTTAGGCAAGAAATGGTCAGTCTTAGTGTTTTACTTATAGAAAATAACTCAGACTAGTAGAAACAAAATTAAAGTCTCATTCATCAATTTTACATCATGGAAAATGAGATATTGGAAGTAGAGTGTAACAGTTTCTTCAGGGGTTGAAGTATGCTGAAAGAAAGGCCCTTATGTAGGAGGTTAAACAGTGCAAAATAGTTTCAGGAAGTCTCTGAAACCAACTAGACAGATTTACTAGACTCCCCCCTCACAGAATAAACAATAAAACTGCTTAGAGGAAATCAAAGGAGCTGTCTTCTTAAGAAAACTCAGACAAACAAAGCAAAAAAAAAAAAAAAAAAAAAAAAAAAAAAGAAAGAAACTGAGACTACCGGCTGGCTGGAAGAAGCAGAAACAAGATGCCCACAAAATGTATAGACCAAATGAGGCACTTGGTAAGGACACTGTCTAGCCTGTTGAGGTACCTGCAGCCTGGACAGCAAGCTCTAGCTCTCCAGCTTTGTGAGCTATCCCCAGTGTTAGGGAGGACATTGGTGATGCAGCTGCCTTTGAGCCATTTCTGTTCCTGTAAGTAACTCTTCACCAACAAGTAATCCCCCAAAAGCTTATTGGTTCAACAAGTTGGACTTAAGTAGTCTCTATACTTTCCTCTCCTGGTCTCAGGTAAGTAGGCAATATGTTGTATCTTCTCCAAGAAACTTTTAGTCACAAGACAGGAAGACTTTGAAAAGTTAGGTGGTAAGATATTTGACTTATGTGCCTACTATACATGGAACCCTTTGTCTGGCTATGAGAGCAGCTTAATTGAGCCCAGAAGAGATATCACTTCCGTTTCAACTTTGAAAGAGCATCAGGAAGAGAGAGTTTTAGAAATGCTTTTCCCTAATATTTAAAGGTTATATGTGGATGAGACATAATGGTTCCCTAAGGAACAATTTATTTTATGCTATTATAAGCTAATCAATTAAGTGAGAGTGAAATCTAAAATGATAGATATTGCTAGTACTTTTCAAGTACATGACCTGTACCAGATGTGGACTCATTAAAATGTGTAAATGTTATTCACATTTTGAAGACTAAAAATAATACAAATTTTTAGATACTTTAATTCTAAAACCTAAGCTCACATAGACAATGAAAAATGCTAGTATGATTAAAACTCACATTTTAGTAAACTGTTTTGAAGAACACATTTTACTTTACAGAAAAATTTAGTAGAAGAAATGGATATAGAAAATGTGGTTCATTTACACAATGGCATACTACTCAGTTATTAACGAGAACATTCTGAGCTTTGCAGGCAGGTGAATGTAACTAGAAAATATCATCCTGAGTGAGATAACTCACATCCAAAAGGACATGCATGGTATGTAACTTCTAATAAGTGGATATTAGCCAAAAAAAAAGTACAGAATACTCAGGATACATTACACAGAACTCAAATAGGTTAACAAGCCAAAGGGCCCAAGTGAGGACTCCTCAATCCCACTTGGGAGGGAGAAGAAAGCAATCACAGGATGGGGAGATAAGGAGGGACTTTGGTGGGAAAGGGGACAGGGAGAGGAAGAGGGAACATGATCAGGTTTTGGGTGGAAAGAACAGGACTGAAGCCCTGAGGGCCAGCAGAAAGAACAGAAACAGGCAACCCCAGGAGGTAGGAGGTAAGAGGGACCCTTCGGAATGTACGAGAGGCCTGGGAGGTGAAAGACTCTGAGGATTCAAAAGGAGGGACCCAATGATCCTCCTGCCTGTCTCTGTTCCAATACCATGCAGTTTTTATCACTATCGCTTTGTAGTACAGCTTGAAGTCAGGGATGGTGATTCCTCCAGAAGTTCTTTTATTGCTGAGAGTAGTTTTCGCAATCTTGGGTTTTTTGTTATTCCAAATGAATTTTAAGATTGTTCTTTCTATCTCTGTGAAGAATTGAGTGGGAATTTTGATGGGGATTGCATTAAATCTGTAGATGGCTTTTGGCAAAATAGCCATTTTTACTATATTAATCCTTGCAGTCCATGAGCATGGGAGATCTTTCCATCTTCTGAGATCTGCTTTGATTTCTTTCCTCAGGGGCATGAAGTTCTTGTCATACAGGTCTTTTACTTGCTTGGTTAGGCTCACACCAAGGTATTTTATATTATTTGCAACTATTGCGAAGGGTGTCATTTCTCTAATTTCTTTTTCAGTCTGTTTATCTATCATGTAGAGGAAGGCTACTGATTTGTTTGAGTTGATTTTATATCCAGCCACTTTGCTGAAGTTGTTTATCAGGTTTAGGAGTTCTCTGGTGGAAGTTTTGGGGTCACTTAAGTATACTATCATATCATCTGCAAATAGTGAGGTTTTGACTTCTTCCTTTCCAATTTGTATCCCTTTGACCTCCTTGTGTTGCCTAATTGCTCTGGCTAGGACTTCCAGTACTATATTGAATAAGTAGGGGGAGAGTGGGCAGCCTTGCCTAGTCCCTGATTTTAGTGGGATTGCTTCAAGTTTCCCTCCATTTAGTTTGATACTGGCTACTGGTTTGCTGTATATTGCTTTTACTATGTTTAGGTATGGACCTTGAATTGCTGACCTTTGCAAGACTTTTATCATGAAGGGGTGTTGAATTTTGTCAAATGCTTTCTCAGCATCTAGTGAGATGATCATGTGGTTTTTTTCTTTGAGTTTGTTTATATAGTGGATTACATTGATGGATTTCCGAATATTGAACCATCCCTGCATTCCTGGGATAAAGCCTAGTTGATTGTGATGGTGGGAGATAAAATCTAGATTGTGAAAAAAGTTTAAATATTTTTTAAAAAAATTAATGAAAAAAAAGAAAAATTTAAAAGTTACTATATGATCTTTTTTTATAACCCTGTGCATCCTTCTATCTAACATCCTGTCCTAAGATGATGTACTCATTATGATTCATTAGCCAGTTCTAATACTTTATTAACTGAAAACTGTCATGCAGGATAAAGTTTATTCTGGCTGGACATCCAGTGTGTTTTTATATATATAGTGAAAGAGTTGTCCACCATGAATTGTCTATACCCAAATAATCCCCACATCTTCCATGTATGCATCCTTCCTTCCCTTTCCTGGAACCCATGTCCACAGTTCATCTTTCCATCCTTCCCTTTGCCTCTCCAGGTATCACACTGATGGGCTTTCACAGATGCGTGTCTTTTCATATTCTGTCACTTAACAAAACACATCTCAAAAAATCTTAGTCTTTTATGTGAGGTACCACTTTTCTCTTTACACCTTCATTGTAGTCACTATTTCATTGTTTTGATATAACAATCGTATATGTATACATTATTAGGAAAATATCAGATATTCTGAAGACTGAAACTGTTGCTGAACTTCACAGACTTAGTTAATGATGCACTTTGATGTCACTTAAAATCTGACAGATTTCTTACTTGGTTCTCAGTCTGTTGTTGTTCTTCCTTTCTTTCTTTGTTTCTAGTCTGCCTTTAAGAAAACAATATTGCAACTAACCTTACTTGCCTGGGATTTGCCATGTAATCAATTTTTACAACCTAATTTAACACATAGTTGTAATCTTAAATTATGTGCTTTTCATTCCCTTGAACTATCCCACAGAGCAATGCATACATGCTATAATAGTCATTTGTTGAAAGTAACAAGCAGAATGAAAAGCATCCTTATAAAACTTATATCCAATATACATACTGGAAGCAACCTGCAGATATTGCTTAATAACATTTCTGTGGTTTTTTTTTTCTATCTGGGTCAGTTGGAAACAATCAGAATCAGGACAGTCCCATTCCTAGTAAAATACTGTTACATATTTCTGTAAATTATCTCTCAATCTTCCTCAATGTTATTCTGTACATATTATTCAATCAATACAGAGCAAAAGCCTTTTGTTAGGATCACATAGACACATGAACAGACAAAATATTGTTCAGACAAGAAGCAAAGATTCCTTGTCTGAACAAAGGCAGATGACAAACAGGAGAGTCAGGGGAAGATACAGGGAGAGAGAAGTAGAGAGTTCAAATCTGGGCTCCCTTTTGAAAAACTACTCCAAGGTAGTTTTTATTTGCAAGTTTTGATACTTGCACTACTTACACTACTCTGATTGCTTTTTCTCAGTGAGACATTGAAAGATTCTGGGTCCTAGGAATTGTTGCTAATGTACCTAAGTCAATGCAACTTTATTTTTTATTATTTATAATTTTTGTATGTCTGTGTTTTTTTGGCCTTTATATCTGCCCATGGAGGTCAAAGCGTTGGATACTCCAGAGCTGAAGTTACAGATGGTTGAGCCTCCATGTGCATGCTGTGGATTAAACCTGTGTCCTCTAGAAGATCAACCAGTGCTCTTAACTGCTAAGTGCTCTTACAGCCCTGCTATAATAGTTTATTAACCAAGGACATCTGTGCTCTCTCTAATAGTTAGAAATTTTCAGTAAGTATGCTATGAAATGGGTTTACAGTTTTTGTTGAGGGTAAGTTCTTCACTCACTCAAGTAACAGACTAGAACAATTGATGTATCCATGATGGGAACACAAATGGATTTACTCAGCAATGCCAGCTTCTCTCCTAGGTTCTCCATCATTTACTATTTTCTTTTGCAAAGGGTGAGAATTCCCAAAGGCTGTCCTTATCAGAATTTGGTGTTTTTAGCATCTTAGAATTGGGCTTTTCTAACAGGAAACTAGCTGTATCATGTGCTGGCATAAACTTGCGATTCCCCAAATACTCAGGCTCTCTTCATTCAATTGCCAATGATAGGACTTCATTGTTAAGGTGCCTGCTCCTGTTTTCCCAAGTTTCTTAAATGGAGTTGTTTCCTTAAGGTCTAGTTTTCGTCGCTGTGTGTAGAGTTTGCATTTCAGTCCTATATCAGTTATATTTTGCAAGGTTTTTCTTCCAAACTGTGGCTTTTTAAAATGGGGTATATTGTACAAAATGTATAATTTTAATCAAGTGTAACATAAAACATTTTTTTCCTATGGATTTAACTCAGGACCTCAAGCATATAGGATAGGCACTTTATCTCTAAGCTATACTCTACTTCTGATTCACATCCTATCCTTGGAGTTCTCAAATATATGATAAATTGGTTTATCATGTCATATTAATATCTTAGAATTTATAGTCATTTTATGGATTTTTATTTGTATCTTCATACTGGAGCTTATTGTCTCTTTAAGTTTATACTATTCATGTATAAACTAAAGTAATAAAGCTGAATGTATAAAACTTAACAGCTGATGACATTGCAGAGCTCCACCTAAGCTGCAGAAGCATTCCTACAAGTGCTGGAGAGAAACAGAGTCTGTTCAAGGACTGAGCAGACACAGAAACAGTATAACTCAAAACTGTCACCTTATGCCTTAACAATGTTCCCCTTATAGAATCTTGCTTATAAAATTATATATAGTTTCATTTATTGTTGTGATGATTTTAATAAGAATAACCTCCATAGAATTCTGTATTTGAATGTTTAGGAAGGATTAGAGTGTATGGACTTATTAGAGGATGTGGATCTCTAGGGGTAGACTATGAAGTTTCAAAAGATCACATCGTGTCTAGCTTTCCCCCCTTCTTTCTCTGCCTACAGATTATGAACAGATGTGAACTTTCAGCTGCTGCTCTAGGGCTATGCCTGACAGACTATTGCCACAGGAAGACCAGGGACTAACCCTTTGAAACTAAGCACTCTGCCAATTGAATTATTTCTTTTGCCTTGGCATGGTGCTTTATCACACCAATGGAACCATAAGACATTTGTATATTCGAAATAGATTTTAGACTGTGAAGAATATCATGTCATACCACTCTCCAGACTACCTATTTCCTGGGTTCCCTATAAGTTCATGATTGTTTCATCAACTGACCTCAGTCAATGCATGGTAATTTAGAAATTCTAGACTGTCTATAATACAGTAAGAAAACTAAATGTACACTCTTCCACTCAGTCTCAACCATATTTTGCATGTTGTGGGTAACCCTTTCCTGAAGCATAAGTTGCTAAATTTTAGTAAAAGCTATGCTCAAATAAGCATAAAATGAAGAAGAAATAGAGATGATTTCACATGAAAACAAAACTGAACTTTCCTCATGACAATGATACATTATTCAATTGGCAGTCATGCCAAGCAGGGCAAAACATAACTGCATGATAATTATACATTGCATGTTTGTGTGGTGGTTTAAAATTCTCTCCAGATTTTCCAGTCTTTTTCTCTGTAAGAGGAAGTTGATTTACATAATGTTCAAGTTCCAAGAACTCTTCAAATATTACATGATATTCCATTTAAAATGTATTATAACATTTAGGAATTTTGCTGAACTGGAAAATAGAGAGATGTCCTTTTGTTTTTATTATTTTTTTTAAAACCAATTTGCCCTTTTCTCATTTTCCAGTCTAGTAGTAAAATGAGTGTTCATGTGAAAGTCAGTAAAATGTGGCAGCTCTTCATGGCTTTGTAAGGAAGAAATAGAAATAGTTGATAAAATGTTCATATTTCTGAGGCCAGGGGTTCTAAGTGTCAGAAATGGAGAACTTCTTAAACTCCTCCTGAAAAGCAGCTGTAAATATAATCTGTCCATATTCAAAACATAGCGGATGTGTTGCATAAACTGACTGAAAAAGCACAATCTTATGCAAATTTTTTCTAAATTAAGTTCATGGTTCAGGGATCTAAGTACCCCACCAAAACATTAAAATAGATTCTCAAGAATTCCGAATCTAATTATGTCTTGGGGAATAACTCTATATAAGACCTCGGATAAATCAAAGGATCTTTCTAGGCTCTAAATTTCTTTATAGCTCAATTTCTTTGCAGCCTCTACAGTGCTCTGACTTAATGGAACAGAATTTAATAAACATCTTAGCAAGCAATTCTAGGAAGGAGTGCATCCTTTATATATAGAAACATCCTGGACTCCTTGTTCCCTCCCTTGCAGCAGTGGCCAACCAGCGCAGCCATCAATCAAGCAAAACTCAAGACTCCTTTCCAGATCTAAACCAATTCCACTCTTGGTTTGGGAACAACCAGCATCAGAGATGGGCTCTCAGAATTGGACGTAGATTTTCATACTTCTGTCTGCAGCACTCAGGAGGCTGAAAAGAAGGGGCATTGCCAAGAGCATACTGTATTCCAAAGCAGTCATTGTCTCAGTACAACAATAAATAAATATAAATAAATTCATATAAATATAAAAGGAAAAATAAATAAATATAAGCAAACAGCACAGGCACTCTGCATTGGATATGTCTGAGATAGTATGAGATTATATGTAATGATGTCCCTTAAAGAAAACATTGTTTTCTGTAAGGCTGAGTTAAATAAGATCACATCCTTTGAAAAATTACAACTAGGATAATCATTTAATCTATAGTCATATAGCAATTTGCTAGAAAGAAAGATCATTTTCCAGGTTAACACTGTCAAAAGATCTAAAATTGCCTTGTAGAGTAGCCTTCATGCACACCACTTATCTAGTGGTAGACATGGTATTGGAGGTTTATTTCGATAGCTTCACTGAGGTGAGAAGATCTAACAGGTACACTATTCTCTGCTCTGGATCATGGACTGCATGGAAAGAAGATGCTAGCTAATTTGTAGCATTTATCTCCCTCTCTGCTTTCTGACTGCTGATGGAATGTGACCAGCTACCTCAAGCATCTGCCACCTGGACCACCTCACCATGATAGACTGTATCTGCAGACTGTCAACTAAGTAGATCTCTTCCTGCATATGTTGCTCTGTTAGGACACTTCATCTTATCCACAGAAAATGTAAGTAACAATCATGTTGTTATGTGGTCTTCAGTTTCTCATCTGTCTGCTCTTGTTAAGAACACACTATGGATTTTGTTTTGTTTGTTTTGTTTTGTTTTGTTTTGTGATTTTAAGGTGAAACAGAGTGATTAATGATTTTTTTATGGTATATTGATCCAATTTGGAATCAGTGCATACACCTATAGGCAAATCTTTGAAGTTGTTTTCCTTGAAGTTTATATGAAGATAGATGGAAGACTCACTCAAAAGCTGGGGAACATCATCACACTATTGGAGGTCAATAAGAAATAAGAAGGAGAAATCACAAATGAGAGTTCATCTTCTTCTCCTTAGTCAGTGTTATGGACCAAGTTGTTCTGACCGCTGTGCCTTCTTAGCCATGATGGACAGAATGACTTTGGATCGTGGACTAAAGAGACACACACATGATCAAAGCAAAATAGAAAAGCAACTTACACAACATTTTTCATTAGTTTTCAAAAGGGTGTGTAAGTTTGTACCTTCTAATTTGTTTTCAGTTGTCAAGAGATATGTTTGTTTTGTTTTTTTGGGTTTCTTTTACAGAATATGCTTCTTATTCAGGAATACATTATAAAAACAATTCTAATTTAGAACTATTTGATTGTTAAACCATGTCAGATATAAATCCCCACAAAACTAAAGAGGAAAAGCACATGACATGAGTATGAAGTTAAGTGCACTAACCTGAATTTTTGATTATTACCATCCTATTTAAACAATCTTTTCTACCAACTATTAAATGGCTGGGAAGAGAAGTTGAGTATTGACTTTGAAGCTCAGTATAGTTTTACGGATAGTGCTTAAACACTGTTCTTTGAATTAGCCAAGACTCATTAACAAGCACATTTTTTGCCTATACAGAGCAATTATATATGATACTATTAGCAGTATCAATTAAGATAGATAAAGTAATAGCCTAATTGAATGCACAAGGAGTCTAATGGCTTTGCTCTCTCTGGTAATGGATTACACTCTGTTCTTGTACAATAAGCCAGACACAGGATCAATAGTATTTTATGCTTAGAAAAACTATTACCCTAAATAATACCAATACCTAATTCAGGACATATAGCTTTGATTTTTAATATCAGCAAGGGAAAATACTTCATAAATTTAACACATTATTTTGCTTCTGACATTAGCTTCCAAAACACTGGGGCATGTAATGTTTTTATATCTGTTCCTATAATGTTTGATGCATAATTCTGTTTATTTTGAGAATGTCTATTTGTTACATTATTACAATATACAAATATGCAAAACGATGTCTAGCATGGTTTGACCAGTGGATTGATTCTCCTCTAGTGGCATAATTTGGATACTTAGGATATGAGGAAAAATATAATATTAGTGTATCTCGTTTCTGCACTCCCTGATGAATTCCAAGCTTGTTTTGAGAGAGAAATGTCTTTACTTGTGCAGTTTGTGCACATGGTAGCGTCTCACATCATGAATCTCTGTACCTCCATGCCATCAAGTACAAAGCAGTCTTGGGAAAGCTTCAAGCTGCTGTCTATTTCCAAGTATTTTTGACAGAAGCAATTCTGGGAGACCAGCAGGGGTAGCAAATGAAATTCAAGTAAGGTTTATGTAGGTAATGCACTCAGATGAAGCAGGAACATTTTTAAATAAATTTAAAATGAACTCCAAAGCTTTGTGTTTTGTTTGTTCCAATCTCTCCTCATTCCATTGAGTAAAGGGAGGTACTCATATTAACTTACTGTAAAGAGATTGCAGCCCCCCATGAGTGTATTTTATTGTAACAGGCATGGGCAACACATCTTTGCACAATAATGTGAAGTCCTCTAGTATCTAAGCTCTGTGCTAATTCTGTCACTTAGAAGCTGATACTTTAAATTGAAATATTCATGTGTAGTGGCATATGGAGTAATTTGGATGCTCACAGACATAGTGTAGGAAGTATGAACTTGGATGAACTTTCTGGAGAGAAGTGCATACTATTTACTAAGATATAAAGTGCATGGAACTGTTGACAGAACAATTCTGTTATAGAGATAATCTTATATAAAGGTTTGCACATATATTCCCCAAGTTCTATTATAATGGACCTTGGGTTAAGATAATGTATCTTTGTTCATTTCTAAAATAGTGTCCTGAGTAGTTATTAATTTATGGTAGGTCATATGAGTGTCTATTTTTGCATTTATACTGGATGTGTGCATAAAACATCCAGTGTTGATTCCATAGTATAAGGAAAAGTTAAAGAAGAAACCAAGGAAAATAGAAAGCAAGATTTGAGTTTACACATACTTCAAGTAGCTTTAGGAATCATTTAAAAACATATTACCATTTTTCTCAGAATATTCTTATTTCATTTAGGCTCACATTTAAATACATATACCTTTTATTTGTAATAATAATATAACACCATATGCATGGTATTACAACTAATATTCTTAAGATATACACTATTTTTTAAAAAAATAGTGTTCTCCAAAGTTTTATTTTTAAAAACACTATACATATATGTGTATGTATCAGTGGTCATTTTCTGCCCCTGGGCATAGTGACCAAAGAGAGCAGAAGAGGGTGATATATCTCACTGAACTTGTAGGTATTAGTGAGCTGTCCAGTGTATATAGTGAAAACCAAACTTGAGTCTTTGTGGGAAAAAATGCATGCCCCTAGTCTCTAAGCCATCTCTCAAGCTCTTAAATAGAGCATATTGGTATATAATTATCATATGATACACTAGGATATATGATAATTTTCTTATAAATTTGCAAAACAAATTTTCATCTCTTCCACATGTTTTATCTGGCAACATTATGATTAGTTATATAAATATATGCATTAATGTATTTCTTTCTTAAATAATTTGATTCTGAGGCATTTGGTCATTAAAACTTTGAAAGAATACACTCAATCCTTACTCACAAAAGGCACTATATAAATGATTACTTTTGTTAAGTTGAGTAAAATAATTGCATAATATTATTAATCAAAATATCATTTGAACCACTGTTAAATTATAGAGCATGTAATATAAACAGAATATTTGAAATACATACATATGTAGGTAGCTGATGCAATCTCTTTGAAAGTTTTATGTGAAAATAAGTTATAAGAAATCCTCAAAACCACCAAAAATAAAAAAATGAAAAAGAACAGCTGAAGGTTTAATGATAATTCTGTATAAAATATGGAGAACCTTAAAAATGAGAGTCCTTCTTGTGAATGATAGATCTGTATCTGCTAGCACTATTGCGTCCCTATGTAGATTCTTAAAGGTAAGGAAGAAGCAACATGGAACACTGGTTGATCTGATGCCTGGAAACCAAGGGTCTCTGAATCACTCTGACTGTCAGAACATACTCTAGGTCATTTGCACACTTTATTAGAGTATGTAACAATCAGCCATGTTGAGAAGTGGGACCTTCAGGCAGTCTTAGGTTACAGGTACTCTGCCTATAGATAGATTATCAGGGGATTCAATGCATCA
The DNA here is from genome assembly GCF_004785775.1 of Grammomys surdaster. Classification (NCBI taxonomy): domain Eukaryota; kingdom Metazoa; phylum Chordata; class Mammalia; order Rodentia; family Muridae; genus Grammomys; species Grammomys surdaster. The sequence continues at coordinate 15,358,808 of NW_021621323.1, read as the reverse complement.
TTTTTAAAAGTGAGTTAGCCCTGCTCTTCCTTTGCCCACTTTTCTCATCATCCTCCCCTCTCATGCTCCTCTTCTTCGTTCTTCTATTGCTTTGTTTCTACCTTTTTCTGTTTCTCTGATCATTTCTCTTCCTCTAACCCAATGAGCTTCTATGATCCAGCCTCTCCAGAATCTCCCTTTCCCTTTCTTCCTCCCCAGGCTTTTTCTCCCCCTCACTTTCCCTCTTCCTCTTATTCTTTGGTTTCTCTCCTTTTCTCCCTTGTCCCCCCGCCTCCAATAATCTTCCATTATCCGATATTATCAGAAAACTCAACATGGACAGTCAAAACATGAAAAATGTTCAAAGTACTAACATGGGAAAGCCTGTAGAGAATTCTGAATGAATATTTATATATAGTGTCTTTATTAAATAAAATTTTATTTGGATACCCTAAAATTTGCCTTTTTCATGGTTTCATTATTTCTCATATTCTTGGGGGAACACCCTCATAGAAGCAGGGGGAGTAGGGGTAGGATAGGGAGTTTGTGGAGGGAAACCTGGGAATAGGAATAACATTTGAAATGTAAAAAATAAAATAATCAATAAAAATTTTTTGAAAAGAAATAAAACAAAATAGATATATGGAAAACTATTGTTAACATTGTTTACTTACTTGCTTTAATTTGTCAGATTAATGAGATAAATAATAAGTAGATATTGTAATTCAATGGAACATTTAAAATAGAAATTTAATGGAAATTGTACCATAATTGGTCCCCCAATTAGCTTCCTTTCTACCTTTTTTCTTTAAAAAAGTTAATCTGTATTTTAATGCATACACATATATGTATATGAATTAATAAATCATATTTTACATTAAAACAAAAAAAGTTTTATATGACACACAATTTAACTCTTTATATACTAGCCTCCTGCCTCCTTTATAGTTCATACAGTCTTGTTAACTCAAAACTTTTAATCAAAATAGTTCCAAACAATTTAATATTTCTACAAAACACCAGTTAAATTTCAAGAGAAATGCAATGAAATATATAGCAAATTTTCTATTATAAATTAGGTAGGTCAAAACACCAGATTTGTTAAAATACACATATTCATTAATATGTAATTGCATTGATTTAAAAGACTTGATTTTCTTTCTTTGGAACCCACAAGGTACACATAATTTTGGTAATAGTTCTAGAGAAAAATTATTTAAATATATGCACCCTCTAATATAACAATTTATACTTATAGTTAATGAAAATATTTAGCTCATTTATAAATCTAATCTTAATATTAGGAAATATAGGATCAACTCAGTGTTCCATATAATTATTCTTTTCTGTATAGAGGGAGAGCTGAGAGACAAGTCACAAGACAGGAATGCTCGGGTGCTCACAGTGACTCTATCCAATACAAGCTTCATGACTGACAAAAATAAATAGTTAACATGCCATATACATCAGTTGACATCAAAATACAATACACTAAAGACATAATTCCTCATCAGTTATAGACATCATGGCTCTGTGTATTTACTGAGTACACAAATGTCTCTTGTTTTCCAATTGGCAATGTCCTTAGAACTGTTGCTGGTGATTTCTAAATACTTAGGATAGAAACTAAGAAACACACGCATTTGGCAAATTTCAAGTTAATATTATTTCCATATTAGTGTGAATTAGATTTTCTAAAATGGTAAAAATGCTAGTGTAATCACATAAATAATGATACAACCAAAAGAAAAATAGGAAAATCTAGTTTAGTTTAGTTTGTTCCTGTGTGTATTTACAGGTCCATTTGATGGTATGGTAGGTTGTGGTGCCCATCCCCCTCTATGTGCATACAGAGGCCAGATGAGGACTCCAATTGTTTAACTCTTGCTTTCATCTCTTTTGCTTTAGCATTGAGTGTCCGGCTGATCTGAATGCTTATCATGACTGCTAGGATTGCTGGCCTCTGAGTTCCTGGATCTGCTGGCTTTTGTCCTGAAGTATTGGAGTACAAGTACCTAATCATGCTTTGTATCTTAAGTGGATACCTGGGAATCATAAAGAGTTAGGTTCTTATGCTTATACTTAGTCCCCAAAATAAACTGTGTATTTCACTTAGATGGCATTAGTTCAATATAGTACATAATTTAAATCACATAAAAGATTTAGACTGGCTAATACTCTATGTCTTTTTTTTAAATGTTCTTCAGGGCAGAGAAGATTTGATCTAGGTCTATTTAGTTTACTCATGTATCTATACTGACCAATATAGGGCTTGGCAAAAAAAAATGAGAGAACAAAATTATTTTTCTCTAATTAGAAAAATTGGAGAATTTTTTTTTAGAATTCTAATTCTAAAAAAAAATTAGAAATAATGAAATGCTTTTACCTAGAATCCCAATTTTCTCCCTTCTGTTTGTACTGTAACTGCCATGGTCAACTTTATTCTCTTTATAACTTATTGAAAATTCTTCTAATTTGTTTGAACATTTGAATATATATGACCAACATGCCTACTATTATTTTTCATAATGGGCTTTGAAGTTTTTTCATTGTAATTTTTAAATTTCCTGCAACATAACGTGGCTTCTTTTTTATATTTTCATTGCTGTTTCTTATCATATCTTTCATGATTTGTCTGTCAGTGAATACAAGATGATTATACCAGACATCTTTTTCATTGTGAATTACAAAGAAATATGGACTGTCTAGTATAATCATCTTGTGTTCACTGTGGCAAATACTTAGAGACTGTACATCTCTTCTAATTTGTATTTCTGGATTCTTCTTTGTACTTTATATTTCCTTCAAAGACTACAAAAGAAACATTCCTAACTGAAATTAGATTTCTATAAGTTGATATTAAGTGGATTAATTTTGTGGGTTATAATTTTAATGAAGAAAAAACATAAGCTAAAATGTGATCATGAACATTTTGGCTGGGGTACTGCAAAGCATTTTAGTTATTGTACTACTGAGTTAATGCACTGGCACCATCCTTTAACTAATTTTTTGAACTCAGAATTAACCCAAGACTCAGTTCTCCCAAGATACTCATGGTAGGAAAATGGCATAATCTAATGTGGCCAATGCTCATTCCAAGATCTGAAGCTGTTGATTGGCCTCACAGTACATTGCCCAGTCTCATCTTACCAACTGTATTTCAGAACTTACCTGAAATATCTACTTATCTGAATCACACTCTACTCTTACCATACCCAGGTCATAATAGGAACATATGTGCATATATGAAAAGACCAATTCCATAAAAGATGGCAGAGATGGAGGCATTCCCTCTAAGTGTAGACCTTACAGGGTAAACAGCAAAATGACTTGTTGCCTCAACTTAAAAGAATAAAAGAAAAGAAGGAGTTTCCATACTGAGCCTATTTGTGGTCTTGGTAACATTTTGGATTATACATTACAAGTGATTTTCTCACATTCATGGAGCAAACACATCATCCAAAAGATCATCAGTTCTGTGTTCCCTTTCCAGCTTGGTGGTTTTGACTGAGAATAGACTTCTACAAAACCTCAGCCGATGAAGGGTCCCATCAATTCTAGATGCAGCCACTTGAGCCCTTCAGTGAATTGTGAAAATAGAGACCTTCCGTTTCAAGGACACCACATCGCAAAATATCTCTGTATTCATGAGCAATCCAGTCTCTGATATAATCTTAGATTTTTCTCATCTATAAAATAAGACTGACATTAGGATCCACTGCAAAGAAAACTGGAAAATGAAAAAACACAAAGCTAAAGAAATAAATACTAGAAATATTCATACATTTTGATTTTGGCATTAAACTACATTTTATTTTCCACAATATCATATTATCACCAATAGATTATAAGCCTTGACCGTGTCTTTAGTACTAAGGATAGAGCTTTCTTAACTATCTCTCAGGGTTGTGGGGTTAGAGAATGGGAATTAATTAAAATTAAAAGAGACTGTGATGGAAACTCTGCATGATGAGGCCAGTGCCCTTATAAGAAGAAAGAAGCCAGTGCTCTTCTCACCCTGATATGTGAGCACAGAGTGATTGTCAGCTCTCTGATACTTAGGAAGATCACACTCACCCGAGCACAGCTCTATTGGCAACCTGATTTAGCATCTGAATCTGTAGACATAAAGGTTGCTTAATCCATCCACTTGATGATATTTCATACGGCAGCTTGAGCAAGCTGATAATTACCAAGCATATATCACTTCAACCCAGAGAGGATTCTTAACTCCTGAACACAAATGAGCATATCAAGTTGAATTATGTACCGAAAAGACAACAATTGTAACTAGCCTGAAGTGTCAGATCTAGTTACCTGGAACAACATTAAAAAAAAAAAAGGTACAAACAGAGCTTCAGATACTTCTCTATGTTTTGGGCATTATCTTGGCCTGGATGAAAATGTATATTCAAACCCCAGGGCAATGATGAATACCAACCCCAAGTCCTGTTGAAAATCGTTTAGCCTCCACTCAAGATGGGGAAGTATAAATGTCTTCTCCAAGAACTTTAAACTAAATGAGATAAATTTAAGTGTGATTATTCATAGTTATTGCTATGTTCCCATCATGAAGGAACATTAGTTAAGCTCTTTCTCGGATGTGGTAGAATCAAGAGCAATGCTGTGGCCATTATACATGGTTCCGTGGAAATGGTGTGGAAAAGACTATATTCATGCACACAAGATCCCTAGTAGGTGATCCATTCCAAGGAAAAAGACCGACAAATGTGGCCATACTCACAGAAGACTCATTCTGTCCTGTTGTCTGGAGGAGAAAATGGACTATAATATTAAGAGTCATTAAAATTTTGTCTAGTGATATCTTTTTTCCTCCCTCCATCTTTTGTTCCTGATTAGATCACAGTCCTGAAGATAGACCGATAGATAGTTGTTTAATTTTACAAGTTCTCTTCTGACTATTTGCTGCAACTAGAGAAAAGGATACTTTCAATCAAAAAATGACAGTTCTTATGTGTTGTATGAACTGAATATCTCTAATTCTTAAGTTAAACATATGTTTAGATTCTAAATGGTCATAGAATATTCAGTTGTGTATGAATTATCATCTGAAAAAAGATACGTCTCCTGACGAAAAATGCTTAAGCATAAGAAATGAAAAATATACTTTATTGTACTCTCTGAGTTTTCACTTTTGAAAGTAATGTTTAGAGATTTAAATAAAGTTACTCATATTCAATGTTTGCATTAAGTTCAAATCATAAAATGGTTGACTTTCATATGAATTATTTCCTTAGTCTTTTAATACAGGTACCTACATATATTGCACAAATTTATTGAAATAAACTCTGAGGTCCATCTAAGAACTAAATCTTATTAAAAGCAATAAATTAATAAACACGGAAGTATTGGATTGCTATTTTTCATCCCTGATAGTTACAATATGGAACAGAATAACAGTGTGAAGAATGTAAACCTTTATTATGATTTTCTGATTATATATTGGAGACCCAAGTTATATCAACATATATGCTTGATTTATAGACTTTATCAAATCTAACAAAATTAAACAAGATATAACAATAAGTTAATGATAAAAATTGACCCTAAATACTACATGAAATGACCTGAGTAGACATTTTCCATTATAATACACTTTGAGTTTTGATTTCAATTGTTCCAGGTAGTGTTTATAGTGTTTGCAGTAAGAGCAATGGCAGTTTCAGCAATTACACATGTACCCAGAGAATTCCCCCAATTCCTTAAATGGTCTTCCTCACCATTAGTTACTAAAATGTTTTCTTCTAGGGTAGATGACAAACTTTATTAAAAATATTTAATTAGTTGTATAGCTAAATGATCAGCTCAATATTTAAGTAGAAGATATTAAAAAATAGAAATTCTACCGAAACTGATTAATCACATTGCAGATAATAGTGTTAACCATTTTACATGAAAAACTGAACATGTCAGACCTGGTTATTAAAACCCTGCCCTAATGTATAATTTTTTTCTCAAAATTACAATTTAAGGCAATTCATAAACTATTAAAGCTAAATAAGCTAAATATTTTTGAATATATTTAGACATAGAAGTAAAATATGCCATCAATTTTAATAACATAAAGCAATGTAAAATTTAACAAATAATAATTTACATATGCATTTAACATCATTCTCTGCCATAATTAGCTTCAGCTTTCAATTTGGCATAGTCTAGAGTCACCTGAAGGAGACTCGGTTTTGTGGAGCGTTGTCTTCTTCATATATTTTCTGAGAGTTTTATATGTTTCTTATTTAGTATTACATAGACTTTGAATGTCCTGACATGCCCACACCCTTTTCATCTGCATGTTGATTAGGAAAGAATTTTGGGTTCTGTCAGATATAGAAATGTGCTGATTTCATTTAGTTTCCAATTTTACCCAGACAACTACAGCATTCTCTTACCTAAATAAAGTATTTATATTTAATGACTTTTTATATTGTATTTCAATCTTTTGAATTCATGTCTTACTTAACAGGCAGTAAAATAAGCCCTATATCATTTTAACAGGATAAAATAATATATACCATTCTTTACCATGATCCTCTTTCCAGTCATGTACGTTGTTCACTTGCTTGGTATGGAACTTAGAAATAATATTCTTTGTCCTTGCTACATTTGACTAGACATTCTGACATTAATTATGTTTGTTCCTGCTTCTACACAGATATAATTTTTGGTTTTATTGGTTTCTTTTCTAGGACAATTTTCTGTACCAGGAAAACTTTGACATTACTTTTTTAAAAAAATACTTTCTTTCATGGATCAACATATATTATGTTTTATACATCATATCTTCATGTTATTTGATAAACATCTGAGTTTTTCATGTATTAGGGGACATGGAAGAGCATAACAAAATATTTATTCTCATTTTGGAAAAAGTTATTTACTTCTTTTTATTCTATTGTATTATTAGTCATCTTATTAGCATGCATATATATAATATTTATCACTGGACTTCATAACATTATGGTATATTTATGTATGGATAAACCATATTCACCTCTGTTTCCCTGTCTTCTCCCTCTCACACTGATCACCTTCCTATTTTCAACCAATTTTCTTTCTATTTTAATGTTAAATATTATCATCATCATTATTCATAATATCAATATTGGTTACCCTATTTAACTAGTTACAATCTATTTAAGGGTAAGGGGAAGTTACTGGTAATTTTTTTCTCAATTCTTACTTGAAACTGCTATCACAGGAGTGATCACGGGACTCTGTTTATTGTTGTGCATGTTCTTTGACTACCTGGGTTTATTGTCTTGCTTGTTCCTTGACTATTTTACATCTATTGTATTGCTAGTTCCTCAACCTAGAAGTGACCTTAATACTTGCATGTAATTTAAACAGTATAAAGGCAAAAAAGGAGGAGGAGGGATGGGGTAGGGAATGAATTGGGGGGAGAATATGGAAGGGGATTGGCTTCTGAAATGTAAATAAATAAAATAGTGAATAAAAAATATAGGGAAGATTTTTCAAGGTATTGGAAGAGGTAAAAGCTTTCTGCAGAGAACTTCATCAGAAAGAACATAATCCCTCAAATCAACAAGTGGGGCTACATAAAATTTAAAAGTTTCTCCAGGGGAGGAAAAAAACTGTCAACAGAGAAAATACAGCCCATGGGATGTAAGAAAATCTAAACCACTGTATTTAAGACATGGCCCTAAATATCAGGAATTTAGAAAGAACTCCAAATGTTAAACACCTAGGGAACAAATCTGCCAATCAAATATGAGCTAATAAAATGAACAGCTCTCAAAAATGAAAGACAAATGGCCAATTTCTGTATTTACAAATGACATCCCTAGACATCAGGGTAAAATTAAAACTATTTTGATATACCAGCACACTCCAATCAGAATATCTATTATCAATACATCTAACAGCAAACTTTGGGTGAGAATGTGAGGACAAGAGGAACACTTACCCACTGCAAGTGGGAATACAACTTAATATAGCCATGGTGGAAATAATCTGTGAATAATTTCATCAAAATATCAAAACTAGAATTTTTAAATGATTCAGCTATGCCATGCCAGAGCATTAGATCCAAAGAACTCCTCAATTTTTGTCTTTTATAAATCTTTAATTTAAGTCCCATTTTCAACATAATATTTTTAAAGCATATCTACAATTACCATATAATGTTATTTTACGGAGAAAAAAGAATTAGTTAAAGTTATTTCTAGTTGAGTATAGAATAAGTTACTTTGTTGGAAGAGCATGTTCATGTACATTCAGATTTGTCTATATGTGCTTAACAGTGTTAGATGAAATTGAAATATAGTAAGCTGCAAATGCTTTAACAAATCTAATTTTAAGTACTATACTAATTTATAGACCCCCATCTTGGTATTTCTGGTTTTACTTAGTTTTTCTTGTAGAATGATGATTATAATTTCAGTTTTTTACCAGACATTTACAAGCCATGCTTGTAACGTCTACAAGACCTGTAGAAGCAGGTTCCTTGCCTGACCTCTGTACTCTTTAACTCTAATTAGAACAAGGAAGCTTTAGACTGTGAAAGAAAAAAATCTTAGATAATTTTTACTAACCATAGAGGAAACTAAACTCTTCTTTAATAGACTCATTAAGACTTCCTTTGACTAAGACTCACTTTCCAGGCTTAGTCTAATTGTACACATAACTACTTTGGAATTTCTTTATATTTACAACCTTGGTATAATCTCTAAATTGCATGATGTGTGGGATAACAAAAATATAAGGCAAATGTAATATACATAATAAAATTAATAAGAAAACACTTTTCAAAAGAATGACACATTGGGCCTGGAGAGATGGCTAAGCAGTTATAAAGCAGATTGTTTTTCCAGTGGATTGAGGTTTGATTCCCAGAATCAGCACAGCAGTTCTCAACTATCTGTAACTCCAGATCCAAGGAATCCATTGACCTATTCTGACTTCTTGCAGACTTGCAGAAAACATACCTGTACACTTAAAATAAAAGTAAACAAAAAGGACACATTGAATACTCAACAGATACTGTCAGAGAGTTAAGTAGAATACCTGAGTAGTGACTTTTTCATTTAAAAAATAAATAAAAATTGTCTTCAGAGAAGGAAAAAAATATAGTGATGGTCAAATAAGCATTCCTTTTATTGCAAATCAATACTGAGTTTCTTTGGTAATACTAACATCTTCATCTTAAGTATGTAACATACATGAGCTAGATTTATATAATATACATTATATGTTTGTTTTCCATATATATGTTTATATGTTGTATACATTTATAAACCAAAGAATATTTATCTATCATCGCCATTCACCACTTTAATTTATTGTATTGTTTTGTATCATGCTCAAGGGTATTGTGAAGAAGAAACATGAGTAATTTAGTCCATATTTATATCCTAGTAGTGTCTTAATCCAGAGAATTGTGCCTGTGTTAAAAAGATAATAACAGATATTTGGGAGCCTTTTATATATCTAACATATTATATAATTTTGGGTTCACACTGCAGGGAAATATACTTTTAAAATACACATAAGATCCAGGTTGTATCACTCCATCAAAGTAAAGAGTTTAATTATTGGCCCCTCATGTAAGACATGTTCTAGAAGCAAGCATGTCTACAGGAGAGCCAAGAAAGATAGGCAGAAATTTAGAACCTAACATGAACTGCCAAGTTATATACGTTCAGAATAAATTTTTAGGAAACTGAAAAAAATAGAATTTCTGTTACTTTAATGTCTTTGTACTAAGATACAGCAACAGTTGAAAACCAATGTCTAAAAAAATTGAACTTTATTCTGTTAACAAGTAATAATGGAACAAATGATAAGAGGGCTGTGAAACGCAATGCAAAACTAAAATATTTGTTTCTGAAAATAGACTCAGCCTCTAGCTACCTTTGCCCTTTCAGGTTGCCACTTGAAGTCTTGAGTTGCAATGTTAAACACAAGAATAGAAGTATTGATAACATGTCAGGAGTCATTGTAGGAGAAACTATTAACTAGCTGGTGGTCATCCCGAGATGAGTCAGCCTTTGGAATAAAATCCATGATGAATTTGTTCAGATAGGCAAGGCCCAGGAAAAATTCATTTTAGGAAAGATGTCTGCTATTAATATACTTTTCCTATTATTATTAAATATGTAACTATCACTAGTTATTTGCCTACCTTTTGAGCATATCTCTGTGGACCTATGAAAAAGTACTATCTTGTAGTGATGCTATGTAAAAAAATAGGCAATAATTCTATAGAATTTCCGATTTGATTCAAATAATTTTAGAAAGTTTTTAGAGGTGGTCATAGTGGCTAGAAAGATGGAATAAAGTTAGAATCAAGAAGAGATTGTGCCCACTCCTCAGAATAGTAAGTAAAGGCTGCCTAATATGAAATACAATGTCCTTTCATAATCACATCAAAAAGAGAAATAGACTTGGGACAATTTTGAGTTCAAGGAAAAACATTTCAGTCCATGGATAAGGTCACAGGTGTGCACCATGATAAGACAAGGCAATGTAAATACTGTTGCTTTCAACTTTTAATGAATATATTATAATGATACACTGGTTTGAACTTAATTTCAACATCCTTCTGTAACTCCTATTTTTATGTAACATTTTGTCTCTGAGGTAATTTTCTAACCAGTGTGGGGGAATTCGAGGGCAAGAAGGCAGGAGTGGGTGGATGGGTAGGGGAACACTCACTCATAGAAGCAGGAGGAGAAGGGATGGGATAAGGTGTTTCTAGGGGCATAAATGGGGAAAGGGAATAACATCAGAAATGTAAATATATAAAATATCAAATAAAAAAGCAGATAATAGAAATGGCTATTGCAGTAGAGCATTTGAGATATTTTTTTTCAATAACTTAATATTACCCATATTACTGGGATTCCTTATAATCCTAAAGGACAAGGTATTGTGGAATGGGTCCATAGAATTTTAAAACAATATTTTCATAAAATAAAAAAGGGGGAGGTATATCCCCATACACTACAAATTTATTTAAATCATATTCTTTTTATTTTAAAATTTAAAAAAATTTGGAAGTCAATGAACTTTCTACTGAGTATCTATGGTACCTACAACTAGGCATACTTATGCACAGGTGAAAAGAAAGGATCCACTTACTGACATATAGCATGATCCCGAACAGGTATTTAATATGGGTAAGAAGGTACGTTTGTGTTTTTCCTGTAGGATGCTGAAGGAGCATGGTGGCTTCCCGAGTGATTGGCGAGACATGCTGAAGCTGAAACAAAGAATGATGCTGACCTGTGAGCTTGCTGAGTGCTCTGACAATGGTGACTGGAATGCTGTATTGGACATATGTTGGTGACCCAACTTTGCTTGCCTACATCCCAGATGGGACAAGCTTCCTTGCCTCAAGTTTTCAGACCTTCTGGAACAAAGAATCAAAAAGAGTAATTATAATGACTCTTATATCTTTCTTAAATGTGACTAGCTATTCGGACTCAATCATGGTTGGGTATAGAAATCAATCTAGTATTGGAAATAACAGTCTTCATTTGGAAGGCTTGTTCTGGAAATTTTCAGAGACATATTTGGAAGTTAGCTGAAGTTCTGTATGATGTCATATTAGTAAGAGATAAAGTAGGGACCGGATGTGGATTTCAAACAAGTGTTAGTTCATGTGTTAAGGATCTTTTAATTGTCAAGTTAAAATTACTTTTGTTTCTTCTACAAAATTCAATGTAAGTTGTACTGATTGTACACTTTCTGATTGTGGTAGTGTATTGAAACCTGGCATGACAGTTATGGGAATCTATCAACCAGCTTTTGTTTTATTACCCTGAGTATTATAGTACCTTGGTTTTCTGAAAAAAAGTTTGCAAGTACTGGAAGAAGTGAGTCAGGCTTTAAATAGAAGCAAGAGGGTAGCGGGCTTGATTATTGCTGGTATAACAGCTTTAATTACATTAATTGCTAGAATCATTGCTTCTGCAATTGCTTTGACACAAGAAGTTAAGATAGCTACTTTGGTTAGTCATTTAGCAAAAAAAAAAAAATGTTACTAATGTGTTGAGTATACAAGAGGATTTAGACAGGCATTGGGAACAATGGATTTATGCTCTTTATTCTTTTCAAATTATTGGAAGGAGGTTTAGAGTTTAAGAATAAGGAGCCATCTTGAGTGTCAGGCCAAATACCTTTACTATGTTACTTCTAAAATTTACAGTGGTAGTAATTATAATTAGGAAAACGTTTAAAGATACTTGAAGTGTATTTGGCATAATTCTAACATCTTTCTTGATGTTTTAACTTTGCATAGTGAGATTACAAATTTAAAGAATGAGGCTCTACTGAGCTTTCATGCTGCTGATACTGCTGATAAAATTATCCATGGCCTGAGGTCAGTATTTCCATTTTGGTCCAGCTCCAAGAATGGCATACGTAGCTTGATCATGTTAGCCCTTATTGTTCTGAGAATACTTCTTTTCCTCCCCATCGTGTTTAAGCTTTTCTTCAATAACATCAACATGTTGGCAGCTAAGTACATGGCTGGAATCTGAAAACGAACCACCAGACAGAGTTATTAAAATAACAGGCTGGCAACCCAAGGACAGGTAAGATTCTGCACAGAGCCTTACCAACCTTGGACAGAAGTGCATTGCTTTAGATAATGCATATTCCATGATGGGAAAGGAAGGTATTCTTGTCAGAAAGACCTAAGACAGGCCCAGTCTTGTTAATGAAATAAAAAAAAGGGGGAGTCGCAGAGAGCCTTTGGAGATGCTTGGCAAGAATCCGACATTGGCCAAAGACAAGGAAGCAGGCTTCAGGCAGGAATCTGACATTAGGCTAGAACAAAGAAGTAATTTCAGGCAAGAATCTAAATCTTAGGCTAGAACAAAGAAATAGGCTTCAGGCATGAAAATGACTTTGGGCTAGGACAGAGAAGTAGGCTCAGATATTTTGGTCATCCTGAAAAGCCCTTAGAAACAGTGATCATGGGAGTGATCACGGGACTTTGTTTATTGCCTTGCTTGTTCTTTGACTATTTGTGTTTATTATCTTGCTTGTTCCTTCACTATTTGCATCTATTGCATTTCTAGTTCCTCAACCTAGAACTGACCTTAAACACTTACATATATTTAAAATAGTATAAAAGCTGATTGGGAAATAAAAATTTTTTTTAAAAATTTGTCTAACAAGGTAAAAAAAGATAAGATAAAAGAATAACATTATTAGTTTTTTGTTGAATAGTTTGGCTTGGAGAGTTTTGCTCCATTCACACGTCTATCCATCCACCCATCCTACCATCCATTCATTCATCCATCCGTCCATCCAAATATGTATGTTTGTTTATCTATATGATTGCATGTAGGGTATGTATATATGTTCTTAAGCATGCATGAATACTCATAGAGTTGATTGTGACAGATGGTTGAGCCAGGCCAGAGTTTCGGTGTATGAATTTTTTAATGTGTATGTGTCTGTGCATATTTGCCAATATAAGTATCTTAATTCTTTTTTTTCCTTCCTGTCTTGTTTACAAAGTGTTAACCACTTTATCAAGATAGGTTTTTACCTGATTCACCAGAGAAAGGAACACTCACAATAAATCTTTTCATTTATCCCCTCTGGTTTTATTAGGAGCTAAAGATTTTTTCATCTCAGAGCAATTCAGACAGTTTGGTTAGTTTTCTCAGCTAAGCAACTTAGATTTAAGATAGGAAAATATTTTATTACATAGCAACCCTAAATATCTCATAAGACCAAGACTAAGTCTTACACCTGCCAACACTCTTCCACCTCTGCTCCTTTAAGAAGAACTAAACAAGACAGAAGACCCACCGGGACTAGCCCATAGCTATAAGATATTTCATTTTTATATAATTATTATCTCGTGTTTTAATCTGCTCCATGCTTTTGACAGATGTATGAAGTGCATAATTTTATTAGATGAAAATACTGGAAATCTACTAAGAATATATATATATATATATATATATATATATATATATATATATCCAAATATTTCACAAAATATTAACATTGTTGCAAGCACCGTGACTGTCTGTAATGAACTGCTGAGATCTGAATAACAAGTCACAGTTCCACTGGTGTCCCAAACCTTGTGTTCTCAGTAAACTGCATAACAACATTTGTCAGTTTCTCTCAGCTCTGAACTATAGACCTATTAAATAATGTGGCGGGCATAGAAACTAAAGGTGAAAAATAAGGTGATAGTTAAAAGTTACAGATTTATAATTTCTAAAATATTTGTTGAGTATCTCAAGTTAAAGATAATATTTTATTATGAACAAATGAATTTGATGGTGAAGCATGCTGTTATACAAAGTAAAGCTTAGTAAATAAAATTTTATTATAAGCATATAGATTTTGGAGATTAATACAGTCTTATTCTCCATTATTTTTCCTACTTGTTAAAGCATGATAGAAGAATATCATCATACCTTTCTGTTATATTTTCTCACCCAACTTGGACATGAAGCATAAATTACTGTGAACACTGGAATCTTCTCTCAACTTCATAAAACATACAATAAGACACATGATTGCCCAAAAATTACCACCTCCTTGGTACACAAGATAGAAATGGTGTGTAAAATTTTGCTTGTTGAATGTCTAGGTTCTACAAAATTGCTGTATGAATTACATGTTTATTTTTGTTCCTGCCAATGAAATGAAATACAGCAGTGACTGAGCATAGTCATGTTTCTATGAACATAGACACATCTATTAACATAGTTGCCCAGATACATGAAAAACATAACTCAACAAAAGATGGACTACAGATCTTAATAGAGACTTTTCAAAAGAAATTAATGCTGAGGAGTCACATAATCAAACATTTAAAATATTCAACACACATAGCCATTGAATGCAAATCCAAACTACTTTGAGAATTCTTCTTATACCAATATGGATAGCCTATATGATAATAAAACAAAAGTTAGCAAATGCTGTTAAGCATGTGAGTAAGGAACCGGACAGAGGTAGCACACGCCTTTAATCCCAGAACTTGGGCGGCAGAGGGAGGCGGATTTCTGAGTTTGAGGCCAACCTGGTCTACAGAGTGAGTTCCAGGACAGCCAGGACTATACAGAGAAACCCTGTCTCAGAAAAACAAACAAACAAACAAACAAACAAACAAGCAAGCAAACAAAAAAAGCATGTAAGAAGATACTCATCCATTGCAGGTAGGACTGGAAACTTATACAGCCACTACAGAAATCAGTGTGATGTTTTCTTGAGAAGATAAGATTTACTTCAAGATCCAGCTATTCCACTCTTGGGTATATAAACCATTCTACTACAGAGACATTTACTTAAACACTGTCATTATTGTTCAATTCATAATAGCCAGAAATTTGAAACAAATTTGTCCATGAAAAAAATGAATATATAAAGATAATATATCATTTATACAGTGAAATATGACTCAACTACTCAACTACTTGAAAAAATTCACAGGTAAATGGGTGGACCCAGAAAAAATTTATCCTGAGAGATGTAACTCAGACACAGGAAGACAAACATAGTATTTATCTGAAAAAAATAAGACATAATCCCAGAACTGAGAAATGGAAATGGACATAAAATTTCTTACCTAAACAAAGGACTTGTAATTTATACATAATGGAAAATTTACTTTTTCCACTGGTGTGTCATTGGATATCTTAACTATACTACAGAGTAGCCTTCATGCCCAAGAGTAATTGGTCAACACAAAACTAATTCCATGTTTATTTTATGTAGCTTTTGTTTCATTTTGGCATTATTTGTCTTATGCTTTTATGTTTTTTTAATTGTAATTTTTTCAAAAACATAGAAAGAACATGAAGTCGTGTGAATATGGAGGTGGGGAGGACCTGGAAGGAGGAGAAAAGAAAGGGGGACTATTGTTTTAAGAAAAAGAAAGTAAAATAAAACAGTACAAAAATAAATCAACAAGTTTCAAATCATTACACATTTATAGAATGTGATATTTTTACATTTTAAATTGAATTTATTTAATTAAAATAAAACTGTATCACTTCCCCATTTCTTTTCTCCCTTCAGACCCTCCAATATGCCCCCTCCTACTCCTCCCATGTTCCTTTTGCAAGTTGAAAGTCACTACTTCTTTGATTATTATTACATTAATATACATGTATGTACATGAATAACATCATGCTGAGTCCTAATACAAAATCAGGCAGGTAATGTACATAAGAATACGTTTTAGTTTTTAAAATAACATGAAATTGTATTTCTTTTTTTTAATTTTTATTTATTTTATTAAATCAAATCATATTTTTTACTTATTCACACAGGGGTTATAAACACAAAAAGGCAGGACATGTGGAAGAGGATAACACTGGGGCGTGGGTGTTCAGGGGGAATTCAGATATCTTTCAGAACAGGGTATCGGCTGGGTGAAGGTTCAGGGAACAGGTCACTATGACTCTGCCTATGATTCACTTGTCCTTATCTAAGTTGGTATTATCTGCCAAGGCTACCTATTTACAAGGTCTATGACTACTCAGGATGGTAAATTACTACAAAAACCGCCTGTTTACAATAGTTTATAGCCATCTGTTTCAATGTTTTTCCACAGAGAGCCAAGACTTGGTGATAGTATACATGTATGACAGGCCTATTGCTGATTTTAGGCCTATGGCTGATTTTAGGCCTTCGGTGTATAAGCAGGGCTGCCCCTGACATGTCCTCCCTTCTCTAAGTATAGAAGGGCTGTGGAGATTTCTAATCTTGTGAAGGTGGGGATAAAGGCCTGATCTCCAGTATTTTAAGGGGACTTTTTAATGGCTCTGGTCCCCCTGTTGTTGTCCAGTGAGGCATGAGGGCCATAACCATCCCGATGTCTTTTTCCTGGAGGGGGGATACTTTTGACATCAATCCCTATGCAGTCAGGCTTGTCCCTCAGGGAACCCAGAGAGATATTTTTATCTTTTTCTTATATTCCCTTGCAGTGCTTAGCCTCACAGCCTAAGCAAGAATTCAGATTGCCAGTCAGAGGGAGTTCTGGGTGGCCCCTCTCTGCTTGGTTTAGGGGCAGAAGTCCCCCCTTTTAGGCTGGGTAGGGATGGGTTTTGGGAACACCCTGGATAGAGTAACAACCTCATCTTGATTCTCGTGGTACTCCATAGCTAACTTATGATAATGTATCTGAATCAGTTTTGCTACCAAATTATTTATCTGTTGTTCACAAAGTTAGTCAGCCTATTTAAGGCCCTGGGACCAGAAGAAATAAGCAAAAATAACATAATTAATGGTCCCAAGATGGGAGGAAGAAGGGTTCACAACCATGGAGAGGTTGAAAACCAATTCTTGTACCAGCTCTCATCTTTCTCTTTCTCTCTCTGTCTTTTCTCAGGGCCTTCTCTGACCTTTTTCATGCTCTCTTTAACCATCCCTGTCTTGTCTATGTAAAGGCAACACTCTTCTTTAAGGGCTGTATACAGTCATGAGCTGTACACTGTCTTTTCTATTGTAAAAGAGTAAATCAAGTCCAATAAAGTCCTTTGCAATTTTTGGACGTCTCTTCAGACAGTGAAACGAGGGATTTCTTCAAATTAGTGATGTCAATCTTTGGCTGTTTTATGTTCTTGTCAATGACCCGTTGAAGGAAGGTATGAGTAGTATAAGTTCAGAGGCCAGCATCTGCATTAGAACTTCTAACAGCAGACATCACGGGTGATTCATTTTTACCTGGAAAGGAAAAAGAAGGGAATTCGCAGGAAGATTTCTCTTCCCTGGATGTAAATTGTTATTCATCTTATTTATGGTTGGGCCTGGCTTTGTGAGGGTATCTATTTATTTCATTAATCTTTTGGTAGCCATCTAGCTGTGCCTTCTGTGGTATCAAACAGGCCTATCAATCCTCAGCTCCATAAGAGAACTGGGTCTTGGCCATTCCCTTTAAGGGTAAGAGGGTCCTTCCACATAGCTGTGGCATAATTTTTATTGGTCCCAGTGATGCCAGAGGCAGTCAGCAGCAGATTTGCCATGAGCTTTTAGTTTTGGAGAGTTAAAAGTGAACAAGGAATGATGGAAAGTATTTCAGGGGAATCCTTCTGGGGGGGGGGTACCGTTCCCCCTCTTTTGTTTTAAAAGCCAATTTTTCAGAGTTCTTGTAAAATCAGGGCAGAAGCACCAGCAGCCGCTCCTTCCACACTCAGAGAGTCATGAAGACACTATTTAAAGAAATATACAACTGTACTAATAATCTCTTTTATCAAAGGACTGTTATAGAACAGCCATCAACTAATCAGGATATAAAAAAATATATATATATATATATATATATATATATATATCGATTAATAATAGCTTCTTCTACTTTTTGTGAGATTACTCCTCTTTTGTCAATTAATTGTTGAGGGAAATTAGGATTTACATCTCTCTTGAGAATATTAAACAGAGACTTAAATACGTCAAGATTTGGCAATTCTCAAACTAACGATGCATAATGTAAGGCCATACATGATTGCTTGATGATAGTATTTTATGTCTTGGTAAGATACTAAATTTATAATATATTTAAAGTTATTATCATCTCAAGACACGGAGAGAAATCTTATTTTTGAAATGGATGCTACCTTTGTGAGATCCCACCTTAATTGAATAGAAATAGCAGGGGCTTTTTCTTAGAAAAATGCACAAGACATATACTAGAAAATATTATATTCTCCCTGTTTCGGTGTTTACTTGTTTTGAGATGATATTTTGCTTTCCAGACAGGCTGGCCTAGAACTCTTGAAAATCCTCCTGCCTCAGCCTCACCAGTGCTGAGACTAGCCTGGGCCAACATGCAGAGTGAATCTTTTAATGAGAGATGTTTTAAGTTTCACTGGTTAAACTTAAACACTGTTTGTTTCTTGAATGTCATTTAAAAATTAATAATTGAGTGTTTTCCCATATCCTGAAGGAGAACATTAACCATAGTCAATACTGCATCTATTATTTATTGGGTACACTGGATGTTCCAATTACTTAATAGCCTTCAGGTGCATTTCTAATAGATGAAAGGATCAGTCTTCATTAGCAAATTTAAGTGTAAAAGTGAAAAAGGCCAACTTGCCTAAAAAGATTTTTTCCCTTATAAATTAATATAATACCAGTAAAATATAATTTACAAAAACATTATTTCTATGGGCTTATTTTTTCATGTAGCCACTTTTAACAATGGTATGAGCTGAGAAATTGAATGCCCAGTTACGTGCTGAATGTCGTTCACTGGAAATGCAGAAAGGTATAGGCCTGCTGGGTAAATGTCAAGTGAATGTGTTTGGACCATAGCCATATCTGATTAGCAGAGCTGCTTCAACACAGTCAGTGGCCGTGGCATGTGTAATTTGTCCTTTGTTCTGAATCATAATGGAAGAAAATGAAAATAAGGTACTTTGCATTCCCCAGGCAATTTAGAAAGGAGGGTGGTGATTGAATTTGAATTAATAAACAGTTATTGAATATCTAAAACTGTCATGTAAGTGGGCTCCATTTTATCGACCCATACTCTGTGATTTTCTCCTGAACTGCTTCCACTCTCTAAATGTTTGAAATGCCCACATTATTGATTATGACTATGATCATGTTTGTCCAATGACACAAATACAAATCACTTATTGATGTGTATTCCTCTCCTTCACTGGATGCTTTCAATGAGAATGCATTCACAGTCAGAGGTCTCTCGGTTTCCTTTGATCTAATGCAATGTCAGATTGACAGTAGATACTTCAAGGATTGCTAAGTAAATTAATGAACAAGGTGAGAGACTTCTAATTCCCACTGTAATGTGTGAACGATCACAGGTACAACAGGCAACTTTGCAATGAAAATATAGAAGAAACCAAGAAATGCCTAAGAGTTAGATGAACAAACAAAATATATGCTAATAGAATTTTTAAAAGACCCGTGGTAAAAATCTATAAATTGATTTATAAATAAGTTGGTAACCCAACAATTTTACCAATGATAATTCTAGGGTTGGATTGAGTTGCAAAAGACTGACTTAATCTTATTAAAATGATAATTAGACGTTTGAATTCTAGAATTCAAATACCAAGTGTCTATACATTGCATCACAGAATTTTCTAGAACACAGCACCTTTGGCTCTATCTTACCTCACAAAGATGCTATCACACCAGGAACATGCCACATGAGAGTAATTCTCATGCTATGTATGGAATTTCTCTAACTGTGAGGGACGCCCTAAATCTCGACATTAAATACTCAGTTGAATGGTACACAATTGTATACTTCTTCCAAAAAAATAGAGAATTAGCTTTTGGATAACTGAGCCTTAAAATTACAAAAGGTGTATTTATACCATGTAAATCCTGTAGAAATGATGCTGGGTGTTACATATCTTTTCCAAGTTTTCATTAAGTAGAGGAGAAAGACAGAAAATGGAAGACTCAGTACTTTTCTAGCTTCAGTAGCTTCAGTTCCTGAGTATGTCCTGGTCCTTTCTTTCACACACACACACACACACACACACACACACACACACACACATATATATATATATATATATATATATATATATGTTGTATAACCAGAAACTCTAGCATCAAATGTAGGCATAGTTGATTTCTATAATACTCTCAAAATAACTTTTATTTAAAATGTTCTCTATTTACCTCAAATGAAGGATGCCTTTGAAAAAACCACTTAAATTTTCTATATTTTATCTAAAGTCTGCTAAGTTTTCTTTGTAGTGGTTGCTTTACTATTATGATTTTAATACATATAGCTCTTCAAATTAAGTGTTCACTCATATATCTCTATTTACTCTCCATTGAGGGTATCCACCCTTCCTTCTTTTATTCAATGACTCTCCTCCCCTTTTCAAATCCTTTCAAGTCACTCCTTTATTATTGTCGGATAAAAGACCATACTTATGACTGTGTCAGCAGTGCTCTTTGTCACTCTAGAAGCCAATTTTCTAGTGGCAAAGGAAAGTCTTTAATCCCTGTGTTCAATACAATGCAGTCTTCAACAACCTATGTGATCAGTACAAATTTATAAATACATATGAAAACCAGCAAATTTGATCATCCAATTAACAGTTACAAAGCCCAATTACATAATAAACAAGAAAAATCCTATTAAACTTCAGAAAGCATGTAAATAATTCTATGCCTGTTTCACAACTAATATTTGTAACTTACTTTGCCTAGAATCTAACAAGTGAAAAATTCTACAGTTTTATCTCAGGGACACATGTATACAGACATAGAACTCTGGATTTTCAATGAAAATCAATCAAAATAGGAAAGTCAGGTAAAAACTAAATTATAGCGTTGTATCCACTTAGAGAGCTCACAAAAGCTCTCACGGAAATAGTTACACAGTCAGCTGGTATATGAAAAAATACTCATTATTTTTGAAACACAGATCGGAACCACAATAAGCCAACAAGTCTCTTCAGTATGAATGGTTATTTTCACAAAGATGAAAAACAAGTAGTGCTAATAAAGATATGAGGAAAGAGGAATCATTCTGTCGTATTGCTACAAAAGGAAATAGAGTGGCAATTATTGGTATCCATATGGAAATTCTTCAAAAAGTTATACGTAAAAAATAGATTATGGTCCAGTGATCTCACTAATGAGTGTTTATCCAAAAGAATTTCTATAAGTTAAAGGGATGTGTAACGTAGTTCTATAGCCAAGAGATCAAAACCATCTATATGATCATCAAAGAGTGGATGAAGGAAATATCACTGGAACTGTTATTTCTGTAAGAGTAATGCCAGACCTTGATAAAGACTGAAACCGTGTTATTTGCGGCAATGCATAAAATTGCAGATTATTATTGTAATTGAAATAGACTCAACAGAGAAAGACAAAAACTGCATAAACTTGGAATGTGTTGATAATACCTAGACCATAAAAATGCTTGTCTCAGAGTTTAAAATGGTGAATATTACAAGTTAAGAAATGAGAAAGGATACGAAATAGGTCTTAAGTTAAAGGTAGATGGAAGCAATAAACTACAGTGGACACCGTAGAGTTGCTATAGAGAATAATGATATACTCTACAAGTTAAGATAACAGGTATTTTAATGATTCATACTTAATAAAAGACCAATGTATGAGGAACTAGATATGTTTAAGCCCTTCCCAAATGTTTTACAAAGTGTACATGGTGACCCATAAGTATATTAAATTATGTTTTGTATGTTGGTTAAAATAAAGTTAATTTAAATAAGAAATGGAAACAACCTTAAATTATTCTATTTTTACATTTATCACTAGACTTCAAGTATATAATTTTTAAAAAGATGAAATTGGCCTAATTTCATATTTGAAAATTAGATGAAAGAAAATTCAGGACTTAAATATTATCATTTTTTAAATACACTCCTGGCTCATAAGATTGTTGTAATATATCTATCCTATTTTTTTCAACCATGAAATAATTAAGATTTTCTTGAATGCATTGTAATTGGAGTGATTTGCAAGGGATGTTTCATAAAAGTGTGTAACTCCTGCTCTATATTAAGAAACACATGCCGATACATGGTTAGATTTTTATGTATAAATTATTCACTTATACTATTTTATAAATATTTGACATGCATATTACATGTACTAGTTAATGGAGAAAATATGGGCCATGTAAACTTACATAAAAATATCTGAATCGTTTATTCTCAAACTAAATTTTTGGGGGTTCATAGGCATCCAACTGACAACACATAGAAGTGTGTGAAAATGGTAGTGATTTGTAAGTGAGAATATAATGCAATGGTAGGAACAAATGTGATTCTAAAACAAAATCCTGAATATATTAAGGCATTAATTTTGGAGGGTGCAGAGAGAAGGATTAGTGATTAAAAGCACTAGTAGTTCTTCCAGAGGACCTGGGTTTGATTCTCAACACTCAAGATGCTCAATTCATCGATAACCCCATTCCAAGGAATCCAATACCCTCTTTGCCTTGTGCAGGCACTACACATGCTCAAATTATACAGACCTGCATATTAAGAAAACACTCATACTCATAAAATAATAAAATATTTTAATTAAGAAGAAAAATTATCTTTTGAAACATGTACGTATACTCATGAGTATAAAGTGGGATAGAACCAGGAAAAAGTATATAGTTTCAAAAAAAGTGAGAGAAAAGTATATTTAAGACATGTATTTTATTGCAGTTTTATGAAGCATAAATAGGGAAAATTAAATGTAAACTGGGTTTTACAGCATGGAAACTACTAGGTCAACAGTTTTGAGGTGTGCTTTTGAAAAGTTTTCATTGATGCGCTTGAAGATATTTTCTTAACTTTATTTTTTTTAACGTATTCACTTTATATCCAGCTCACTGCATCCCTCCCAGTTATCCTTCCCATATTCCTTCCTTCTCTCACAGCCTTTCTTCTCTGTGTGGGTGAGGGAACCACTGGGTGTCTCCCCACCCTGGTACATGAAGTCTATGCTAGAGTAGGTGCTTCCTTTGCCACTGAAGCCAGACAAGGAATCCCAGCTAGTAGAACATACCTCACATACAGGAAACAGCTTTTGGGATAGCTCCCACTCCAGATGTACAGGACTCACATGAAGATCAAGCTGCTCATCTGCTACATGTGAGCAGGGAGTCTCAGGTCCAGCCTGTGTATGTCCTTTGGTTGGTGGTTCATACTCTGAGAGCCCCAAGGTCCAGGTTAGTTTACTCTGTTGGTCTTCCTGTGGAGTTCCTATCCCCTTCAGGGCTACAATCCTTCCTCTTATTCTTCCATAAGAACCCCCAATCTCCATCCACTTCTTGACTGTGGGTGTCTGTATCTGTCTGAATCAGATGATGGGTGGAGTTTCTCAGAGGACAATATGTTCCTGTCTGCAAGCATAACACAGTATCATTAATAGTGTTAGAGATTAATGCTGCCCATGGAATGGGTCTCAAATTGGGCTGGTTATTGTTTGGTCATTCCCTCAGTCGCTGCTCCATCCCCCATGCTTTCATTACTTGTAGACAAGATAAACTTAGGGTTGAAAGTTTTGTGAGTAGGTTGATGTCCCAATCGCTCCACTGGGGTTCCTTTCTGGATGCAGGAGGTAGCCTCTTAGATTCCATATCTTCAATGTAGTTAGTCACAGCTAAGGTCACCCCCATTAATTTTGGGGTATGCCTTTCTTGCCCCTGGGCATGTCTCATCCTAGAGATAGATGCCCCCCATCTCCTCACCCCAGTCAGTTGCAGATTTCCTTTCATTTTCATGGCCATTTAGCCATATCTCCTGTCTTTCCCCACACCTGATCCTGAATTCCACATTCTCCTCCCCAAACCCCTCCTTCCCAGTTCCATCTCTCCATTTGCCTCTTATGACTATTTTATTCCCTCTTCTAAACGAGACTCAAGCTTCCCCATTTGGGCCTTCCTTCTTGTTTAGCTTCTTTCTGTCTGTGGAGTATAACATGATACCTGTATTTTATGGCTAATATCCCCTTATAAGTGAGTACATACCATGCATTTCCTTTTGGATGCGGGTTATTTCACTAAAGATAATATTCTCAAGGTCCATCCATTTGCCTGCAAAATTTGTGATGTCTTATGTTTTAATAGCAGTATAGAATTACATTGAGTAGATGTACCACATTTTCTTTAACCATTTTTTCAGTTGAGGGACATCTAGGTTGTTTCCAGTTTCTGGCTATTACAAATAAAGCTTCAATGAACACAGTTGAGCAAGTGTCTATGTGAGACTCTGGGGCATCTTTTGGGTATATGCCCAGGAGTGCTATAGCTGGGTTGAGGCAGAATCATTTTCATTTTTCTGAGAAAACACTAAATTTATTTCCAAAGTGGTTGTACAAATTTGCAACCAAAATGTGCACTCATGAGTTTTTGATCTTACTCACACTGATAGGGTTAAGATGGAACTTCAGAGTTGTTTTGATTTATATTTACCTGATGACTAATGACTTTGAGCATTTCTTTAAGTGCTTATCAGCCATTCGAGATACTTCTGCTGAGAATTTTTTGTTTAGTTCTACACCTCAATTTTTTTTAATTGGGTTATTTGATTTGGTCTAACTTCCTGGGTTCTTTGTAAATTTTGGATATTATTCATGTGTCAAATATAGAGTTGGTGAAGACCCTTTCCCAATCTATGGACTACTAATTTGTCCTATTGACAGTTTCATTTATCAATTATTGATCTTAGAGCCTGAGCCATTGGTGTTATGTTTAGGGGAGCTTGTCTCCTGTACCATGTGTTCAAGGCTATTTCTCACTTTCTGTCCTATGAGATTTAGTGTCTCCAGTTTTTGTTGAGGTCCTTGTTCCACTTGGATTAGAGTTTTGTGCAGGGTGACAACTATAGAGCTATTTGTATTCTTCTACATGTACACATCCAGTTAGACCAGTACCATCTGATGAAGATGCTTTCATTTTTCCATTGTATGTTTATTTTTTGGCTTCTTTATCAAAAATTAAGTATCCATAGGTGTGTGGAATTATTTCTGGGTCTTCAATTTGATTCCATTGATCAATGTGTCTGTTTCTGTACCAATACCATGTAGTTTTTATTACTATTGCTCTGAAGTACCACTTGACTTGACAAACTCTTAAAAGCATAGACATGTTATAAAAAACATTTCTATTAAAGATTTCCTCATTTCTTCTGTGATTGCTTCTGCTTTTAATTTTGATCACCCTTCCTCTATAAATATTCTTAAACTTTGCATTTCTGATTCGGATATTTTGGCTTCCTCCAATTTCAGCATCCTCTTCTTCACTAGAATTTCTCGAGTTCTAATTCCTACCACAGGAAAGTATAGTTAGATGCTGAGGATCTTTATTCTAGATTCTTATGCAATAATTTTCTGTAATGTTCTTTGAATAAAACTGAAGCTCTTTTAACTGAAACTTGGTGTTCTGTATTTGTACATAAAAGCACAGATATATGTGTAAGTAGATACCATACACGACTAACTTGATGCTTTGAAATATGTTTGTATATTTATCAGCTTTGACAGATTATCCCATAACTCTGGTCTCCATTTGCATGTATATGATCTCTGTATAAGTGCCCCAATAAGTTTTCAGAGGGCTAATTCTAAAATTACATGTGGATTTCAAACTGTCCCTGTATATAATATTTGATCTGATTTTAAAGCACCAGAGAAAGGAAATATACATATTCCAAATACTCTCCACTGTCACCATAGCTGCATGAAAACTGAAGTTGATTCTAGAATTTTTATTTTTAGATTTAGTTTTATAACTTAGGAGATGAGTTTGTTATTTTTTATTGGTTATTTTTTATTTACATTTCAACTGTTATCCCCTTCCCAGTTTCCCCTCCACAAGCCTCCTATCCCCTCCTCGCTCCCCCCTGCCTCTATGGGGATGCTCCTCCACCCACCCACCCAGTTCTACCTCAGTGGCCCTAGTGTTCCCCTATCCTGGGTCATCAGGCCTCCACAGGATCGAGGGGTTCTCCTCCCAGTGGTGTCAGATAAGGCAATCTTCTTCGACATATCTATCTGGAGCCAGGGGTACCCTGTGTACTGGTGGTAGTTTAGTCCCTGAGAGCTTTGTGGGGTTAGGACATGGACTGTAGGAGCTGAAAGGGTTTACAACCTCATAGGAAGAACAACAATGTTATTTTTTTTTTAACTATACAAATTTTCACACTTCCTCAATAAAGGTAGTTGGAAGTAGTATGGATCCCTGGCCTGGGGTATATTTGCTATGCAGTCATTCACCCAAAATTGATTCTGAACTTTTAAGAAATAAATACTTATATACTGTTAATCAGTTTAAAAAGAAAAGAGAACAACCACCACCACCACCACCACCACCACCACCACAACAACAACAATAGCAACAAAACAGAGAAAAAAACCTAACTGTTTCTGCGTTCTGCTTCATGTATACTAACTCAGAAAACCTATTCTAAAACAAAATCTTATGTACATGCTAATTTCTTCTCATTCAAATAAGATGCTTTGATCATGAATAAACTACCATTTCAGCCATTATACTTAATACTTCATCAACTAATGGCAGATGTGTTCCTGCTTACTCTCTATGTGAGCAGTTTGTGTAGCACAACTTGGGTAATTGATACAAATAAAATTGTATTTCTAAGAAGCATAACTCTATGGTCTTGATTTATAGTTTTTTTTAAAATCATACTTTGTCACAACTTATTGAGAAGAAAATGGGAGATGGGCACAGCTGCTAGCTAATGATAGCCATGGAAAGATAGTCTATTGAGGACCTGTTAGAAGAAATGCCTTCATCAGAAGGAAGGTGGAATGTGTCCTTTTGTGGTAATTTGCTTTTCCTCTATGCACAGATAACAAGAACAATGCATAAAAGCATGCTGGTGCCATATGACCTCCAAAATATCTAGTCATGCTTATTGAAAACTTTTTTACAAGAAAACCTTAGAGAAAATGGATCTGGCGATTATTTTTCATGCATTGAGATTAATGTAGACACTGAAGACTTAGTGAGAACAAGATGTCAAAGGGAGATGTGAGGGTTCTTTTCAAAGCCTTTGTTTATTTAAGTGCTCATTATTCTTTGTCAGTTTGATACAAACAAGCTAGAATAAGCCAGGGAGAAGTAACATCAACTAATGCATTGCCTACTTCAATTGGCCTCTGGGTGTATTTTTGAGGGCATTTTCTTGATTCTGGTTATATGGGTGGGCCCAGGCACCTTTGGAAGTACTACCCCTAACAAGTGGTGCTGGCATATACATATACATATACATATACATATACATATACATATACATATACATATACATATACATATACATATACATATACATAGTGAGTGTGTCTGTGTGTGTGTGTATGTGTGTGTGTGTGTGTGTGTGTGTGTGTGTGTGTATGTGTATGTCATGAAAAGCAAACCTGCCATCATATGTGATGTATGCTCCTATTTTTTTTTCTCCTGGCTTAGTCTGAGTTCACATCCTGGCTTCAATTTCCCTGCATATACTGTAACCTGTAAGCCTAATTAAGCCCATTATTTCCCCAAGTTGGCTTTGATCAGTTTTATCATAGCAACAGAAAACAAATCTAGAGATTTTATTTATATGTATCTGAATTTATGTGCATGTCTCAACAAGAATGGGTCTCAGCTACTAGATGCTGGCATGTGAACCCTTTTCATTGCATGTATAGAAGGTCTATTAACTGCTGACCCTTCTTCCTAGCTCAGTAAGTGTTATTAATTTGAATATAATAAGATATGAGGATTATTCATGTTGCATATCATTGACAAACAAAAGTATTTCTTTTTAGCTGGAATTGATCAGGTCCACAATATGTATGAGATTACTTACACGTAAAACCTCAGGAGTTCACTGGCTCTGATGAATGCATGTGTGTGCCCTTCAATTTTATCCTTGAGAAGATTCCAAATTATGAATTTTCAGATACAGAAGAATGTTTAATGTCTCCCTGACAAGGACAAGTCTCAGCCTGAAGAGGGCCTCTGAGAAAGGGTTGTTTGAGAGTGGAAAAAGAAATGATTTTAAGTCAAAATTGTGGGTACAAGCTGATAGCCTGTGTTCTGATCCAGACAGCTTTCTGAAGATCTCCAGACACCTCTGGTCTCCTAGACCGAAGCCCAGTCGTTTTTTTATCGTATCAATTAAATTGTCCACTCCTGGTTCCCTTTTGATTATCCCAGGAATTAGCATATTTTTGATCTTAGCCCCTTGACTCCTAGGAAAAGATAACAAGCACATTTTTCTTTCTTAACATTGAAAATAAATTCAGAGGCCCGCCTGCCTTTGTAAGCACAGACAATAAGAGAGTTGAGTGGGATAGGATTCTGAGATTACCACTCCAGTCATGCCTTGGCTTAAATTAGCTCTGTCACAGGCTAACTTTGAACTCAGAAGTCTGCTTGCCTTTGTATCTTTCTGACAAGCTAGCTCAAAGTACAAGGGCCTCTGACTTTTAGGTCCAGGAATCCCCTTATAGAATTCATATTGCATCCCTATATTTTGTGTCATTGAGAAATACTGTTCATATATTTTTGAACTCATGTTTTTAGAGTTCTTCCCATAACCTTAAGGGCTGTCCTGAATATCACAGCATTTACCATTTTTTGCTAAGGACATAGACATACCTTCACTTCCTGGAATCATGCTGTCTCTGATTGTCATGGAGTCAATTAATCTTGGCAGAGAAGACATTCCCTCCTTCCAGGGGGAGAACCATGTCCATGCAGAACTTGGCATCTCCTACAATTCTCAGTTATTTTAGTCCAAAGAAACAGTATCTCGCACAATCTTTATGTGTCATTCTTTCTAGGAATGACCCTCTGTTCTTCTACAATGAATCCTTTAATTAATCACCATATTCGCTGGAAAATATTTTCTAGCATTGAACATGGTAATTCAATTGTACCAGTCCAGTCCAGAAGACATAATCACAATGTTTTAGTTATGCAATATAACTCTCATTGTTACTAAGTAATATTCACTCACCATTTTATAGTTTTCAGAATGCTGGGTGAATGAAATGTTAGCCTCCATATTGCACTCATTGCTAAGAGGTAATTCCTGTGTGTGTGCCCCTGTCGTAACGGTTATGTCTACTAATTTAAGGACAACTCTAATCATCTCTACAGAGAAGAAAAACACAGAAAAATAATATGCTATGTGTTCTTTCTCCCTCTCCCTCCCCTTACCCAGTCGTGTGTGTGTGTGTGCGTGTGTGCGTGTACGTGTGCATGTGTGTGTGTGTGGTGTGTGTGTGTGTATGTGTGTGTGTATGACTACTACATCTTATCCATCTTACCCTTGATGGGAGCAGAAACCACAGGGTAAGAACTGCCATTTTAAAATGTGCATAATCACAATTCTCTCAGCCTCCATGATTGAGCTTCATATTAAACCGAGAGTTAATAATATTTGAATTTGATTTTTTAATAGATAATCATAAATACTGGTGACTTTTCCATAACAGACAACTTAACATTACAAAAATTTTTCATTAAGATTTTTCTTGTTTTTGACCATCAATGAAGTATTTATCTCTGATTTCTTAGATGTACTGTACATATTTGTATCCTATTTTGTAATGAATTTCTTCCTTTCCTGTTAAGTAGGAAAACAAAACACTTTTTTTGTATATAAAAGATGCAAGCTACCCAAAATACATAAAACAAATATTTTTTTCACAGCTCATGTTTTAAGGATACAACTGTTAATGACTGCAACTGATTTCTTCCTAAGAATGTAGTTTCTATAAAAAGACCTCAGAAACTCTGCCTGTTGTGAAGTAGGTACTCCAGAGACATCATAGGAAGCACAAGCTTGGGGTGTGTGGTGGCACTTTCTCATGACTTACATGGTCTTTTCTTTCTTGAGGTTCCCTTTTCATGGCTGAAATTCCTGTAACAAGCCATTTGCTTTCATTCAAATGTAGAATACCAAGAAGGTGTGTAGAAAGGTAGAGGAGGCTGGAGACTGTGAACAAGTTCCCCCCTCACTCTTTTTATTTTTTTTTTCCTCATAGATTTTGTGCAGACTTAATTCTGAATTGTAGTTTTACAATGATGCTTTCCTGTAATGGTTTTATCCCTTAGAAGGTGACTCAAAAACATATTTTCTGTCTATTTAAAGACATTTTCATTGCTGATTTTTCCCTCTAAGTCAGCATATGCCATTTATTCATAGCATTAGTCCTTGGGAATGAGCCTAAAACCCACTCTGCTAACCTCATGTTGGTGTGCTTTCATTCCACATTAACCACTACGTCTACTTATTGCACAAAGGCATGATCTGCCATGGTTGTTGCTTTTTCAGTAACAATGTCACCGTTACAATGAACTCTCTCCCCTCGTTGCAGTTAGCTGTCCCTTGCTGGTGGAGTCCATTGGTTCTTCAATACTTAATCAGTAAAGTGCTCTTTTGGCATAACGCCTACTGGTGAGGCTCCTCAAATTCTCTCTTAGGTTTTGTTTTTCATCTTTTCTTAACACATCCTTTTAAGAAGGATGGGTAAAAAGGGATTGCAGATTCTTTTTACAGCTACCCTTGGCTTGAGTTAAAGTGTTCATAATGATGACGTGCCATGGAATGGCTGGATATTAAATCAACTCATATAAATCAGTAATCGTTTTTTTTATACAAATGATAAACTGGCTGAAAAAGAAATTAGGGAAACAATTCCTTTCACAATAGCCACAAATAAAGTAAAATATCTTGGGGTAACTAATCAAACAAATGAAAGATCTATATGACAAGAACTTCAAGTCTACCAAGAAAGAAATCGAAGAAGATCTCAGAAAATGGAGAGATCTCCCATGCTCAGAGATTGGCAGAATTAACATAGTAAAAATAAAAATGTCCATCCTACAAAAGGCAATCTATAGAATCAATGCAATTCCCATCAAAGTTCCAACACAATTCTACAAAGACATGGAAAGAGCAAGTCTAAAATTCATCTGGAAAGGCACAAAAACCAGAATAGCAAAAACAATACTTAACAACAAAAGAATGGCAAGGGGAATCACCAACCCTGACCTTAAGCTTTACTACAGAGCAATAGTGATAAAAAACTGCATGATATTGGTACAGAGACAAACACACTGGTCAATGGAATAGAATTGAAGAGCCAGAAACAAAACCACACACTTATGGGCACTCGATCTTTGACAAAGAAGCCAAACATATACAATGGAAAAAAGAAAGCATCTTCAACAAATGGTGCTGGTCTAATTGGCTGTCAATACGTAGAAAAATGAAAATAGACCCATATTTGTCACCTTGCACAAAGCTCAAGTCCAAGTGGATCAAGGATCTCAACATAAAACCAGATACACTGAACCTAATAGAAGAGAAAGTGGGAAAGAGCTTTGAACTCATTGGCACAGGGTGAAATCTCCTAAACCAAACCCTAATGGCGCATGCTCTAAGATCAAGAATTGATAGATGACCCCTAATGAAACTAGAAAGCTTTTGTAAGGCAAAGGACATAGTCAATAAGACAAATCAGCAACCTACAGATTGGGAAAAAAAATCTTCACTAACGCCACATCTGACACAGGGTTAATATCCAAAATATATAGAGAACTTAAGAAGCTAACCACCAAAAAGAACCCAAACAATCCAACCAAAAATTGGGGTACAGAGCTAAATCAAGAATTCACAACAGAGGAATCTCTAATGGCTGAGAAGCTCATAAAGAAATGTTTAAAGTCCTTAGTGATCAGAAAAAATGCAAATACAAACAACCCTGAGATTCCATTTTATACACCAATCAGAATGGCTAAGATCAAACTTCAGGTGACAAATTTGTTTGTTGTTTTTTAAGGCATGATTTCTTTTGTATAATTACACTGTCCATTCTGGAATTTTCAGTAGATCAACCCGGCTTTGAACCACAAAAATCTGCCTGTCTTGGCCTCCCAAGTGCTGGGATTAAAGAAAGGCATGTTCCACCACACCTGGCTTGTATTCTGTCATTATAGAAATGTTTATTTGTTGTCTATTTACTGCTAGACCAGTCTAAAGTTATTGAGGACATGAACACAGGAGTCTTACCAGGTTTGCTTATTTTGTGTGAAGATATTTTTCATATAAAAAGGTATTTTCACATGATTGCTTCCAGAGATGGTAGTTATGGGATAAAACCCTTATTTCAAGTATGGTATCACAAAAATTAAGAACTCATATTCATATTTCTACTATAATTTTAAATTGTAGGTTTGTATTTGTGAAAAGTTATTTGCATGGAAGGTACTAAAATATGTACAGTATTGCCCTATACTGTGTATATTTTCTTGGCATTCAAAGAAACCGTACTCATTAATTTGAATGAAACCATTTAAAAACAAAAACATATTAAGTATTTAATATATTTTAAACATTCACTTTGTAACTTTATATTTGATTTTTATCAGACTTTAATCTTTTTACCCCCTAACAATAAAACTTGTTTGGTTTTGCTTTTATACCAAATTAGAAATGAAAATTTTCTCATTTAAATATCAGAGACATTAAAAGAGGTATTTGTTTCATCTATTATTGCTACTTAAAACATGGGAAAGGAAAGTTGACATTAAATGGGTAAAGTGCTTCTAGGTAAAATATAAAGTATCATTTTCCTTCCTTTATTTTTTTTAAAGAGTTCACTTGATTGTTTAATGGATGCTTGATTAAATTCCAGTGAGTGAATTTCTAGTAACTAAAAGTTTTTTTTTTAATTGAAAGTAGATCCTTTTTCATAACTATATCTTGACTACAGTTTCCCTCCCTCTTTTCCTCCCAGTTCCTTTTCTCCTCCCTTCTCCACCACATTCAATCCTCTTCTGTCTCTCATTACAAAAGAAGAAGATTCTAAAAAATAACACAGAACACAACAAAATAATATCTAATAAGTTAAAGCAAAACCCATAACCAATGGCTGGATAAGGCAATGCAAAAGAAAGAAAGGAAACCCTAGAGCAGGCACAGTTAATCCCAAAGCTGGGAGGAGAAAGACCACTGACCCAAATCATCATACCAAATTAATCAAAGCAAGATTATTTTTTATTTGTGTGTATGGGCTGCCTCTTCCTAAGGCAAGGTTCAAGAGGTCAATATTGGAAAAAATAGGTGGTGTTACAGGAGCAGAATATAATCATTGCAAGTTAATTATAACAATAAGAAGTCATAACAACCTTTTGCAACAATGGCAGGGTTGGAAGATGGTTTTAAAACAATGACATGTGTAAAAATAATTTTTAAATCCTGTTTTACTTCCAGCCTGTTAGTTCCCATCAATAACGACTCTAAGACTTAACTATTTATTAATAAGTGCCTAGGCTATAAATGTTGGCTTATTCCCTGACTAGCTTGAAACTTATTTAATCCATTTATGCAATTCTATGTCTACCGTGTACTTAATTACCTCTCCTTCAGTCCTGATCTGCTTCTTCCTTTGCATCTCCTCAGCATCTGCCTGCTGGTACACCTCGATCTTCTTGGTTTGTCTCCTGTCTGGTCTCCTGAGGCTCCCTTTCAGTCCCTCTTTTATCTCTTACTATTTCCCAGAATCCTCCCTTTCCCTGCCAGTGTCCCACCTCTTATTTCCTGCCTCTGCTTATTGGCCACTAGTTTATTTTATTAACAGGTGATGCTAGTATGAGCTTCTCTCTACAGACATGGTTGCCATGTCCTGGAACAAGCAGTACAGAAACATGTGTAGTTAAGTTACAGATGGTGCATTGCCTAATCCTCGAGAAACGGAAATTTAATCATAAACAGGAATGATCCTGGCTTGTCTTTACTATAAGATGGCTTGTAAGCCTAAGATGGAGGCAGGCTGGTTTATCAGCACAAAAATCAGAGACCCATTCCTTCACAAATTCAGGAAATATAAAACTGATAAGTTGACAGCTAGAACATATATGCAGAAGACCTGGTGCAGACCTGTACTTGCTGCCTCAGTTTCTCCGAGGTCATTAGTGCTTTACTTAGTTAATTCAGGGATCTTGTTCTCCTGGTGTCTTCATCCCCTCTAGCTCTGCTACTTTTTCCACCTTTTCTTCAGCAGGGTTCCCTGAACTCTGAGGAGGAGGCCAGTTAGAGCCTGGTTAGAGCTCTGTGTTCCAAAGACTCCCTCTTTGCCTAACGTCTAGCTGTGGGTCTTGCAGGTGTTCCTGTCTGTCTGATGCAGGAAGAACATCGGAAGATGACTGAATAAGGCATGGATTTGTTGCCCTGGTCTGCTCAGCTACTGTGCTCCCAGTGAATGTCTGCTGATGTAGGAGGCTGAGATAGGAGGATGAATTGGGTAGGGGAAGGAAAGTTGGAGGAGATCTTTGTGATCCACTGGGGATGAGGTCAGAGAGGAAAGGGAAACCATAGGAGGTATTCAGTTACAGGCCTAAGGATGAAGATAGGAGGATCAGATCGGTAGAAACGGAAGTCGGCATGGGCCTTTTGTCAGTGCATTTTGTTTATCATTTCTTCTTAAAGACGATATTTTCATTTCTATCATTCAAAGTTCAAGGTTAAATTATGATCTGTCATTAAGAAATAAAGATGGAATTTAATTTTATTTTACAATCCAATTTACATATTTTACAGACTGACTCCAAATTAACGTGGACATGTTAGTTTCTAATCCTTTCATACATTTTACTTCTGTTTTAATGAGCAATAAAAAGTTTTATGCACATATATCTCTGTTCTCAATATTTTCTGTGTGAAATGAAGCTAGGAGAATCTGAATATTTAAAAGAAAACCCTGAAAAGTGAGTGGATAAAACAATACAGTAGTTTCAGAGTTACCAGAAAGACAATAAAACATGCTTTTAAAAATTGTAAGAGTGTACATGTGACCCCAAGTCAAACCTTGGAAATTAGAAATAGTATAGTAAATAAAAGATAACTTTATAACTCAGGTAATAAAGGTATATCTTAAACACGAAATGCGGAAATATTTTAGCTCTTTAAAGCGAAGGCAGACGTCCATGGATCAGAATATCAAAATGAAAATCCTTCATGGTGGCCCATAACTAGTTATGATTTCTCATTATACAAATGTGCCTGGAATTTCCCTATTAAAGGAGAATCATTAAACCCAGTAACTGCTGACCTCCAGGTCAGAAATTAAAACCAACCCATTCTATAACTTCATTTAAATTTTAATGCCTCTCTCATTTCCTGGAAAAATCTCATCACGGGGATCATAATTGCAAATCGGCCATCATACACAGTACAAGCACTTAGATTTATTTAAATTAAAAAGTGACATCTTATATGTCCCATTAGCATAGTACAAGGTTGTTTATAATACATTTAAAAGAGTTAGGTCTGAGCATCTACTTAGATACTTTTTAAAAATATAAGCTATATATTAATAACATGGATAACTTCTCAGATAAAAGTACAGAGAAGACAAGAATATAGCACACATGATTCACCTTTATTCTCTTTCCATGACCCTGTAACTAAAACATGATTATTACATCTGTGTTCTAAAAAAAAGCATGTCTATGTTTTCAAAAGTTACCATAATGAATAGAAATAGACAGCTGGGTTCTGGGTTTATCTTTATTCGGTGAGTATATATCTAGCCTTAAATTCTTGTCTTTCAATTTTCCTCTTTACAGAAAAGGAAATGCATATATTTATTTAGATTTATAATGGCATGAGAGGCCTCATCCCTCACTACCTGAGGCATTTGGGTAAGCTGACTCGGATCATGAAAACATGTCCCTGCTCCTCACTGTCTACAGCACTCTGAAGAGCAGGCCCTGAGCAGTACTGTAGAGATAGTCTTCCTGGAGGGATGCAGATGAGCTAGCCCCCATAGCATGGACACGAGAGGTATGACCCTGTCATGTGGATGCAGTGATCTGGGCGGTGATGGAACTTCTGCCTTGCCTTTTGCTACCTGTGGTGATCAAGAGAGCTGACCCCAGGTCATGTGAGTGGGAGAGGAGGACAGTAGATCTGGTCCTGATAGAGAGGGGCAAACGTTGGCTAACCGCAAGGGCGTGAACATGGGAGAGGTGGCCCAGTCCCTTGCAGGCTGTAGCAGTTGGGAGATTGGGCCCTGACCCTTGACAGGGCAGCATAGTGAAGCTGACACTGAGGAGTAAATGTGGGTGAGCCAGCCCTCGAGGCACTAGAGTAGGAAAGCTGACCTTACCTCCTACCAATGGCACTGGTGATGCAGATACGAAAGATCCAGTGGGATGACCAGCTCATCTAGCACCCAGTCTGCGATCCAGGGCTTTGAGTTGGCCCACCCCTAAATCTATATCCTCTGTAAACTGTTGGAGCATGTGAAAGGGCCAATCCTTCCTGCTGATGCAAAGCTGCAAGATCTCCATGAAACAGGGAAACGACAAGTAAAGATGTGTGGACAGAGAGGCATATTGTGGGACATACTTATGACACACTACTGCTCCCATGATGAGATGCTATTTATGTTTTCTTTTGTTGTTTGCTTATATGTTTTCTAGTTTGGGGGTAGTTTACACTGGTGGAGGGTGTATATAAGGAAACAGGGAGATGAGAGTGCAGTATATGGTGTAAAACTCACAATGAGTCAATAAAACCTTTAAAAAAATTGAGTTAGAGAAAAATTCATGTTTTAACATTTGCTAGTTTCAAAGATATGTTTTGGAGGGTGGAGTTGGGGGAGTTGTCCATTAAGTCACAATGTGTTTCCTCCAATAAACTTTCTTTAATTTTATATAGGAAAATTCAAATAGGAGCATTTAAATTAGCATTGAACTTAAAGGGAATCATATACAAATCTTATTTTCTCTCTATGGGAAATGACACTTAAGTAATTAAAACATATTCAACTGCTTACAAATTGAAATTTGAACTATAACATTCCGATTTAGAGTTCAATAACCTACTGATAAAAATGAAAATAAGAAACAACACCATGTATGCCAATTTATAACAATAGTACATATTTTTCATTTTTATTAATTGGTTTAGATGGTATAAATTTATCTCCTGTATAGATAACCATTTTACATAATATTTTTGTCAATCTCATCAACTAGTGAATTGCTAATGGCCATATATAACTCTGTCCTCCATGTAATTCATAATTGTAAAATTAATTCTAAAACTGAAAAACTGAAATATATTTGATACATGTAGGAAAGACCTAGTACCACACTACCCTTCCTTATATTTCTTAATTGTTTAATTAAAAAATCAGTGGGACA
Source organism: Grammomys surdaster (assembly GCF_004785775.1). Classification (NCBI taxonomy): domain Eukaryota; kingdom Metazoa; phylum Chordata; class Mammalia; order Rodentia; family Muridae; genus Grammomys; species Grammomys surdaster. The sequence goes on along the minus strand of NW_021621323.1, from coordinate 15,321,172 downwards.
TAATTCTGATCTACATTGATAGTGTGAATTCAATTGCCAACAAAAAGAAAGCTGTTTCCCTTAGCCATCCCATGAGTCACATGGGCATGTTGGCAGATTCTTTTCTGTTCCCCTTCACATTCATACCCAGACTTTACTTTCACAGCTCCATGAAATAGTCTGTCATGGCTTTGTAGAAACTCCCATCTCTTGCATTTTTTTGGCCTCAGCATCTCTCTGAAACTTTAGAGGAAGACTTTACAATGCCTTGCCTTCATGCTCTGAAGCAAATGTCATGTGGATAATATTTCCAGTAGGCTGCCAGCATGGAATGAACCTTGGTTCCCTTGAGTCATATTTGCAGCAGCCTTTTAACAACCAGTTACTTCCTTAGAGCAGAAAAGGACTTCAGCTCTAATCTCAAGTTATAAGCTTAGGTGGCGGAGTCTTGCACTGAGGGTATCTTTCTCTGTTGCAGTGCTGACCTTGTTTCTCTTTAATTGTGTTGATCTCCTTTAGAATCAGTCTTTCTTCTTTTTTCCCAGCACCTGTCTTAGTTGTAACATCAAGCCCCCGAGTGTTCCTTTTCATTCAAAACTGTATAATTTATATTTTTCTGCCTAATTGTATGTCTGTTCATAAGTCTATATAAGCACTATCAATGATAACCATGCCATAGACAATATTATGAATTGTTGAAATTTCTTCTGTCAAGATATTAGCCTACTCAGACAAGTTATTAGAACAGGGTAGCTTGATTGTTTGCTAAAATATCACAGGAATGGACAGTAGTCCACTTTCTAATATCATTTCCCTACGAAACAATTTGAGTTGGACTTCTGTGGCCTTCATTGCTTTCAGCACTGCCCTCTATCCTAGTGGCATGGACCCTGAAGCTGTACTTTCAGCATTAATGGACTTTATTAATATATAGTAAAAACAAAACAAACAAAATAAAAACAGAAACTAAAACTAAAAACAAAAACAAAACACAAAACAAAACACTTAAAAAACAAAACAAAGAAAACAAAAAACCCAAAAAACAAGCAAGCAAGAAAACAAACAAACAAAAAATCATGGCTCCGATTTTTCATGGCAATATTTCATTCCTGGTACAAACTTCAGTATTGTTTACCTTTCTGGGTTTTTTGTTTGGTTGGTTGCTTGGTTGGTTTGTTGTTTGTTTGTTTGTTGATAAAATACAGTGAGCAAACCCACATATAGAATAAATAGTTTACTTTGGCTAATGGTAGGATGAGGTATGGTAGAGATGGAAGCTTACTTCCCAAGCAGCCAAAAAGTCTCTCTGCCTCTCCCCATTTTTTATTTCATTAACAAGACTGAGCCTGTCTTAGGTCATTCTACAAGAATGCCTTCCTTATGCATCATGGAATATATGTTATCAAAAGTAATGCACTTCTGTCTTAGGTTGGTAAGGCTCTGTGCACAATTTTACCTGTTCTTGGCTTGCCAGTACTTTAATTTAATAACTCTGTCTGGGGGTCCATTTTCAGGTTCAAGTCATGTACTTGGCTGCCAACATATTGATGTTTGTTGAAGAAAAACTTTAACATAATGGGCAGGAATAAAAGTACTCCCAGGACAAAAAGAGCTAGCATGATCAAGCTATATATGCCATTTTTGAAACTTGACCAAAATAGAAATACTGACTTCAGGCCATGGGTAATTTTATCTGCAGTGTCTACCACTTCAATGCTAGGCAGAGCAGCATTCTTTAAATTTATAATTTCACTATGCAAAGTTAAAACATCCTGAGAGGTGTTGGAATCATGCCAAGTATGCTGTATGTGTCATTAAACTTCTAATTATAATGAGTACTACTGTAAATTGTAGAACTTACATGAATCCAATAGTATTTGGCATGAAACTCAAGATGGTTCCTTACTCTTAAATTCTGAATCTCCTTCCAGTAATTTGAATAGGATAAAGAGCACCAATCTGTTCTTCCAGATTCCTATCTAAATCCTCTGGTATATTCATCGCATTAGTTAGTAACATTTTTTGCTAAATGATTAACAAAAGTAGCTGTCTTAACTTCTTGTGTCACAGCAGTTGCAGAAGCAGTGGTACTAGCAATTCATGTAATTAAAGTTGTTATACCAACAATGCTACTTAGCAGGAACATGACATTGGCCAAGGACAAGGAAGTAGGCCTCAGGCAGGAATCTGACATTAGGCTACAACAAAGAAGTAATCTCAGGCAGGAACCTAAATATTAGGCTAGAACAAAGAAGTAATTTCAGACAGGAATTTAAATTTTACACTAGAACAAAGAAGTAGGCTTCAGACATAAAAATGACCTTGGACAGGGAAGTAGGCTCAGACACTTTGGTCATCCTGAGAAGCCCCTAGAAACAGTGATCATGGAAGTATTCACATAATTGAGTTTAATGCCTTGCTTGTTCTTTGACTATTTGTGTTTGTTGTCTTGCTTGTTCCTTGACTATTTGCATCTATTGCATTACTAGACCCTCAACCTAGAACTTACCTTATTACATGTATGTAATCAAAATGGCATAAAAGCATAAAGAAGGACGAAGGATGCGATAGGGGTTTCTAGGGAGGGGAAAGGGGGAAAGTGGATGATATCTGTATTGTAAATAAATAAAATATCCAATAAAAAACAAAGAGAGAAGGAAGCTGAGAGATTACATTACCCAATGCAATTATGTAGAAGAGTAAACAAAAGAATAGATGGTTGAGGCTGTTGCACTGACTTACTTCCCCCAGCAAGACCATACCTTCTAAATATTCCCAAACTGCAACATCCACTGGGGACAAATTCTTCAAATACCTCAGTCCACTGGGACATTCACATTCAAATCCAAACTCGTAATTATGAAGGGAACTTACATAACATGAAAATAATAAATATTGTTCACTACAAGTCTAAAAAACCAAGAACCAAGATTTTCTGTATTCGTGGGAAGCAGAAAATTGATGCAATATCCAGATTAGATTTAATTTTATTCACAATTTTATTCTACACAAATATTGCTCTGAGTTATGATACTCATTGATATGTGTGGTTTTCTGCTTTACTTAAAAGATACACAACTCACTATATTACAGAAATATCCTCTGAAACTCAAAGGTGATATTTACCATAAATACAAGTATTGATTGATCAGGTCAAATGGGTACATGAGTCACCAGTGTACTTCTATAGGTCATTCAAGTCTTCATTCAGATGTCACTTTTTCAGTGATACTTTTAAGTCTAGTGTGTGTGTGTATGTGTGTGTACGTGTGTGCAGTGTGCCGACAGTGTGTATGTGTGTGCAGTGTGTGTGAAGTATGTTGTGCAATGTCATGTGTGTATGCAGTGTGTGCATGTGCAGTCTGTGTACAGTGTGTGTGTGTACATTGTGTTGTGCAGTATGTGTGTTGTGTCATGCAGAGTATACATGTATGTGTGTGCAATGTGTGCAGTGTATATGCAGTATGTGCATGAGCAGTATGTGCAATGTGCATAAGTTTGTGTGCAGTGTGTGAATGAATGTGTATGCAGTGTGCAGTGTGCATGTGTGTGAAGTGTTTGTGTGCAGTGTGTGTATGTGCAGTGTGTATGGAGTGTGTGTGCACAATGTATAGGTGGAGTGAGTGGGTGTGTACAGTGTGTGTGTATGTATGTTTGTGCAATGTGTGTGTATGGTTTATGTGCATCCAGTGTGTGTATACATGTGTACATGTGTGCAATATGTGCAGTGTATGTGTATGCATATGTGTGTATGCAATATATATATATACAGTGTATGTGTGTGTGTAAGGGGGATGTGTGTCTGTGTGCATGTGTGTGTGTTCCTTATGTAGCCCAGAGTCTACTGGATTCATGAGCATTTTGCTTCAGCATTTGATATACTAAGATTATACATGTATATCATTATGTGTCATTGAATGTGTTAAACTGCAAAATCACTGAGTTCATATCTATTTTGCCTTCTATTTAATTTGTACCTATCATTATAGTGCTTTACTGTGGTATAATAAAACTGTATTTTTGCCTACTTCTGAATTTATTTTAAATATTGATTTTTATACTTTTGTTTTCCCACTCTCCGAGTAAAGCACCTGTCTCCCAAGAGGCACTGAAAGGTGTTTGTTGAATATATTACAAATGGATACAAGTTTTAGCAAACTAAAACATTTAAAATTAAAAAAAAAAAACAGAACATTTTAGGGCAGGATTTAGATACATGTTAAATCTGCAAATTTGTTTCTGCTGAGGATCAATGAGGATAAAGTAGCATTCTCGATATAAAACATAAGAAACCATAAGCTTCAATCCTCTCACAAACATACAGGCTTGGAAACAAATACTAATTATTTTATATAAAATATCAAAGCAGGAAGCAATGATATTGGGAAAGAAAATAATACACCAATTAAAAAACAAAGAGATACAAGTTTAATACTAGACATCAATCCATAAGGTCCCCAGACAAGTATCTCCATAAGTGGATTTATATATTCATAACTATCTAACTGCAATCAAAATCCATATGGTGGATTATGTACTACTGTGGGTAGACAAAATGAATTACATTCAGAAGAAATAATTTTCTATTGTTCTATAAAGCTGTAACATAATTTTTCACAATCACAAAGTAGTGGGCCTTCTATTTATCTATTATGAAGTTCACTAAGTCGTTTAGGCTTTCTCCATGATGATAATGAAAAATAAATCTATTGTGCCTTAAACTATTTCCAAGATTTTTAACTCAGTATATCTGCTCCACTTTTTGCATTCTCCTTTCCTAAAGATAAATTAACCTGTGGGAACTGGACTGCGTATTGCCCTGGGTGTTGGAGATTACCTTTTAACCCAGAGAACACTGGCTTCATTGAAATACACACACTTTGTCTGTTCTGCCAATGCCAGACTGATTTGTTCCTGGATCTTCATAACTAATCTCTTATACATCACACCAGAAAATGTAGCAAAGGGGTCATTAACATTTCAAAACTAAATTGTGTTTTTAAATTTTCCTTAAGTTCACAATCAGTGTACATATGATGAAGTCAGGGTCAGATACTATGTAGTATTCAGGAAGTAATTATTTCACAATGAAAAATTAACATGTTTGTAATCTGCTGCTCAGGTCTGATCCATGATATGAGGTGATGAGAGATGAATCACATATCCCATACAATAACTCTGCAATCTCTTGGGAACAAATAAAGAATGATGCAGATTTTCTGTATTCATAAAAAAAATACTTTGAAAAAAAAACATTAAGATGACTAGAAAGAGATTTGTTTGGTGCACTAACAGTTTGGAAAACAAAGAGAATTTTCCAAAGGCCAAATAAATACCAAACGTGGATGGATTATGTAAGGTAGAGTTGCGTCCTCTCTCTAATACCTTGTGTTAACTCAAACTATAATCATTTGGCCTTAAGTCAGAGTAGTTAACTAGTCTCAGATACAAATTTTGTGGTATGGAAAAGGCTCAGAGTGTTTCTGGAAAGGGAAACATTGGAATTTGTATTGTTTTCTACTGTTTGTAGTTAGTTTTGCAGTCATAAAACCAGAACATGTAGGAGTTTGTTGATCTTTAGCTAAGTTTAGTAGATGTTTAAAAAACTAAAACAGAATATAATCAGACAAAATTTAATAACAAAGATACAGTAAAAATAAACAATTATTTGAGTTTGGACAATTCTTATTTTACAGAATAAACATGTAGACATGGTAATGAGAAAGCCTGTAAATACTGAAGTATTTACATATCTGCTAGTATATGTGAGGAATTTTGTTATTCCAGTAGAAGAATTACCTTACAAGATGAATAACTTTGGGCAAATAGTGCCAGACAATTTTTCTAGTGTGTTCTAAAACTAGAGGGTTAAATAATGTTCTCCAATATAGTTCCTAATAGGTTTTGTAAATGTTAAAAGTTAAAATGTGAATATCAAGCATAGAGTTAATGATGGGATTGTTTTATTCAATTCATTAATTAGTAAATATTAGAATAGTTAAGAATTTTAAGACCAAAAATGTACAATACATTTAATATGCTATAACCATGTTTTAAGATTAGACACAAATCATTTAATATTAATAGTGCATGGAATTACCACCTGTACTTAATCATAAGTTTTAAATTAACATACAAGTTAATTATGACAAAATGCCAATGAAATATCAAGTAAAAGTAAGTTATCTAACATAAGTAAGCCATGATCAACTTTTTAAAACTCTCATTATACTGTCTATGTCATTCAAATATTTTCATTTTTTATAACAATTCTTAACAACATATTCATTCCTACCAAAAATAATGCATGAAGTACTCATTTAATTAATATGTGTAACTAGAATATGGTTTATCTGAGTGTTAAGGGTAGTACATAACTGTGGAAGCCTTCTTCAATATGTGTGAACAAACATAAAGATGGTAAAATTAGTTTCTCTTGAGTATTTTTAATAATAATAATCACAGAGACCCAGGGTGGGATTGTGCACAATTAGTGATTTGAATTCATGGGTACAGAATGAGCTGTCAGGCTGAATATACTTTAAAAAACTGTTTCAGGATTATTCTTTAATTGAAATTGGCTGTCCTTTTTCATTAAACATACTTTTAAGACAATGGATTTGGTCAAATTCTTTTCCTACCCACATCTTTTTTCAGATATTGTTCACCTTCCTAATCACACCTTCAGAGTCTTTTTCCTTCTCTCTCTCTCTAAAAGTGAAAACAAAAGCAAAGCTTAATCATATAAATTGAAACAAAACAGACAAACAATATCCAGTAAGATGAAAATACCCAACCAAGCCAATATTTTTGAAGTGTTTCTCAGATATTTGTATTACACCATTTGAGAATTCTTTTTAAGTCCATTTTTAATTGGGTTATTTACTTTTTGATGTTCAATTTTTTAGCTCATATATTCTAGATACTGACACTCTGTCAGATATATAATTGTTAAAGATAATATTTTCTCATTTTGTAGGCTGCTGCTCTTCTCAAAGGATGGTGTCTTTTGCTGTACAGATGAAAATAACATCCAAACATGGCATGTGTTTTGCATTGGTCAACAACTCCTACATACAGGTCTATCCTACAGTATGGTTGATATACCCAGTGTCATTAAATGAGAGAAAACTGTTTTTCTCTTTCCCCGAGGATATCAATTATAAATAGCTTCCTTTTATGAGGTGGGACTTTCTGTCTACTTTCCCTTCTCTGTGCCTCAACTTTGTCTGATTTTACTTATACAGTCCTTATGCATGGTGCCACACTCTCTATGAGTTAATAAATATATCTTACGTCTATGTTTCCCTTGATGTATCAACTACCTCTGGCTTTTACAAGCTCTCAGAATACTCTTCTACATAAATTACTGAGACTTGAAGGAAGGGGTTTGATAAAAACTTCATCCTGTTTATGCTCCAAATTCTCATACTCTCTGTAGGTTATCCATTTGTAGACTGTCTGATGCAAGAAACTTCTCTGAAAGGTATAATAATACAAACTGATATATGAGTTGATATACCTATGGCAATATGCTATTAAGAACCATTTTTACTGGTGACAGAGTTTGTAGCTGGACATTATAGATAATTACTTTTCTTCCATGCTTTTGCAGAGCATCTTCTAGTACCATGAACACTAGTAATTAGGGGTGAAATTTCTATTTAGACACCATCTCAATTACTCTATGTTCACTGACATATGTAAGTGGTACCATCCACAATAGGACCTTACTGTCAGATTGTAGTGAGCAGTAAATAACCTTGGCGATAACCTGTGATATTGCTAGGCAGTTCTGGTTCATGCCTTTAATGCCTGCACTCAAGAGGAAGAGGCAGGTGGATCTTTGAGTTTGACGCCAGCCTGGTCTACACTGTGAGTTTCAGGACAGAAAGCTATGGCTACGTGGAAAAACCATACCACAATACATACCCCTAACCCCAAACAACAGCATCAACAAAAACTCATGTTTGGGCTAGGGGAGTATATATTGTTAATTTACTGGCTTTTTTTTGTTTGTTTTATTGGATGTTTTATTTACATTTCATATGTTGTCCCCTTACCCCATCCCCCACCCACCCAGGAACCCCCTATCCCCTCACCCATCCTCCTTCTTCTCTGTGGATGTAACCTCTATCTACCCCCCCCACCCGACTCCCACCTCCCCACCCTCAAAATTCCCACCCCCTGGGGCGTCCAGCCTTCATGAGGTCAAGGTTCTCTTCTTCCACCTATGCCCAGCAGGGCCCTCCACTCTTATGTATTCAGCTGAAGCCCTTGATCCCTCCCTAAGTGCTCCCAGGCTGGTGGTTAGGACCCTGGGAGCTGTGGTTGGT
>NW_021621323.1:15309996-15312457 GCF_004785775.1 Grammomys surdaster | reverse complement strand
TCCAGCCTTCATGAGGTCAAGGTTCTCTTCTTCCACCTATGCCCAGCAGGGCCCTCCACTCTTATGTATTCAGCTGAAGCCCTTGATCCCTCCCTAAGTGCTCCCAGGCTGGTGGTTAGGACCCTGGGAGCTGTGGTTGGTTGGTATTGTTGCTCTCCTCATGGTGCCGCAAATCCTTTCAGCTCCTTCAGTCTTCACTCTAACTCCTCCATTGAGAACCCCATTATCAGTTCAATGGCTAGTTGTGAGCATCTGCCTCTGACTATGTCAGACTCTTGAAGACCTCTGAGGAGACATCCATATCAGGCTCCTAACAGCATGCACTTCCTGACTTCCACATCAGCATCTACCTTTGGTGACTGCACATGGGATTGATACTCAGGTGGAATGGTCTTCAGACAGCCCCTCCTTCAGTTTCTGTCCCTCAGTTTGTCTCCATATTTGCTCCCTTGAGTATTTTGTTGCTCCTTCTAAGAAGGACCGAATCACCCCCACTTGGTCTTCCTTCTTTATGAACTTCATGTGGCCTGTGAGTTGCATCTTGGGCAATTCAAGGTTCTGGGCTAATATCCAATAATCAATTTACTGGCTTTTTTACCTGGGTTTTTATTTGTTTGTTTGTTTTCATGAAATATGTAATTGAACCACTGTTCCCCATTATATGATATCTCCTTGACACCCTTTAAATTCCTTTCATTCACACACACACATATGCATGCACACACATACACACATATGCATGCAAGTACACACATGTATGTATGTATGTATGTATGTATGTATGTATGTTGAGTGTGTGTATATGTATGGGAACTTCTACTGTGGTAGGTTCCACGTGACTTTTCAAAAAGTTGTTCCCCTCTATAAAGCCTTCTTTACCCTGCCCTTCCGTTCTTCTATGCCATTTAATCTTCCAGTTATAATTTCCCCTACTTGTTGTTGTAATACTATACTATATTTCCCTTTCAATGGAAGATCTCCCCCTTGTCTCTTATCTATCACTAGCATTCTAAGCTCTCTTGTTATTATAACTAAAGCATACTAATTGAAAGACAAAGATCCAAAATTAACATCTAAGAAAAAACATGAAATGTATGTCTCTTGGTTGTGTTTTATCTTGCTCAAGGTGATTGTATCTATCTCCATCCCTTTACCTGAAAATTTTAGAATTCTATTTTTCTGAATGTTTGAATAATACTACATTATGATAGTATATGGTTTTTCTTATCTATTTATCAGTTGATTCACATTTAGCTTCTTTCCAATTTCTGAATATAATTTATAGGGCAGCAATGAACATGGATAAACAAATATATCTGCAGTAAGTTTTAAATCCTTTACATATATGCCCAAGAATGATGTAGCTGTATCTTGTGGTAGATCAACTTTCAGCTTTTTGAGGAACCTCCACAACAATTGCACATGAATCAGCAATGAACAGCATTTTCTTTTCCCCACATCCTCACTAGGATGTACTGTTATTTTCCTTTTACTTAATTGTGTCCATTATGACAGAGGTAAGAAGAAGTTTCAAAGTAACTTCATTTTGAATTTCCCTGATGACTAATGATATTAAACATTTTTGAAGTGTTTGTCAAATATTTGTGTTCCATCTTTTGAGGAATTTTGTTTAGATCTATACCCCGTCATTATTTGGGTTATATATTTTCTTGATGTTCTGTTTTTAAACTATTTATGTATTCTAGATACTGACCCCTGTCAGATATAAAGTTGGTAAAATAAATATTTTCCCATTATGTAGGCTGCTGTTCTGCTCCATGAACCTGGATGGAAAGTTTAGTTAGGAAAAGGGAATGGAGATAAATATGGAAGGAGAAGGGTAGAATAAAACTAAGAATTCTGAAAAGTTATGTGTTGTAAATGTTAATGTTGCCTTTATTCCTCAGATGAAGGAATGATATGAGAGCCATACCCAAACTGTACAGCCAAATGTCTTGGGCTGAGCCCAGAGCACTTTTATGCTACCCCTAGGCCTAAGCCTGAAAGTTTCTAGCCTTCTTCAAGTGAACCTTCTGCAAGCCCAGACTTTCAGAAATTCAGCTTCCAGCCTCTGTCTGCTAATCTCTGCTTAGAATATTTCAGCCCCTGTGACTTACTGCTTAAGAAACTAAACCTTTCGAGATAAGTCTAAACTGTGGCCGGCTGCTTCAGATCAGCTGTTTTGACTCGAACTCCTCTCTAAACTGACTCCAGTTGGCTTCTCCTGGCTTCTGACTGAATTGCTCTACTTAGAAAAACTGTCATTGAACTTCATGAACTGAAATGAGTGGAGTGGAATGGGATGGGATGGGATGGGATGGGATGGGATGGGATGGGATGGGATGGAATGGAATGGAATGGAGTTCCATGGAATGGAATTGAATGGAATTGAATGGAATTGAATGGAATTGAATTGAATTGAATTGAATTGAATTGAATTGAATTGAATTGAATTGAATTG
>NW_021621323.1:15244900-15309986 GCF_004785775.1 Grammomys surdaster | reverse complement strand
TGAATTGAATTGAATTGAATTGAATTGAATTGAATTGAATTGAATTGCACTCTCCTCCTCACTGTTTTTAAGTAGCTTCCCTTTCCTTGATGTTCTCCTGAGTTTGTGATATTTCCTATCTCTGACTCATTCTATCAACTCTATCTCTGATGTATCATTTTATTTGTGTCCTCAGTTAGATATCATTGTTTGGAATTAAAGATGTGCACAAAATGCATGTCTGCATTCCACCCAAAGGATCAAAGGTATAAATTCCATCTGGATCATATGTTTGGAAGTGCTCCCTTGCCAGATGTTGCTGGATTAAAAATTTTTATACAACAAAACCATACTATTATCTATCTACCTAAAAGTATCTCTAAAACCATGTATGTGTATGTATATGGTTTAAGTGAAATCTTTCTATTTGTGAAGACAACCCCCATTCAAGTGCTGTATAAGATTATAAGATCCAACACTAATCATGAGAAGTCTGCTTTTGAATTATTTTTCAGAGTTCTAAAAGGCTTTTAAAACATAAAGAGTACTACTATTGCTCTTGTTTTTCTCCCAGATGTGGAAGATTAATTATTCCCTCTTGCTGAAAACACTATGCATTTCAGACAAAAGATCAAGAGGACCTGAGATAGAACTGACTTTAGGCCCTCCTCCTTGATTACTAGCTTTCATGGTGTCAGAAGGGGACATGAAAACTTCTAAAGTAGGTACTCAACCAATAGTCCCAGCCAGCTATGATGCCTGCAAGTCACAGTAGTTAGCAAGACATGACAACCATAAAGATGTAATAATTTTGGGACAACATTTGTGGTAACAAGAAGCTCAGTAATTGGACTTAAGGCCTGCTGAACAAGAGGAAAATCATGCCTGGTCTGGAAATCTAACCAAGTTCTCAGGGCTAGTAAAGTCATAGATCTATAAAAGAAATTCAACCACCCTATTAAAACAGCAGAATCCCTAACTACACCTTGACTACATGAGATGCAAATCTACATTGCAAGACCATCTTCCTAAGTAAAGTGAAGACACCCATTTGAAACAGCATCACCAAGTCTCTCAGTTTTTGTAACAGAGGAAATTTCAAAATCTGGAAACCCTTTATATCTTACAAAGAAAGGTAATGGCATTGAATAAACTCCATCTTTAACATACTCTAGTGGCTTTCCGAAGCTCATGCTAACCTTTTTAAACAACCCCATCTTTCAGTTCAATAGATTTTTCTTAATTTTCTTTTGCCTATTATTGTACTTTGATGTATATTTTCAAAACCTGAAATAAAATCTTATTTTTCTGCCTAACTCTGAAACATTACTTTGATATAATACCCCCAAGAATAGTCAGTAGTAATTTTATTAAATATTGTTTCTGCTATCATATTAGAATTTAAATGTTTCAAAATATTATGTCAATATTTATTCTCATCTAAGGAAAAATGACTAGAAGAAATTGATAAAATAGGCAGAAAACAATGTTCTCTATGTTCTAAACCATTTAAAAATAACTAAGAAAGATAACTTGCCATTGCGTGCATTCTTGAGAATCCTGTTCTATCACTACAATTCAGTAAGTCTTGTTTTTAGCAGTTATCACTATTATTTGGATATAAAACTGCCCTAGCAAGCTCATAGGTTTCCTCTCAAGCTTTGGAAGACTGTATAAAAACTTAGAAAATTCCATCCTTTCTAGAATATTGGGTGGCTATGAGATGTATCTTGAAGATTGTGGCTTAGCACTACTTTGGACTCCAGTTTCTTGTTTCTGGTGTAATATTTTAAACACTCATTTTATGCTCATATGGCATAGTTTTAAGCTGCCTTTAATTATCATATCTTCTTCAACAGTAATAATACTTCCAAATGTGAGCCAAAGAAAAGTAATTAATATAAGAGACTTGTATATAATTTGAAAGAAATGTTAAAATTATATATTTAAGAAAGTTCAATATATTCTCAACTCCAGTACATTAACTGAGTAGTAAAATTAGTTGAAATTAGTTAAAATCAAGTTTTTTAATTAAGAAAAAATGACTGAATTTTACATAGACTAAACATCAATGCAATACAAACTGGAAGCAACATGAATTTTTTTTGTTTTGTAACATAACATTACATCTCAACTGCAGTTTCTCCTCCCTCTACTCTTCTTAGCCTCCCGCTTCTTTCCACAAATGCCCTCCTCCTTCATTTCCCTTAAAAGAAAGAAAGAAAGAAAGAAAGAAAGAAAGGAAGAAAGAAAGAAAAAAAGAAAGAAAGAAAGAAAGAGAAAGGAAGAAAGAAAAAGAAAGAGAAAGAAAGAAAGAAAGAAAGAAAGAAAGAAAGAAAGAAAGAAAGAAAGAAAGAAAGAAAGAAAGGAGGGAAGAAAGAAAGAAAGAAAGAAAGAAAGAAAGAAAGAAAGAAGGAATAAAGAAAAAGAATGAAAGAGGTCTTCCAAGGATATCTACTGAACAGGAAAGAGGTATGTCAATGTCTAAAGACCTGTCCAGAATGCTACACATTGGCAAGAAGCCCAGAGCCAGAAGAGAGGTAAAATGATCAATGAAATTTCCAACACCCTGTATAATTTCATTTTGAAAAATATCTACTCTAAAATTCTCTCCACAACTTTCTAAGTGTCAAGCAAATAGAAGTTAATATATTCTGTAAAATGAATGGTAAACAACAGAAGGTTTCTAGCAAATCAGGCATTTCTGTGGCATCAATATGAAATATTTCAGTGAGTGAGAATCCAATTTCAAACCAATGTTTACTAAATTTTTTGAATGTTAGTTGTATTTTAACTCTCTAAGTAAGGTGTTTCCTCAAGTTTCCAAATGATAAAAGCAGTAACAATTCATTGTACTGAGCCACCAAGCACGGATTAATGCTCTGCTTAGTTGGGTCCATTTCAGGATGGCAGTAAAGAAGCAGAGAGTGAGGAAGCCATTAACAGTCATTCTCTTGGGCAAACATCATTGGAGGGAAGTTCAATCTAATTTAGAAAAAAAAAGTGTGTAACTACAAGAAAAATCAAAAGCACCAAAATGCACATATCAAAATGTAGTACTCTGCCACTATGAGAATAGGAGAATGAGTAGCCCCCAGTAATGTAAACAGTGATGTAGAAATATCTTACAACTGTAGCTTTGTAATGAATAAGCCAGACTCCAAAGAGAGAATCATGTTCTAAACTTATATGCAGCTATACATTCTGCATAAACATGTACAGAAAAGTTCATGGCAGTACAATTAAGGGTAATCAGAATCTAGAAACCAATTTAATATTAACAGGAAATAGGCTAAGGTTTTTTTTACCTGTATCACAAAATATTGCAGAATCGTAAAAATAAACCAGTCATTGCTAGATTTTACATCACAAAATCTTAAAAACTTGTCAAACAAAAGGTATTATAGATGAAAATAAATATGCTGAATAATTCTATTTATATATTCTTTAATCTGTGAAGTCCTCTTCTGCAAGGGAAATGTGCACCGATGCTAATATCCTTTTTCTGTTGATTTTATACTAAGCTCTCCATATTATAAAATCGTGATTTTTTTTTCAAACTATGCACTGCCCAAGGAAACTGCATATTACAAGTAACTTTCAACAGAATTTTAAGGGAGAAGGACTACTCCTGCCCCTGTTGACCCTGAAACTGCAGTCTCTCAGGTACCACCCATTCAACACTGCCTAGTAGATGATCTCTTTCTTGGAAGACAAAATAAACCATCCCATATGTTTACTGAGCGATGTTTGAGAGCACATAAGTAGGTTAAAATTCCTTTCAAGGAAACCGAGCTGAAGATAACATGATAGACACCTAAATCTTTGATGGCATAGACCCACAGCAACAACACAATATCCAACATCTTCTAGGTGCATCACGGAGGCAGGACTCTTAGACATTTCCTTAAAGTTTGGCTCAACTGGGTCTCTACTGTTGTCATAGGCTAATCAGTCTCCTCTCTATCTACCTGTTGATGCATTTGGCTCTGACACATTATATACAGTGCTGGATCCATCATTTATTCATTTTCTTTCTTCCTTCCTTCCTTCCTTCCCTTCTTTCTTTCTTTCTTTCTTTCTTTCTTTCTTTCTTTCTTTCCTTTTTTCTTTCTTTCCCTAGGAGCTAAAATCTGAACCTTTCCTCTCAACTTTTATTCCTACATCTCCAGCAATAACTTCATCCTGGCACATACACACACACTCGCACACATATATGTTATATATGGAAATACCACATATATACATATATATATATGTATATATATATATATATATATATATATATGTATATATATACACACACACACACACACACACATTCTGTTATTGTGTGTATATATAGATATATGGTTATATTTACTGTTTGGTGTTTAATGTGTCATAAGGATTGATATTAGTAATTATGTTTAGAAAAAAAAGCTGCATTTTCCTATTAGTCTGCTATTAATGACAAAGCAAAATAAATAGGTTAATCCCCAAGAACATTCCATCTATTCTATAATGAAGGGGGATGCAACACCTTCATCTCGGTCCAGTGAGGGGACAACACTTAGCACTGCAATGGTGATCTCCCACAAAGAAATGTCATCTGAACACCTAGTGTGTGCTTCAAGGAATCCACAAACAGGAACCACTTGATATACTTGTAGCTACAACTTGGTTCGATCCCCAATGTTGGCATAAAATAGTTAGACTGACATCAATCTTTTTGCTAATTCTTAAATCTAAACCTGGTTCTGCCCTTTGCTACTTTTTTGTCCTCCAAATTTGCACATATTGATTGTGCAGCTATATTCACTCTTTTTCATTCAGTTTTTAAAGTACACCAAAGATTAGATTTCACATAATATATTAATATTCTTGGTTTGCATATTACATATATTACTAGTTCTTTTAATTTTTCATTGAGTGCCTTTTGATTGTATTCACCTCCCTCCCCCAACACTAACTCAAGTCACTCTCTCCTTTATTACCTAACCATTTTTTTTTCCATTTTAAAAAATTCTGAATGACCATTTTGTGCTGCCTAAATAGTTTTGGATATGTCATCTTACAATGAAAGTGGTCATCTTATCATAGGGTATACTCTTTAAGAAAAGTATTTCTCTGGTTGGCACCTAATATTTGCTAATATTGCTATGGCTTGCAGTGAGATTATACTCATTGTTCTTATTTCCTTGTTGAGACTTTATCTGGCCTGGCCTTGCAAAGTATTTGAACATTTGGGGATAACCCCTGGGAATTTTTAAGTGCACTTCCCTGGTCAGAGGATGTCCCTTGTACTCATTTGTTGCTGCAGACTCTTACACACTTTACTCCCCTTCTTTGCCAATGATTGCTAGCCTTGGAAGGAGCTATATTATATATGTTTCCTGAAAGACAGAATATTCTATAGTCTATTATTCTCTGCATATGATCCAATTATGTGCCACTGTGCTAAATGCCTTTTGCTTCACATAGTAGAAACATCTCAGATAAGGGCTAAGATTTGCATTGATCTATGGGCATGAATGAGACCATTTAGTACTATGTGCATTTTGCAACATAATGGTTGTAGGTTCTAACAAGGTTTACGGTTTTTCTAATCTGTGTGTTCCTGGCCTGACAGTGGCATCAGGTATTGGTATAATTTTGGCCTGTGGGTCATATTCAATCAGGCAGTCCCTGGTTATCCTATGATTCCTTTGACTCTATTGCACCAATGTTCATGTCTTTCCAGGTCAATCATTATTGAAGGTCACAGGATTCATCACCAAGTATTACTGATTATTATTTTCCTCCTCCTATAGGTTACATCACAATTCTAACCACTATCAAAGCTATCCAATAAGAATGAAACTTCCAGGTCTGTGACAGCTTGATTTTCTCATGCTCTATGATTCAAGGATGCAGTATCTTCAGCAATAGGTTCCTATAGTCAAGTTCCAGTGAGTAACCAAGATCAATGACAATAGCTTGTAAAATTTGGGAGGTTGGAGGCAAGGAAAGGCTCCTGGTGAAGTTTGATGGGATTAACATATAAATTGAAACTCCATACCTGAAGGGTTATGTAAAAAAGGAGAAGCCTGGAGTTAAGTGGGACACATGTTCATCAGACAGGTCAGAGTGATGGGTGGCATTACTAATGTGAGCATAGTGTCCTTTCTCTGTGAGAGATGGTCTTAGGGTAGTGGAGATGACGGCATTAGTGTTGGCATTGCCTAGAGAAGAGACACTTACCAGAGATGAGTGAAGCTAATTGGAGTGACTGTAATAACATTGGGTGGATGGAGTCTAGGCTCTAAAACTATGGGTAGGAAGAAGCATAGACTCTCTGGGAATGGAAGAGGTTTGCAACACAAGTTGGATTCTCTACCAGAAGAGGCTAGGAGGAGGAATGGGTATGCAAGCAGGATACCCATGTCATTTTCAATAGGAAAGTCCTACATTCCATTGAAGCCCCATTCAAATACTTGACCTTATAGCTTGACTCTGCAAGAATAAGTAGTAAAACTGCAATAGGGTTAATTATCTGATACTTCACTTCCCTAAAGAGATTCTCTTTGAGTCTCAATTATCTTCCTTTCAAGAAGGCCTCTTTTAATTTCCTGGAAGTCTGTTAAATAGATGAGTAGGGGAAAAATATATATATATATCACTGTACATATCGTATTGTACAAACATATGCATATACAATGATATATATTTGTATATATACAATATAATTTTATATAAATATATATTATATATATGTATATATCATATATATATGTTTGTATAATGTGTGATCTTAAAGTTAATACTAGGATAAAAGAATCTTTATTTGCCTCAACTGCTATCAAGTTGAATTATGACTATTTGTCACATCTTCCCGATGAATTTGATTTATAAACTTATACATACTCAGTGAATTCTGATATCATGAAAATACACATTATTTTCTGTGATACTGACATAACTTGATTGTGAAACTGTTTACTTGCTGACCAGTAATCATTAATGCCAATTAATTTGCACATCATACACAACTCATAGTCTCAACTGCATTAAGAAATCTTTTTCATCATATCACATACAATAGGAAAGAAAGTTTAGTTGAAGAGATGGATAAGAGTGACAGGCAGTGCAGAAGAAGAGATAACTGAACTACGTATGTTTGAAAGGGGCACATCGAAACTGTAATGGCTATTCCTGGTTGTCAACTTGACTATATCTTGAATGAACTACAATCCAGAAATGGAAGACACACCTTTGATGCAGATCTTGATGCTTGAAGAGAGAAGTTTCTGACTTGGATCTTGGCATGGAGATCTTGAGGCATAGTGGTCATGAAAAGCTTAAGTTCCAGGCTTAAGATTCATATACATATATGAGCTTCCGGGGGGGGGCAGGAAAAGGGATAACATATAATATATATATTTCTAATTCCAGTTAGCACACAAAGAGCAATAACGTTCTATCAAGAAACTATAAGTTGCTGTCATGGTTGGAATAAGAAAAGTCACAATAACATCATTTATTTGAATGCTTAGTCACTGGGGAGTGTACTCCTTGAAAATATTATAAGGATTAGGAGGTATTGCCTTGATGGAGTAGATGTAGCCTTGTTGCAAGAAGTGTGTTACTGGGGATGGGTTTTGGGGTCTTAAAAACCTATACCAGGACCAAGTTCATTCTCTCTGCCTACTGACTAAGACACAGTACTCATCGACTTCTCCACCCTCTGTCTGATGCTGTGACATTCCCTTCTGTGATCATATACTAAAACTTTGAAACTGTAAGCAAGTCCCTAATTACATGCTTTCTTTTATAAGATTTATCTTTGATCATTGTGTGTCTTCACAGCAATAGAACAGATACAATGAACAATCTTTATTTAGTCAATGTCAGTAATGATATTTTTCTTGTGTAAGTATGCTGATTATGATCAATAAAGAAGATATTTTGCAAGGGAGTAGGCAAATGGTTGTGTCTGTGGAGCACTTAAGAGTACAAGCATTGGAACATGAGAAGCACCTATTTAAAAATACAAACCATGAAGTGCCTGCCTACAATCAACACTAGAGAGGTAGGGAAAAGGATCTCTGGGGCTTAATTGTCAGGTGGTCTTGAACCTATTAGTGAGCTTTAGGTTCAGTTAGATAATTTGTCTAATAATCTGTGATCAAGTGTGATTGAAAAATATAACTGACATAGAGTTCTTCCCTCAATATGCACATACACACATGCAGGACACACATGTACACTAATGCATCTGTACAGAATCAAATGCACACATGGTCACATACACACAAACATATACACACAAATGAAGTACACACAAACTAAAACAAAATAATAAAGAAGAGAGTGTTCTGTAAGACACACCCATGACATCCTATTTAGCAAAATTTTATTAATCTAAGGTGTAGTTAGAAGAGAATAATTACCTATGAACTATTTTCTAAAAACAAAAAACAACATTAGAGTCTAGAGACATAGCACAGCACTTAAGAGTACCAATGGGAGAAGGGGCCCTGGGTCCTGTGAAGGCTAGATGCCCCAGAGTAGGGGAATTCGAGTGCAGTGAGGTAGAAGTGGAAGGGTAGGTGGGGGAACACTCTCATAGAAGCAGAGGGAGGGGGGATGGGATACAGGGCTTCACGGGGAGGGGGGCGAACAGGAAAAGGGATAACATTTGAAATGTAAATAAAGAAAATATCCAATAAAAACAGTACTTTCTGGTCTTACAGAAGACCTGAGATCAGTTCTCAGCACCAATATAAACTTTCACAAACATTAGTAACTCTAGCCTCATAAAACGCAAATACAAAATCATCTAATTCCCATAGGCACCAGGCATGCACATGGCGTACATAGTTGCAGGTCGGCAAATCAATCATACACATACAATTAAAAAAAAACTTTCTAAATGAAAACTAAATTTTTTTGTTCTAATTCTTTGACCACCCATGCTTTAATGTTTGTGTTTTGTGTTCTGCTTGTTTGTGTGTTTATTTATTTGTGTTGCTATAGCATGGTGATAATCAGTGGGGTTTTAAATACATTCATAATAAATATCAGAGTTTGAGTTTATACAACTAACAGAACATCTTTTTCTTTTCCTCCTAGGTCTACATGGTAAAACACCTACAAACAGCTCCATAGACGATGCTTTCTTAAATTACATTTAAAGCTACCAAGAGGCTGTGATCAGTTGTCAACTGAAAGCAGGCATAACTTTATTGTAAGGTCAGTAAAGGATTTTGAGTGATGCCTAATCTAAAGTCCATGAAAATAAATTGAAAGATCATTTTTAATGAATTCATAATGGCCTTACACTTCTAACAGGAAGTAGAGTGCTCTAATGAAATCGTAAAAGTGAAGGCAGTATGCTTTTGGCCAAACCAGTCGCTGAGCTTGTATGAGAAAGTTAGCTTAGAAAATGTTCACTTTATTCATCTATGGAATAAAATACTTGCAACTTTCAACATAAGAAATGTGTGGAATATAGGGGCATAATTAGGATAATTAGTGAGTAACCACTTTAGAGTATTGCATTATTGTACATAATAAGGACATAATGAATTTCAGCTACATGTAATAGAATTGTTTGTAAGAGTCATGACAAACACTTAAAGTACAACATTGAAATTCATGTAGCTTAATTTTAACGGTAATTCTATTAAAAGTTTTAACAAATGGTTTTCTTATAAAGTCACTGGACTCCACACTTCAATTAATAATATAACATCAAATAAACTGTTTAATATGCAATCATCATTAAACATAAATTTTTATTTTACAGCAAAAATATACAATGCATGTTCTATTGAAATGAAATTTTGAGTATGGAATTTGAATTAAACATAAAATTTTGGTTTTTCTGGTATCTGAAGTTAGTAGGTTATCATAAATCCTCAAACAGGGACCAGCAACAACAGTCATAAATTTATTCAGCATGAGCCTTCTCCTAGGTATCATAAATTCAGTATCTTCAAATTTCGAGCAGAAGACACAAACTGTTTTTTACATGCCCTGAGAAGAATTATCTTACTTTTCTTAAAATGAAACATCAGAATAATCATCAGGACCCAGACAATGGCTCCCTACAGAGTAATACAAGAACTAGGCAGAAAAACATTGCCCATGTACTAGAAAGTTGTTTTCCATTTCTTTAAGTTGATTGGGAGTGTATTAAATATATATTTTCTTAAGTGATGGAATTAAAAACTTTGTAATTTTAAATATAACACCTGAAGCTGGAGAGATGGCTCAGCAGCTAAGACTGCTCTTCCGGAGATCCTGAGTTCAATTTCCAGCAACCACATGGTGGTACATAATCATCTGTAATGGGATTAAGTACCCTTTTCTGGTATGTCTGAAGACAACTACAGCATACTCACATACATCCAATAAATAAATTAAAAAAAAAAAAGCCAGGCAGTGGTGGTACACGCCTTTAATCCCAGCACTTGGGAGGCAGAGACAGGCAGATTTCTGAGTTCAAAGGCCAGCCTGGTCTACAGAATGAGTTCCAGGACAGCCAGGGCTACACAGAGAAACTCTGTCTCAAAAAACAAAAAAAGGAAAAAAATATAACACCTGAAGTAAATATTTGATACTTTAAGGTCCTGAGTGTACTCTTAATAAACTCATCAAGGAGTACAATGCCTACCCTATATTTCTTATTTCATAATATTACACTCTTTCTTCTAAAGGAAGCATTGTTATCTTTGACACAAATTTGTTTAAGGGAAAACATTATCAATATATTATAATAAAATTGCCTTATAGAGAGTAATGGGAGATTTCTGGATGAGATGTTGAACTAGATGTTGTGTCTGTGTCACACAATCAAGGGTAAAAGTTAAAATAAAATCAAAAGATGCTCTCCCTAAGTGAGAGACAGAAATTTGTGAATTCACAAAAACAGTCATAGAATATTTACAAGGTAGGAAAATATGGACAACAAACTAAAAGAAGTAAGCCAAGTCAAACACACCTCTAGCCTTGTTACCTCCTGGATGAGTAACAGAAAACATAAATTACTGCAATAAATCTCAGGGCATAGAGAAGCTAGTCAAGAAAATTATTATTAAAATTTTCCAAAATTTACAGAAAGAAATGGATATTTAAAAACAAAAGGCAATTTTTAGAATGTTAGATTGGAATGAACAAGGGAAAATTTTTCTATGATATAAGTATTCAGGTGGGGTAGTGGATGGGGACTGGGGACAGCCTCATGGAGACAGTGGGGTGGGGAAGAAGTATGGGATGAAAAAACAGTTAGAGAGTGGACATGGGGGTGCAATAAAATCTGGAGTGTAAAAAATAAACAAAAAATAGTAAAAAAGAAAAAAAAGCAAAGATTAAGAAAGGAATAATTACAAAACTGATGGAAGGTGTTCCAAAGGATTCTGGGGGATGAGACCATCAACAGTCTTGCTCAGCAACTAATCTTACAAATTATGATACACATGTGCCAGACAAGATACATCCACTTAACATGTAAGATAATATACTGCATGTTCTTTATTCAAAAGATAATTTTGTCATACTGTTATCTCTAAAAAGAATAAAGTGAATTGACCTGGTAAAACTAAAAAAAACTATTTCTAAAAACCTCTTATATTTATGTAAATTTATATTATTCATTAAACTGATGATTTATGGACAGCTGAGAACCTTAAAGTGGCAACTCCAGTGCTAAATAAGAATTCTCAACTGAGGAAACTAGAATGTTCAAAAAGCACCTAAAGAAATGTTCATCATCCTTAGTCATGGGGAAATGCAAGTCAAAACAATCCTGAGATTCCTGAGAAAGAGGAACACTCCTCCATTGCTGGTAGGGGTAAGACTGTAAGCTGGTATAACCACTCTGGAAATTAGTCTGGCAGTTCCTCAGAAAATTGGACATAGTATTACCTGAGGACCCAGTTATGCCACTCCTGGGCATATACCCAAAAGATACTCCAATATATAACAAGGACACATGTTCCACTATGTTCATAGCAGCCTTATTTATAATAGCCAGAAGCAGGAAAGAATCCAGATGTCCTTAAACAGAGAAATGGATACAAAGAATATGGTACATTTACACAATGGAGTACTACTATTACAAAAAATGAATACATGAAATTCTTAGGCAAATGGATGGAACTAGAAAACAACATCCTAAGTGAAGTAACCGAATCACAAAAGAACACACATGGTATGCACTCACGAATAAGTTGATATTAGCCCCAAAGCTCAGAATACCCAAGATACAACTCACAGACAACAGGAAGCTCAAGAAGAAGGAAGACCAAAGTATGAGTACTTTGGTCCTTCTTAGGAGTAACAAAATACTCAAGGGAGCAAATACAGAGATAAAGTGTGGACACAGACTGGAAGAGGAGCCTTCTGGAGATTGCCCTACGTGGGGATCCATCCCATGTGCAGTCAACAAATGCAGACAATGTTGTGGATGTCAGGAAGTGCATGCTGACAGGAGCCTGATATACCTGTCTCCTGAGAGGCTCTGCGAGAATCTGACATATACACAGGCAGATGCTCACAGCTAACCACTGAACTGATCATGGGGTCCCCATGATCAAGGGGGTAGAGAGAAGACTGAAGGTGCTGAAGGGGCTTGCAGACCCATGTGTAGAGCGACAATACTAACTAACCAGAGCTTCCAGGGTCTAAACCACCAGCCTGGGAACACGCATGGAGGAACCCATGGCTCCATCTGTATATGCAGTAGAGGATGGCTTTGTCAGGTATTAGTGGGAGAGGAGGTCCTTGTTCTCATGAAGGTCAGATACCCCAGTGTGAGGAGAATTCAAGGGCAGGGATTGGGGAGTGGGTGTATAGGTGGGGGCACACCCTCATGCAGCTGGAGGGGGGACTGGATAGGCAGTTCCTGGGGGGGGGAGAAATGGGAAAAAGGGATAATGTTGAAATTCTACATAAGTAGAATATGCAATAAAAAAATGAAAGGACTACATGTCCTCTCTCTCTCTCTCTCTCTCTCTCTCTCTCTCTCTCTCTCTCTCTCTCTTTTACACACACACACACACACACACACACACACACATATATATATATATATATTGGCAGTTCATAATATAGACTATTAGGCCTTTATTGTACACCTTCGGCCCAGAAAAGCCTGGACTTCATCCTTGTATTTCTAAACTATGATGAAAAGAAGCTATTTAAAGTCTCTGGAGGTTTTTTTTTTCCTCCTAAGTGAAACAATTAATATTCATAAAGGTAAAAGTAGATTCAACCTGTAAAATGAAAGCTTCACACTTACCATTTTTAGAGTACAGCATATGTGTGTATTCATATATTTGTTAGAATAATCATTTTATATTTTTTCTGTCAACAGTTCTTATTTATTCCTTTGTAGACTTTTACTTAATTAGTCTAACATTCTCTTTTATAAGGGAAGGAATGGGCAGAATGGAGAAACATGATTATTACGTACATTTTATTAGTTCTTTGAGAGTGTCAACAGCCTTTCCAATATCCAACACCAATTTTCTACCCACCCAAATATGTAACTGCTATTCTTTTAAGTAATTAAATGCTGCCATTTTTAAAATAATTCAACATTAATTCATGTTGACTGATATTCTTGAATATGTGGTCTTGCACTGGAGTACAGTTGACTTATACGGGGCTACATTTTTATAGAAAACTATGTTCCCTTCTCTGGTCTGCTAGCTATTACCAACATTTCCATGTCTTTGAGTGGAAGTATATATTTGACCCTTTCTCCTTCAGGATTTCTTCTTGTTTCACCTTGTGTAAGTTTTGTACATGCTATCACAACCATTGCAAGTTCCTATATATATCTGTGCTGCTGTTGTCAGAAGATATTTCCTGGTAGTCACCAACCACCTCAGGATCGTATATTCTTTCAGTTTCTGTCTTCCATAAGGATCCATCAGACTTGGAAGGAAAGAAGTGGTCTATATGATCCATTTAGAGCAGAACAATCTATGCAGATTTTACGACCTACACATTATTCAGTTGTGGACTACTGTGTAAATCAGCATCTATGGCAACTAGAAGCTTCTCAGATGGGGGTTAGGAATGATCTATGGGTGTAAAGAAAGTTCACTAGGAGTCATTTTAACATTATGCCTATTTAGGAGGATAAAAGTAATAGGATCTTCCCTAGAGTCTATGACTTACTTAATCATAGGTTCTTGGCCTGATAATGATGCCAGATATGGGTTTAGTCTTGTGAAGAAAAATTAATTTTGAATATTTAGTTATGCATGTTTCTATTTGAATATGTATAGAGGCCAGAGAATTATTAATGTCTATAGGCATGGCTTTTCCAAGGAGGAACAATAGAATCCACTGATACATTGCTTAAAAGGGAAAAATGGAACAAGAAGAGTTAAACTGATGTGGAGGCATAAGTGTAAGGTAGAGGAGAGAGTATTGGGGGGGGGTATAAATAACACTAAAGACTTTCAAAAAAAGTCATGTAACCTACTATTGTAGAATTGTCCACATATGTGTATTTTCTAATAAAATTGAAATAGTTATCCATAACTGGGTAACAATGCTTTTACAGGACACTATAATAAAACAAAAAGCTCACTGTTAGGAATGGATTACGTCTCTTGGAGTTAATAAGAAAGGACTCACAGACCCTTAAACATTACAGATTCTTTCCCTTGCTCTTATTTACCTGCCAGAACTTGACAGGATCCCACTGCTGAAATTTCCACTTATGTGAGTCATACAATATGAAAAAGTCAATATAATAGGACCTGAGAGACTCACCTCTGCTGGGTAGCTGTTATACTGGTAAAAATTGCTAAGATGTTTATTATTGTATATTTCTAAATCATTTGTGTATTAATATCTTCAAGAATATTTTTAATGTGACACTAATGAGTAAACTTGTCTTCTTACTCATTTCATTTGGGATTAGAAGTGATTTGGGCAGAAAATAAATATTTTAGTATCAGAACCATCAAATCCTTGTTTTTTAGTTGGTAATATGACTTTCAGGGAAGCATGGAAAATCAACAGCAAACTGACCCCGTTTTATTTTCATTTTTTCCAAAACTCGTCTAAGCTATTTATTATCTAAAGTTCCATTGTGCCCCTAAATCAAATTTAGGGGCTTGGGAGATGGTTCAGTGAGTAAAAGTCCTGATTAAGCTACTGTGAGGACTTGACCTTTTAACCTTAGTTCTCACAAAAAGCTTAATGTATTCCCAATGTTTCTATAATAAGACAGGAGGCAGAGGCAGGGGAATGCCAGGCAGTTGAGGACCAGACAATCTGGTGTATGTTGCATCAAAACAATAAAGACGATCCTGTATGAACATAGAAGTTGAGGTCCAACAAAAGAGGTGGGCCTCCAATGTCCACATTCATGATGTGGCGCTTAACCACCTATTCTCCTACACAAAAGTTTGTACATACACCTCAGACAGACAGGCACACACACACACACACAGAGAGAGAGAGAGAGAGAGAGAGAGAGAGAGAGAGAGAGAGAGAGAAAGGTAATATATGTCTATAATTTAAAATATTTAAATATTTTAAAATACATAAAGTATTTTACTTCTACGTTTCTCTGGATGTAGAAATTATACAGTACTATATCTTCTTATATTCATATTTTCTACTTGTTCTGAAAACTTGACTCCAGAAAAGACTCATGTCTCTAAAACATTACTAATAATGGATGAATTAACCAGACAAGGATGCTTAGACAGTTATCCTCACATTTTGGCCAAATATCATAGATAGAACAACTATGAAACTCTGCATATTTTGACAAAACTCAACAAAGTGTCTATTGCATGCTGCATAACAGAACTGAGACCTGGGACCTCATTTTGATTAAGAAAGATAGACACCTCCCTAACAATATCAATAATGCTCACACAGAATGAAGTTACAAGCACATAATGATTTTGCAGGCCAGTGGATGGAACTAGAAAATATCATTCTGAGTGATTTAACCCAGACCCAAAAGGACATGCATGATATATACTCATTGATAAGTGGATATTAGCCAAAAAGTACAGAAAACCCATGATACAACCCATAGACCATAAGAAGTTTAACAAGAAGTGAGGATGCATCAATCCCACTTAAAAGGGAGAACAAAATAATCACAGGAGGAAGAGGGAGGGGGAGCTGGGTGGGGGGAGGGAGGGAGAGAAGAAAGGGGATCAGGGTCAGATATGAGGAGAGAATGGAGACAAGCCTAGGGGGGCAGGATAATGAATTGAAACAAGAAGTTGCTAGGGGAGGGAGTGGGGAACCTGTAGAAATTTTCAGAGACCTGGGATGTGAGAGGCTTCCAGGACTCAATTAGGGTGACCTTAGCATAAAGAAATGTCCAACAATGGAGAGATGGAATCTGGAGAGACCACTTCCAACAGATAGACAAGGACCCCAGTGGAGGGATAGGGTCACCAAGCTGTCTTCAAAATTTTGACCCAGAGTTAAACCGGTCTAAAAGAAATGCAGAGTATTTCCGTAATTAAATTCATTAAAATGGGGCAGAGACTGAAGGAAAGGCCTTACACTGACTGACCCAACTTGGGATCCATCCCATGGGCAGAAACAAAACCCTGATACTAATACTGTTGCTATGTTGTGCTTACAGACAGGAGTCTAGCATGGCTCTCCTCTTAGAGACTACAAGAAGCTGATTGAGACAGATGCAGACACTTATAGCCAACCATTGGATTGAGGTGAGGGACCCCTATGGAAGAGTTAGGGGAAGGACTGAAAATGCTGAAGGGGAGAACAACAGTAGCAACTAACCTGGACCACTAGGAGCACCCTGAGACTAAACCACCAACCAAACAGCATACATGGGTTGGTCCAATGCCCCAGGCAAAGATGTACAAAGCACTTCCTTGTTTGGCCTCAGTGGGAGAGGATGGCTTCAGTAGATAGAGATGTGAACCCCCAGGGAGGGTTCACCTCAGTCAGGTGAAGGGAATGAGGGAAGGAGCATCCTCTCAGAAGTGATGGGGAGATGGGGTGAAGAAATCTGGGAGGGGGAAATGGGATGGAGGCAACATTTTGGATGGACTAAATAGAATAATAAAAAAGTAATGTTTGATTACAGATTTGTCTATCATATAGATAATCTATGAATGATCCAAATTATTTCATCATAACAAATTATATCAATTGTGATCAGGTTTGCATTTTCAGCAAAGGAAAACCTCCATCATATTTCAAAGATTCAGAATTTGAATTGCAATATACAATATAGCTTTAGATAAAGAATTCTCATTTGAAACTTTATATTCTTACCCATGTAATATCTAAATTAATGAAGCATATAACTTTATGAAAATGTACACATAAATATACAGTAATCAAAATGTAAGACTCACTCAAAATCATACAGATAAACAATTTTCAAATTCTCAATAGTAATGGATCCTTAAAAAAATGTTGAAGGTGTATAACATTTTTAGCAAAAATACTTTTGATGTCTTAGGATCTTATTGTCACAGCTGAACACAAAATGGCTGTTAAACTTTTAGTCTCCAGGAAAAAAGAAAAATCATAGGGGCCTATTGAAAAATGGTCCTAACATGATTGGGCAGAAGTGAGTTTTTTTAAAAAATAGAATGTTTCTCTTGAGTATTACTGGTATAGAAAGATGCAAATTAATTATCAGATGTCCTCCTTGTGCTCCACATCACAGAAGCAAGAGAGCTATCTCCTATGCAACTCAGCCTTTTCAACAACATACATTTAATTAGTCCAGACCTATGATGAAGAAATAACACACAAAAATGAGCTCATTCTCATCAATTACATGAATGAGTTTACCTCATGAAAATAACAGGCTTAGTTTAGCATTTAGCCTTAAATTCTTCTGAACTATGCATAGATGTCTTCTCAAAAATGTATCCTTAGAAAACACAAAGCTGGGATTGCAAAGGTGAGCAATCAATACACGTGCATGAAAAGTAAAAAAATAAAGTTTTTAAGTAAATTATAGCTTGAATAAAAACACTCAAAATATGGATTAAACATAAAAGTAGGTGCTGCTGAAAATGAATGCCTCAATTAAATGAAATTTTAACTAATTTAATAAAAGAAGGGCTTCAGAGAACCCAATGAATACAAGATGTGAAAAAGTAAGCATATACAGAGAATTAGAAGTTCTAACAAACAAGTGAGTTCATCATTCTAGAAGAACAATCTAGAGAGAGTATTACTTCATAGATTAAAGAATAAAATTATTCACATTTTATGTAAGGTATAAATTTACAAGCATGAAAATATCAGTGAATACAAAACAGAATAAGTAAGAGAAATATATACACTGATAAGTAAAACTGCTAAGTAAGATGCCATTTTATAATGGAATATACTTTTTTGGCCTAACTGAGGGAGAATTGAAAAATACAGATATCTATCTAAAGGTTATACTTCTCTCTTTCTAATAAAGATTTGATTTTTTTATTTTAAAAACCTTATACTTCATAACTTTTAAAGTTATTTTATTTTATGTTTATGAGTGATTTGTCTGCATGTATATCTGCACCAGATCTGTGCATGGTACCTTCAGAGGCCAGAAGAGAGCATCACATTCCCTGGGTCTGGAGTTACAGACAATTTTAAACTGTCATGTGGATGCTGAGAATTACACTTGGGTCCTCTGAAAATTCAGCCATTTATCTTAACCACGAGGTCATCTTTCTAGCCCACGTATTTTCATAACTTTTATTGAATTTGCTCTTTGACAATATCATACATGTATAAGTTACCTTCTGATTACTATAAACCTGACCCTTCTTTTCTCTTCCCATCCTTTTATATACATTCCTACTTCCCTAGAAGTGATATTCCCATGGTCAGATAATTTAGATTTTGAGACCCATTGGCTTTAATAATCATCTGTAACCATAGGTTTGTAAATATCCATCTTGCCTGATGGTCTCCTTTTAGAGTATATAATGGAAATATAATAAAAATCATTGACTCCCTCTCCCTCAGAAGCCATATATATTCAATAAATCAACTAGTAATAATAAGATATGTCCCACTTGTAACTAACTCTTGATTGACTAATTCTTACATAGACCTATTTTGTAGCCAGCCTCATCTGCTAAGAGGTCATGATGACATGGACTGTGACATGCCCAGAAGGCAGCATTAAGTAGCCCTTCTCATTATTGGCTCTGCCATTATACTTCCTCTTCCACAATGTCCCCTCAGCTTTAGAGGAATGGTACAAATATCTGGTTTAAGGTTTAGCACTCACTAGTCATGTATTTTTGCATTCCCAGTCATAAATTGCAAAGAGAAAACTCTCTAATTAAAGCACTGATAGAACATTACTTTTGGTACATTGAAAAATCTAGCTAAATAACAATAGTAATTTACTCAATTCTAGGGTAAAATCACCTCAGGCATGGCTTTTATACTGTGTTTACAGTACAAGGTGCTAACCTCCTCTTGTAGACTAGATCTCAAATTTAAAAAAACAAAAACAAAAACAAAAACAAAAAGGATTCCTTATGTCAACAATAGTCATGCCACTTTTTTGCCAGGGTTGTCCTTCTTGTCTTGCAGGTAGATACTGTCAATGGCAGGTATTCTAGTTTTCATGTTGGTGCTGATCAAAATCAACTCAGTAGAAGAAAGGATTTTTTTAGTTGATAATTCTAGATCACTCTATCTTTAAGGAGCAGAATACCAATTAGGAACGTGAAGCAGAAACCATGGATGAAGATCACTATTTTTGTTCCCCACGAGCTTATACTTATCTAGTCTACTCCACAACTCAAGGAAATCTGACCAAAGAATGGCCCAGGCCACAGCAGGCTGAGTCCTTCTCCATAAATTATCAATAAAGACAATCCCTCATTGACATACTCACATACCAACCACAGAACAGATCAAAACTCTGTTTTCAGCTTATACTAGATGTGGCAAGTTGGCAGTGAATGAAATGACGACATGAGCATTCCAAGGTCTGGTTAAGGAGAAGGCTTTTGTTGTAGATATGAGGAAGACTGCTGCCAGAGGCATAGGGAAGAGTCCAGAGCAGGCGAGAAGTAGTAGACTAACCATGGCTAGCAGAATGCATGTGCCAGGTCATGAGAAGAGAGTCAGAGGATGAGAGTAAGAAAGAAAGAGAAGAGAGGAAGACAAAAGAAGATCAAAAGTGAGAACAAGAAGACAGGAAAAAAAGTACATTCCTCAAATGACAATTTTATATAGGAAGCAGAATCTGGGGGACAGGAAGCAAAGCCTACAGGGTGGAGGGTAGAGGGCTGGGTGAAGGGAGCCACATATACTGAATGAGCCTGAATGGCATCGTGTACTTTGGCATGCTGAAAGGTAGCACAGTTAGCCATTTGTCTTGAGTTTCTTTGGGTCCTGACAGGCAGTAAACGCTAACTAAGACAGTAGACTCACAATTGTAGAAGGCCACAAATGTCGTTTCCTCCAGAAGTCTATATAATACCTTCCAGCATTAGGAAAACTAGCCAGCTCCATTATAATTTTATTTTTCTATATATTGGAGACAGGATAAGCAGAATCTTTAGCAATAAAGTCTTATCATCTAGTTCTGGTGGGCAACCAAGAAAAATAGTAAGATCCAATATTGATTTGGCAGCTTCTGAAACCTAATTTACCAGCAAATCATAACATATCCTTGCACTGAGACTTTCTCTTTAATAATACTTTGGATTTATCCAAACTTGCAGAATATCCCACTATTACCTCTTATTTTTTACTTAACTAATATAATTTTTGCCTTATCTGTCAAAATTTATATTTGTTATGAGTGTAACTAACTGTTTCTAGTTGAATTTTAGAGGAAATGTATATCTCATACTCTAAACTGTTCAAACAAAAACAACAGCAACCCATGGCTTAAAAATTAGTAAGTGCACATATGTCTTCTCATACACTCTTCATTTTAGTTAATACCCTTTCTATGCCCCACATCTCCCACACTTCCCCTCCCCGTCCCTAACTAAATACTCCATTCTTAAATTTACTTCTTTGTCTAAGATCTCTGATCTGCTCATTATTCCTGCCTCAAAAGCACAACAGCAACAACCAATAAAAACACACAACAAAAAACCAGTTTCTTTCATCTATAGATTCTTTAGGTTTCTCTATTGAATTCTATTATCAAATTTTTACTTGTGTTCCTTATTTCATTCAACTGTTTCTGTTTGCTTGCTTTTCATTCTGGCATTCATTCATTTCCTCTTTCAAGTCCTTGAGTTCATTTGTAATTGCTCTTTTAGATTTGTTGTCTTGAATATCATCCAAGATCATATCGAGGACCATTAATATAGGATGACTAATTTTTTGGAGAAGACATATTATCTTGGTTTTATTTGTTCATGTTTTTTGTATTTTTATAGTGCACATGGACACACAGAATAGGTAACTGATTCTGTCTTTTTAGCATAGAGGTCTGGCTCACCATGGTTTATGTGGGCATTTATATTCCTATTTTCTGCTCATCCACACTGACAGGTTCTGAGTAATCTGGGTAATACTTGATGTTCAGTGTTGGGGGCTGCTCAGTACTGATTCTTTTATGGAGTAGCAGAGGTAGTTCTAGGTCTGTTAAGAGAAGCACAGATTCTGACCTCATAAGCAGGCAAGTACTCAGTAGAATGAGCAGTCCTTGGCAGAGGTTCTTCCAGGTTAGAGCCAGATGGACACAGAGGTTAGGGCTAACTATGGGTCACAAAACCTCACAGATCCGCAGATGGCAGTGTTAGGTTCCCAGAGAGAGGGAGGCATAAAAGAAATCCACCTAACAGTGTGCAGTAATGTACAAGTTATTTTTATTCATTTTTAGTATTTTAATTACGTGTGTGTGTGTGTGTGTGTGTGTGTGTGTGTGTGTTGCATATATCTCTGTGTTCAATCCCAGAATCCAATAGGAATTTGAAGTTGAAACTTCTTGCTTCTTTGGAAAGTCAGTTATCTCAAATGATGTTTTATTGGGGCACACAGGTAAAAAAAAAAAATACTTTGCTAAAGCAGACATGTAAAAGAATGCTTTCCTGAAGTAGACACAGGTGAAAGGATACTTTGCTACAGCAAACATGTAAAAGGATGCATGATATTTTAAAAGGAATACAAATATGACCCTACAGACAGCAGGATCGTGAGCATTGGTTGGCCTTGCTCCACTTGGCTATTCTTTGTTCATGACACACATGTACTAGTTCACCTTACATTGTGTTTGCTGAGCTTTGCTTGTGGTGACTTTTCAGAGAGACTCACCAAAGAATTCTTGTGAGATTTCTGCAGCTTCTTGCAACTTCTTACAGGTTCTTGCAGCTTCCATGGACTCAGGCAGTTGACAAGCCTCACCGTTTCTTCTGGACTAAACTGCACTTGCTGATTCCTGTATGGTGCCCAATGAGTGGACTGGTCTATGGCTGCTGGTTCCAGTTTGGTGTTTGCTAGTAGACTGAACTGAGAACAACAAAGATTGAAAGACCCCTAAGAACTATTTCAAAAGAGGGTCACATCCTCCATATCCTAATAACCTTTTCTTTTCCCACTACCTCTGATGGGTGGTCGGAGAGAGGGGAAGTTGAATTCTTATTAAAGTAGATTGTGAAAGATATATGTTTACTGGCATTGGACTCCTTTCAACTGGAATTACAGCTTTGAGCCACCTTGTGGGTTCTGGCAACTAAATCCTAGTCTTTCTTTACAAGAGTATCTTTACAAGAGACCTAATCCAGATCTCTAAACTTTAAATTAATTTTAATTTTATATGGACACAAGTTGTTCAAATCAGCCTAACAGTATGTGATGTTTTAACATGTATACATTGCATACTATTAATTATGATAAATGTACGTATTTTAGGCAAAAAAATATTTGTTAATTGTTTTAGAAGATGAGAGCATTTTTAATATGGCATTTAATATGGCAGATAATTTATTCATCAGTTGAGATTAAGTCATGATGCTGCAACATATAGCACAATTGTCAGTGGACTAAAATATCAATTTGTTATCATTAACTATGGGGAAATTCTTTGTGATTCACTCTGTTTACCAGTTTCAAATGTTCTTATGTTCTTTGTTATTCTCCTTTCAAAGTTAAAACATTAAGAAGTATTTGAACCATATACTAGTTCTAAAGAATACTTGTTATATAGCATATTTTCCATGTTTAATCAACCAAGGTAAGTTACATTGTCAATATTCTTGCTAAATGTAAGAGAAAATATATATTTATTTTCACATATCTCTCTACATACATATGAATATGAATAGAATATTATCAGTCCACGTGAAATGATTGTATAAAAAAGATTTTGCTAGGAAATAGACATTTTTTTTAAATTATCACCAGGGTAGATAAGCAAAATTTATGTAAAACAAATGAAAACCAAATAGTAAGCTATAATAAGATGGATATTTTCCAATCAGTATACGACTTAACAAAACAGGCTGAGAATTGAGATAAATCATTTATCATCATAGAATATTCTCAAAAGTGACATCTTTGCTCATTTTCATACACTGACCCTACTGCCATATGTAGCTTTGTGTTTTCACCCACCCTTTAATCCATGATTTGAGTCTGTACTTGGGAATCTGATCACATTTCCCAACTCCCCTTTTACAGGTGTTCTGTAACACACCTGTAAAATTTGTTCCTTGAAGAAATGTTCTTAAGCACATTCTCTCATAAAGCTATGAAAACAGCCACACAAATGTCAGTTTTAGAATGAATAAACTTGAAGAGACCAAAATCCATACTTCAATTAATCAATGTAAAATAATTCATACTATGTAGGAGAGGAGGAGACATAATAGCTGAATAATTAACATGCTGGAGATAGTCTGAAAGAGGCAATTGGCTGCTTCTCATCACATTAAAGACAACACACAGTATGTGTAAAGTGAAATGTCAAAATTCTGTAGTACATGATCTGTTTGCACATGGTTTATTAAAGGAACTGCTATACGGGTATTGGTTGAGTAATTAGACTTGTTAACAGAAACAAAAGTCATTACTTAGATATAGTTTTATAAAAATTATTTATGCTTTCTGTAAATTTTTCTCTACCCACTAAATGAAGCAAAATCACTATGAGCAAGCAGTAATCAATTAAAATTACAGGAATCACCACCATAATTCTCTTCCCTTTCTCTTCTATATGGTAGGGACAAAGGAGTTCAGCTACACTCCTGTCTACATGCACTTCAGAAAGGGCATGAAACTGGTAATGCTGCAATCCTGCATGCCAGGTGAAACACTGCCTCCAGAAGCTCACAGACGGATTCCTTTTCTCATCTCTTAGAATTTACTCACCTGGTACTGCAAAACAAGAAACGAGCACAAGGTCGCTGTTATCTTTTGTTTTCGACTTCCATTATAACAAGCTGAATCCTTTTCTGAAGTCAAAGATTGGACAGAATTACTTCAGTTGATAATCCATGTGTCAGAAAACTTTTACAGGAGATTGTCAAGTGTTATAATAATGGAATAAGTATGCATTCTCGGTTACCTGCCCAGTCAACCAAAGATTGACAGGTATATTCTTTCAGGTAAATTGACATTTCAGGTAAATAGTCATTTCTAGCAGAAAACACATGTACATTCATAAAGATTCACAGCTCTATAAGAAGGGGAAATTACCTTGAATATGACAGAGACTTAAATTTAAGAAAATCATTTGGCTGATGAGAATTTCTTAGTTCCTTTTGTCAGCAAATGTCTCAGCTTTGAAGAGTTGAAAGTCATGATCACTATCTGTTATCTTTCCCATGCTCACTTTGTAAAATAAGCAAATATTTCACATTCATTTAGGAATTGTAGCAACTTTTTTATTGACCAAGAGTTCTAGCCTTCCTTTCAGGAGTAAAACAGAAAAACCTCATTTGTCTCTCTTCATTTCTTTCTATTATAGAATGAAATATGTACCTGCCATTAAGCCATGGCTGCAGAATTTTGGTACAAATGTTTTCTCTTGTTCACATTTATTTTTCTTCTTCAGTGTGTTCCACAAATAAATGAAAGATCTGTGGTGGCAGGGACTGTGCATTTCTACTCATTGTATTTGATATGTGAATAGCTCTGAAGAAGGAACTGTGACAATTATGCTAATAATGCTGTGAATATTCTTAGAATAGTCTAATGGAATGCATTACTGGATTACAAAGTGGTTAATTGAAGTCTTCAGTTACAGTCAGTGAGTCCTTTGATGCATCGCCTCTGGGCATGGTTAAAGATTTAGTAATATTGTTCTTGCTGAGATCCGAAAACTGTCTAGTCATTTGTTCAGTAAAGTAAGGGCTATGCAGGACCAGACATTTTAGAAAATGATGCCTATATAGAAATTAGACTGATAGATTTAATTTTCAATCATAATCATGGTCTTCACTTATCAAAAGTATATAAAGAAGAAATAATAGATGCATGCTTTTAAAACAAATCATGGCCGGGCGGTGGTGGAGCACGCCTTTAATCCCAGCACTTGGGAGGCAGAGGCAGGCGGATTTCTGAGTTCGAGAGTTCGAGGCCAGCCTGGTCTACAGAGTGAGTTCTAGGACAGTCAGGGCTACACAGAGACCCAGTCTTGAAAAACCAAACAAACAAAAAAAAAAATCATTATTGTAGGGTTGAGAAGAATGCAGAATAATAACATAACAAGAGAAAAACGGATTTAAACCTCAGAAGTTCTAATTCTAGACCTAAATACTCTATTTCCTTGGATAATATTTCAAAAACCTTAATATCCTCTAGGGTCTGTCCTTCCTATGTCTTTATTGGTTATTTTATTTACATTTCAAATGTTATCCCTTTTCCAGATTTCCCCTTCACAAACCCCCTATACCATCCTCCCTCCCATCTGCTTTTATGAAAGAGCTCCTCAACCCACAGACCCACTTTTGCCTTCCCGCCCTCACATTCCCCTACACTGGGGCATCGAGCTTTCACAGGACCAAGGGCCTCTCCTCCCATTGATGCCAGACAAGGCCATCCTCTGCTACATATGAGGCTGAAGCCATGGATCCCTCCATGTCTACCCTTTGGTTGGTGGTTTAGTCCCTGGGATCTCTGGGGTGTCTGGATGGTTGATGTTGTTGTTCTTTCAATTCTTTCCTTCTATATCAGTTAATAAAACATGGAGGAAACAAATACCAAGCCAATAATGAGATAAATTAATATCATGTATAAGACATTTCAAAACATAAAAAAAACATTTTCATTAAAATTGGCATTGATATAATGCTTCTTAAATGACACTCATAATATTAGAAAAATTTAATAAATAAATGTCAATTATAATGAAAATAGTAATCAAGATGTGGCAGTGCAAAGCTTTCATCTCCATCCACTGGAGGCCCAGGTAGAGATAGGCTGATTGGAGTATGAAGGCACCTTGTTTCACATAGCCAGACACTGCCTCAAAAATTAAAGAAAATTGTCAAGAAAGAAGAATCAAAGATCAGACACTATGGGTTCTATTACTCACATTTCTCAATATTGTAAAGAGCTGGATTCACTGAGCAGCTTCTACATGCTCATCATCTTTGTTACAAGTTATGTCCTTTTATTATGTATTTATTAAGACAATTTTCTGTACAATGCAAGGGGCTTCAGGATTTTTTCCAGTAAAGTGAGAGTAGAGATGAAAATTAAATATTACAACCACACCTTTACCTTTTAGCTATAATGGTGCTATTCTCATGAGTGTTCATGTGTCTTTCTGTATTTTCACAAGACATAAAGGCCATACTCAAATGCCAACGATCAATCATATACCAAGAAATCATCATTATTTTATAAATCTACCTCTAATATCAATCTTTACTCTCTAGGTTCTCAAAGAAATACTAACTGACCATTAATTGTTATTGCCAAAAACTGCATACAATACATAACTTCGTATTACACATATATTAGATATTATATAAAGCATAATGTTCCCTAAAACAAGAATTTATGTAGAGACCTTTATTCTTGATTTCTCAGGATTTTCAGTTTTTAAGGATTTATAATGTATGTGAATGACTAAGGCCTGAGAGGGCAAAGGCTGGGGTAGAATGAAATGTTTTTACTCCTTTGTACTTCTCAGGCTTAGCAGCAACCAAAATGCTAGGATTTGGTCATGAACTTTGTTAGTAACATACAAGTTGTTCGTTAGAAGAGGTTAGCTTCCGGAAAAAAATATTTCATTTAAAACCTTTCTCATGTTATTGTGAGCATTTCTTATTACAAGCAGATATTTTAATGAATATATTCAGATATCAGAGAGCATTTCATTTGGAATTATTTCCTATCACATAAATTCCTAGATTAAAGTCTATGAATTCTTTGATTTAAGTATACAAATATAAAGATGTATCATACCTACCATGAAAATATGTGTTGGTGTCATTTTCATATTTCCGTCAATGTGATTGACTTTTAAATTTTGTTGGAAATAAAAAATTTTCTGAAAGGGGTTAGATTATTACATTGTTTCTCCTTTTCCATCCTCCTGCCCACCCTTCCCACGTACACATCTCAATTTCATGTTCTATATTTCTTTAACTGCTGATACCTAAAAATATAAATACAAAATGCTCTGTCCATATAATGTTATTTGAATGCATTTGACTTCAGTACTGACCACTGGTATTGAATAACCAACTGAAGAGTTCTTTGGGGGAGAATATTTCTTCTTCTCTCATCATTCGTTTGTTACCTATAATCCTTTATGTATGGTTGAGGCCCCATGAAATTTCACCCCTCTATGTATGCATGTCTATCGATGTTCCTGGTCTGGTCTTCCTTAGTTAGTCATACAGATGAGACTTTATGATGTAGTTTCTCTGACATTTCTAGGCTATGCAATTTCAGAGAAAACTTCAGAGCCTCCTGGTTCTTATAATCACCTTTTCTTTCTTCCATAATGTCTTCTGATTGTTATGGGCAGGAATTGAGCTGGAGATATATCAGTTGGAGCTGGGGCCCAAACAGTTTCTTTTTCCTGGTGCGAACTCTCTAATTGAACATAAGACCTACTAAACAAGAGTAAAATTATGCCTAGTAGTAGAAACTTAGCTGACTAGACTAGGAGCTAGCCAGAGCTAGTGATGTCATGGCTCTTATAGGGAAACCTACAACCACCACTTGTCTAAACCAACAAAATTCCCGACTACATTCTAAATATTTATCCTTATATTCTACGGATAGGTATATATGGGCCTTAACCCTCATGACCACCATTTTAAGAGATACATCATTACAAAATCTTAGGCTCAGTGAAATGAACAGCAATTGTAAAACATGCTAATAACAAATAATAATGTATATGGTTGTATATAGACAATTTAGTACACATCAAAAGAAGTGCTTTATGAGCCTACTTTCCATATTTATGCTATTGTTAGAATATGGTAGAATATTTTCACATCATATATAATATTCTAGATTTGAGTTCACATGGAAACAATTTACATAAATTAATATTCCCTTTATAACCTATGGAGACCATTACAGATACAAATAGATACAGTGCAGACATCAGAGAATCTTGAGGAATTCACCCCCCAAAATACATCTACATCATAGCTTCTGCATCTATGGAACACTGTGGAAGAGGGGTCAGGCATGCTGTAAGAGCCAGAATGCCAAAAAATATGTTGCAAAACATTATCTTCTAGAAATATCTACATAAACAGATTGGAATAATGGCAACGTAAGTGTATATCATTACATAGAAGGGGGAATTTTGTGGAGTTACATTCCAAGTAATAACCTGCAGACAACTAATTACTGTGGGAGAAGGAAAACTAGTGTCCCAGGGATGTTCTCAGTATTGACTATTGTATTGTACAATGGCTTCCTCAATATTGAAATATTCTACCTTGTAGGGAAGCTCATTAAAACCAGAAGTAAACACTTAAAGGAGCTTCAGGAACTAACCTATCATGAAATTCCTATCTCCAAAAGAGTATGTAAACAGTAAAGACTGATGAACACCACTCTCAGGCAAGCTAGAAACCCTGGAAGAAGCAGAGGCTAGTCAGGAAGCTTGAAAGAATCAGAGACCAACAAGGAATCTTAGAAGGAACAAAGACCAGCCTAGCTCCCTGGAAGAAGCTCAGACCTACTGAAACACTTGGAAAGAACTCTCCAACCTGATGAGCTGCCTCCAATATTTCAGTGTGCTGAGGGTTCCAGCTTTCAGGATCTGTCACCTATGCTTGGTGGCTCCTTGGTGATGCAACTGTCTTTGAGACATTTCTGTTCCTGTAATTGACCCCTGTTAACAACCTCAATAAAACTCATCAGATCAGCAAGTATAACTTTTGTAAAATCTATTGATAGGTTTCTTGTGGGATCCCTATCTGAGATAAGTAGATGTGTGTGGTCAATCTTCTCAGAAAAAGTCTATCATACAACACCAAAGCAATGTGGTCAGTCCTGAAATCATATACAAATAAGCAACAAAAATAGACTCAACAGTTGGTTATTTGTGCAAACATATATATATATATATATATATATATATATATATATATATATATATGTATGTATGTATGTAACAATAATAATTGAAGTAAAAGAAGCTATGAACTTTGGAGTATATGGGAAGATTACCTGGGATGGGCTAACAGGAATAAAGAAAAGGGAGGGGTGACTAAGTTTATTTCAATCAAAAAACTTTGTAAAAAGCATGATTAATTGCTGAATTCAGTTTAGATAATTATGTTTTAAAAACTTCATGTTTAAAATGTATGATGATAAATAAGATGTTGCCATCAAATACATAAAAATAAATATAATTTGCTAGTAGCTTTCCAGTCTACAGATCTTACTAAAAGTTATACTCTTTCACAATAAGTGATTCTGGAAAAATTCAAAAGACATAGTGTTGGGGACCACTCTAGATTCAGAAACTCTATCTTGTATATAGTGTCCATTTTGTACTCAAGCTAAATTCTAAAAAAACAATTGAATTCCCAGAAACGGCTTCTGACCCCAGGTGTTCTCTATTAACATAGAGCCTAATATCCCAACCTATGCTTGTTGGTTAGCATTTAGTATTCACTGGAACGAAGCAGTTGTTAAATGATGTCTGATTGACTGGTCTCAATCCAAGTCAAGTTATCAATGAAGCCGTCTGAGGTACTTGACTTGTAGTACTCTACTTAAGATGTCAGATGTGAAAAACAGTTGGAAACATACAGCACATGCATGTACCTGATTGATTGCCTGTACTCACCTACCGTTTTTTTTTTTTTTTAATTTTTTTTCTTTGCTTTAGAAGGTTGCTCTGTTCTGTCCTTAGATAATGTGGTTTGGATCATGAACTTCCCCTATATATCAATTTTTTAATAAAGATGCTTTGACTGGGTTGAACTTGATTTTCATAGTGTATTATTTCCCAAGTTCTTGGACCCTAACAATACAACATATTTTTTTATTGACTAGAAAATCAGGAACTAAAGATGACTGAAATGATAATACATCTGAATAGAAAGGGCTCTAATTCTAGAAGGTAGAAATTAATTAATCAAATGAGATCATACAGTTAAGGGTACTATAGGCAGACAAATAGAAACTTTGGGAAGAACTTGAAATTTAAGAGTCTGAAGACAGCTATAGAAGAATCAGACCCCTCAGCAGATCTTAGCTTTTATTTTACCTAATTAGATGCAGCTCAACTCACAGCACAGAGGCCAATCTGCTTTTGTCAAGGTCTAATGACACAAATGACAATTTTATTCAAAAATTTTCCTTCCATATAGTTCCCCAGGAAATAGTTTAATTTGATAAAAAAATCTGAGTAATAATTTTTTAAAAAAAATTAATGACATTGTATTCAATTATTCTGAAAGACTTTTAAGAGGGCCCTTAAAGTATATGACATCTGAACGTATTATTGGATATAATGGTAAAGAGTCTGTGAGAAAAGCAGAGATGCCAGAATCCCCTCATTAGATTGTACTCTGGGAGCAAGGATGCCACTCCAGCCAGAGGTCCCACTTGAAAACTATGAGTATGTGCTTAGCTTTAGTCACATGAACCTCATGTAGGGTATTGGATGAGCCATGATGGTTAAAGATGTTCACAAAAAACGGGGGTCGGGATTGGTAAACTGTGTTTAACAAATGAAGATGGACAGGAAATAAGCTTACATATTTCAAATTTGAATTGCTTTGTGCCTATTTCTAAACAAATGATAAAGAATGAACAGATCATTATAATTATAAAAATATCTGGAAGATAATTTCTAACTGCAAGAATGCTCAGTGAGTGAGGATTAGTTCCTATCCTGGGTATGTATGCAATACAATAAAAACCGAAGCAGCCAAAATTAGTGTATTCATGAATTCAAGTATTTCTATATGTTAATAATCTTCAAATGTGATCTTCAAATAATCTTCAAACATACAAACAAGTTTTTCCAATGGCAGCTTTAATAAATAATTTGTTTTAATATCCAGAAAAGCAAAAATGTTAACTTCATTTGCCTGGAAGTACAACAACCTCCCTATGATATCTGAAAATATCATATTTACATATATAATATATTATAATTTATACATGTACATATGTATGTACATATGAAATTTATATTAGGCTACCTAGAAATTTTTCATCTGTTAAAATGACTTTAGAAAAAGAAACAAAACCCTCACATCATGAAAATTTGGCAACAATATTTTAACATTGTCCAAGATTTTGAACCAAATCAAAGTGACAAACAGAAACAATTATTGAGTAGATTAAAGTTATTTGCTTAAGATTGTGCATATAATTGGTAAATATTGATTGAATATCAGACAAAAGCTACTTGGTTTTTGTAAGAGATGAAATGAGTTTGAATCCAAGTAACTGGATTATAGTAATATTAATATCCATTGTATGTAATATATATATATATATGTATATATATATATAATTAATAAACAAAAAATTATCTAATTCACTGTATGAAAAATTGGAGAAGAAAATATAATGACAAACTTTCCAGAATGTATTATTAGTCTTCATTATAACTCATGGGATAGACAGGCTAATGAATCACAATAGAAATTTAAATTTATATTTTATATCCTATTGTAGAGAGCCGTAGAAAGCAGAGACATCTCTGGGAAGCCGATGCTCTCACAAGTTCTGTAATTTACTGTCTTTGTGTAAGGGGAAAGCGCGCGAAGT
The DNA here is from genome assembly GCF_004785775.1 of Grammomys surdaster. NCBI lineage: Eukaryota > Metazoa > Chordata > Mammalia > Rodentia > Muridae > Grammomys > Grammomys surdaster. The sequence goes on along the minus strand of NW_021621323.1, from coordinate 15,277,868 downwards.
CACAAGCCCATCCTGGGGCATATAGAATTTTATGGGCAATTAACCAACCGGGTATGTACACATCACTCCAGGGGGTATTTAACCAGGGCCTTCCCGGGGCTCGGGGCCTTTTCCGCCAGCCGGTTCCCATCAGCCGGCTTTTTCCCAGCGGGTCTTTCCTCTATAACATCGTAATAAAGATCTGCTGAAGAACTTTGGTGTCTGTGTTATCTCGCGGGCGAGAACACGCCACCCACATCCTATGTTATACAACATAACAAGTCTTAATACATCGTAGACTTCACAATACATAAAAGAGCTTTTGAAAATGTTCTTGGTATTCTGGAAATACATATAAATTTGTTATGTATTACTAGCAAAATATGAAATGACCTCAGAATTCTCCAGCTCTTTCCAAATGTCAGGTTTACATCCATAGTCAGTACCCAAAAACGTGAGAGAGGAAGGCCAAAAATCTCAAGTCGTAGGCCAGTTTGTACTACAGAGAAAGATACTGAGTAAAAATGAAGAGGAGAAAGAAGGAAAAATTTCAAAAACTTAATAAGAGTGAATATAGTTACAGTGGACAGATGCCTGAAAATCTTTAAGTAATCTCCATATTTAAAATAAAATATCCAACATAGTTTCTTATAAATTCATGGAACTACTTGATAAGTGGCATTTAGGCAAATCCTTTGATTGGTATAGTCATATTTTTTACATAGATTCAATACTTTATTTTATTCAAATCATTACCTTAAAAACTTTTATCATTAGATCTAATCCACACTGCTTGTAAGTATTTGGACATTCCAGGATTAAAAATCAAATCACTTTTTGAATATTTTATCTAAATTAGTAACTATCTTGATGTAAGTAGACATAGGTATATAAAATATGGATTTTAAATATGTGTAATAATATGAAATAAATGTATTAATATGATAGTGGAAAAATAGAGCTGAGTTAACTTAATAATTATAAATATTTGTATATTCTTTAATGTACAAGATATAAACTTTCATGTGGCCCATTATAAACTAATCAATGTCATCATTCTTCCATCACAGAAGAGTCTAATATAAAATACAGTGTAGAAAGAATTTCAATTTACTCAGTTTTCATTGCATAATTCGATGAAATAGCTGATTGAGAAAAATATTCAAGATATTAATCCATAAATAAATCCTTAATATTTAAACTTATGTAATGATGTGCCAAACCGTGTACATCTCTCAAAAGAAAATATGCCAGGAAAATATGAACATTTAAAACAAAGATTTGAATTACATTTCCACCAAAATTACCTGTAAGCAAACCAGATAATCTCTGCAACCTTCAATATTTATCTCTAACTGGACAAGAGAGCGAGAGAGAAGGTTCAGTACAAAGAGCCTCTTTGTGTCCAATTATGTCCCATAGAATAAAAAAATAGCTTCATATAGAATCTTCAGAATGTTTTCTTCCTTTCTTTTTCTGAATCTCTGTTTTTTCATCTGTATAAATGCAAGAGGGCCATATGGAGAATGGCTTGGTGCTGGAAACATGACTTGGGTAATGAAGAGATGAAGGACAGACTAAAGAAATCATAGGCACACATATAGAAAAGCTAGGGTCAAGTGGGCAATGCACCCTCTGATACAGTGGCATCAACTAAGCAGCAATCTGGATCCTCAGTACATTTATTATATACAGTGCATGATGTAGGAACCACCTATTCTCAGCAGAAGGTCTCTGTAGGCCAGCAGTCTCGGGCTGTGAATAGCAAGAAAATGCCACAGAGGCAAGTTTTTGCACACACGAGCAATCATTTGTAAACATTCATACTTGTATGCACTGTCAACATTCAAACTGAGACCAGAAAAAAGCTTTTTCATCCCTCTCAAACTCACTCTGAGAGAAAGGCTTTGCCATTCCCAAAGTGTCTGAGATATCGGGTCTTTGACATGGTTATACCCATATCAAAAATATACATTCAACTCTAGAATTCAGCATCTCTTTGTATATTTACTCGGGGCTTCCTCTGCTCCCCACACAATAGAGTGCTTATTTGTTTTTTAATATTTATTCAGGAATAATACCTCTAGGCTTCTCGAAGATGACAGGAGTTGCTAACCTTTTTATATTTTATGGTGAATTATTTGAAACTATTAGACATTTTAACAGGTGGGCTGCTCATGGCTACATCTCATTTACCAGAATATACTATAAAAAGTTGAAGCACTGTTTCATATTCAATCGAATTCCCAAGAAGAATTGGAAGTAAATTGATATAAATTGTGTTTTTGTCTTTACAAAATGCAATAAAAGGGTTTAATAAATACATGCCACAGAGATCTACAATGTAATAAGTGCTTCAAGTAACAACACAGCCAAAGAAGTAACTAATGTCAGTTCATTCAAGTGTTCAACAGTTCTCTTATACATCTAACTGTACTATATTTAATACCACTAAATTATATTATTTAAACAGAAACCATCCAGATAGCTTTATCTAATTCCCGATAGTTCCTGAACAGCATTTGTAAGCAATAAGCCACCTTCTGTTTTTCATTCAATTGTTTGTGATATAAGATGATTTTTTTTTTAATTACAGAGATGAAAATTTTTATGCTGAGAATAGTAGTGGATTAGGTGGAGCTAGCTATTGGGAGAAGAAAGAAAGGAGTCTTAAAATAGATAGTAAACAACAGTGAATGTAAAAATCGGACTCCTGGGTATCAGACTACAGAATTTAGTTATATTAAAGTCCATGATTTACACTGGGTTTCAAAATCGAGATACTCACTTTAACTTTTTGAATCTGCTTGTATGTTGGGCTATAGTGTGTGTGGGCATGGGTCCTGTGGGCTGAATTATGGGTTTCTCGTCTGCTGCCTCCAAGGGGCTGGGGCCAAGGCTCAGAGAAGCAGAGGAGCAGGAAGTTGACTGTGTTCTCTCCAGGCCTGCATCGGGTGGATATTGGGCTGTAAGAAGCCACTAGACTCTACTCTGGGGGTGAGGAGAACACAGTCTGAGATCCTGCTCGGGGCTGGAGCTCTTGAGTTGGAGTCCCTGGCCAGGAAGCAGCCAGGAGCCAACAGGTTATCAGGTCTTTGGGCCCTCAGACAAGGCTGAAAGGCCATGAAAAGACTGAGACTGGGGGTGGGGGGTTGTGTGGGCTGGATCAAGCCGCAGCAACTGGGAGAAGGGCTGGGCCTGAGACACTTGGTCACAGCAAACTCGCTTTGCCGGGTGATGACTGAGTCTGCTCACTTGCTTGAGTTGGTAGCCTCCATGACTAGAAACATAGAGAGGTCATCTGTGGGAGATTACACAGTGGCTCTTTAGGTGAAGATCTTTTCTACAGTTCCCGACAGGCCCCAAAGAAGAGAGATAGTCCATGGTCATAGGCTATAGTCTTAAGATATTTATTGTCATGGCAGAAAATAGATGAAGGTAATATCCCAGTATTCTCAGGGTGGGCCTGAGGTTAAATAACTTTTCCAAGGATGAGGGTCTCGGAAGGAATGCTTAATTGGCTATGCCCTCTGGCCTTTAGCTGTCTCATTAGTATGGAGATCTATCTTGAGGCTCTGTGTCCTGTAGTCATGCACTCTACCTGTGGAGAGGCTAGAGGAGTGTTGTCCACAGTGCCCGATGGCCACAGTCCTCTCTGTGGGGCCTGAAGCTATGTAAAAAGAGCCAGGGGCTCAAGAGCAAGGCCAGACTCCTACCGTCCCTGAGGGTCTCTAGGATTCAAAGCCTGCTGGATCAGATATCCAGCTGTCTCTCACAGCCCCACACTTGTACATAATTGATTTACTGAAATGGATAACAAACATATGCAAAATTAATGTTAGAAGCCCATATAATGCTGTCTGGACAACTTTAAAGAAGGGACTCAAAAAACAGTAACTAATGTGGGACATTTTATAAAGATCTCTCAGGCGGGTTTGAAGGAAAGGAAAGAAAGTTCTGAGCTGTCATGATGGGTATCACTGTCATTAATGAAGACTCCATGTCAATAATAAGTTCGCAGAAGTTTCAAAAGTGTCTCCTGGGACTTCTCACTTGAGCATTACTCATCAGCTCCTATCACGTGACTTAGTTATTATTTAGTTTCCTATGGATACTAGCTGGTCTTTGGTTTTGAACATCTATTCAGCATATTGAAGTAACTCCTGTTTCCTTCTGCTGCTCTGAAGAATCCCCAAGCAGACACATTATTACAGACACTAGGAATTCACAATCTGTACATGGATCTGTCCATGAAACTTTGGATATGTCTGGCACTTAATACATCGGACAGTAACATTCATGTCATTTTAGCCATTTCTATCACTGAATTGTCAAAGTTATGGTTAACTTCCATTTGTATACCATAGGGTGTGTGTGTGTGTGTGTGTGTGTTGTCATCTAAAACAAACTGTACTTCCCACTATTATATGTTTCATTTTGTTAACCTACCTCCTTATTTTTAATATATTTTTCAATCTAGACAGAAACTCAGTTTGCCCAAATTTCTTCCTTGATACATTGGTTCCCCTTTCATCCTACAAATGAGGTAGTTTTTTACTTTCTGATCTTTCTTAAGTTTGGTCTGCCACATTAGTTCTTCATTGTTATCACCATGCAAGTACAAAGACCCCTTCTACTAACACTGCCACACATAAGACTTATTACTCACTACTGTATCCTTTATTCATTTGCACCATCATCACTAATTAAACTAGAGGAAGTTTCCTTCAGTGCAGCATATCTCTGAATCTTTGCACTGTTTGTTCTTCATGAACAACAGTCCATATATTAGGGCTGCATTCTAAATGTTTAATATTTTCTACTTACTAAATCCAATTTGTGCACTGTACTTAAAATATAACAACTCCAATGTTCTATAGAACGTTTAGGTGAACAAGGTACTGGACATCATTTTTGAATAGATAAAGAAAAGTGTAACCTATCCTTAGTATGTTTAGTCGTCTTCCCAAACAAGGCAAATATTTTCATTTTTCTTAACTAGTGGAGAGTGAGACTATAATACTGATAAGACAACATTGTCTTATCAGTGGAAGCAAGCTACATTCACACCCAAGGCAGTCTTGCTTGTTATCCATTTGAAACAGCAAATGTGATTGTAAGAGTTTTAACATTTTGTTACTCATACATTATTTGCTACAACTCATTCTGTACAGTGGTCACAATGAATTCAGCACAAATAATGTATGTCACAAGTTTCCTACCTTAAATTATATGTTGGTATGGTAATTTCTCCCTAGGACTCTATATAGCTTTATTTTATTCTATGTGACAGATGTGGTTCACTATGTGGTCCATATGGCTTCTCTTCTATCATCTTAGGGAAGCAATAACATGGATTTTTAACAACTGCTAATTCTTAAGTCTCAGCATAGCTCTGTCAGCAGTTATTCACTTTAAATTATAATATTTGTATTCTAGTATATATGTATTATGCATCCTTGTCTATAAAACAAATCTGAGAGAACTGAGACATGGGAATCCAAACTTGAGAAAACACTTATGGGCACTCAGGGGTTCTCAAGTTAGGCCCTTATCAAGCACAGATGTTTGCTTTCAGATGAATTACTTGGACATTTTATCACTGTGCATTTAGGATAGCAATACAAGAAACTATGTGAAACAAGTTTTAGACTATGGATTATTACACCTGCATTACATTAGTGTGACATAGGAACCTTTGTCAGTAAGAAGATCTGAAACATTTAATGGAAATGTCATAAGTATAGGTATAGTACAAAAATATTTCTGCGCATTCAAACCTTGGCTCTCTAAGTGACTGCAATTTGGCAGGTAACCCAGAGTGAGTGTTCATTTGCCGATCTTAAAATGATGACTCATTTTGTTGTCTCACTAAAACTTTGAAGTTAAAGAAATTGTAACTACTAATGAAAAAGTGATGATATAATAGAATAATTGATGATTAGCAAATACAGTGTGTCTAAAATTAACTAATAACTAAGGATTAGAAAATAGAGTGTGTCTATAATTAACTAGTCAATTATTAACAGAAAAACAACTTGAATTGAAGCATCACATCACTGAATCCATCTTTACAGCCTTTGGATTGTATACCCACTTTGTATCAGTGGTTCTCAACCTTCTGCTTGCCGAGACCCTTTAATACAGTTCCCCAAGTTGTGGTGACCTCCCACACCAAAAAGTTATTTTGATGCTACTCAATCAGTGTATTTTTGCTACATTTACAATTCATAATGTAAATATCGGATATGGAACCACCAATGGAGTCAAAAACCCACATGTTGAGAACTACTGCTGTAAATGATCAGACTTTGCATTAAGTAGCACCTTCAAGACCAGGGGGTGGGGCATCCAAATTAGCTTAAATTGCCATTGCTTCTCATTGTTGCTGTACTTAAACTCGGCCAAAATGGTAACTTAGTATCTCTAGTAAGAGGAATATTTCTCAGTTTGGAATATACATATTCATTATTTGTGTAACTGTTACTAAGTAAAATTACTATGGGAAATAGTGACATATAACAATTGTCCATAACTTTCTGGAGCATTGTGCTATAAATGTTAACTTCTTTTTCTTGCAGGAAACTGAAAGAGCCACAAGGCTGGGGGCATTGAGGGAGAGGCAGCTAGAAGGAAGAAGTCTGTAGCCTCTCTAGAATTTCTTGATTACTTCTCATCGGGTCTAATTTTTCCCTGATGAGGAGCTGTGCTTGAGAGTAATAAGTGCGGCATGAACTAAATACATCACACTTGACTGTCTGCATAATGGCACTGGAAAGGAATCAAATGGATTTAGGTTTCATCAACCTGCAGCTATCGATTTTTCAACGTTCCTTGAGCAGCAAAATGGAGCTAGCAAAAACCACTTTCTGCACTCAAAAGAGTGAACAGCAAGGGAATATCAAGCCATGCCTGGAAATAATGTACATTTATTTAAACGCCCTACCTCCTTCCACAGAAACAGTACAACTCTATTTTTAAACATATGCAAAGTAAGGTGTTTTGTTAGCCTTTGGCTACCTGTTGACGAATATTGTTGCCTCACCACTTGTATATATAAAATCTTTACTAGATCATAAAATATTTAAAATTTGAGTAGAGAAACTTGAAACAATATCTCAGGGAAGGCATGCTTCTGATTCCTTTTTCCTCCCCATTAAGTAGCTTCAATAGTATTAAAAATATAAATTATGAAAACACCAGATAATTCCCATATATTGACCCTATAGTGCCATATTGAACAATGAATGTGGACATCTTGGATAAATTTTCAAAGACATCCACAGAGTAGTAATAAAATGATTGTATTTTTCATTTTGGCCTATTTTATCTTGTAACATATTTGACAATAAAAACAAGGCTTTGGGGTTTTTGTTGCTCCGTCTGCTGTTTCTGTAGGAAAAAAAAAAAAGGTAAGCCTAAGTTGAACACATCTTTTGTATGAAAATTTCACCTTTAACACCGAGTTAGATATTTCTCTGTCATTCAATTTGAATGATTTAGCATTGGGAAATGCAGAACACCGTTCATCTGTTAGGCCAGGCTTATTATATGAAATTAACCATCAGCAGTGCAGTAATTAGAAATCACCTCACCCTGGAAAATGGGATAATGACACAGTCCTTGAAATCAGTGGAGGTTAAAGCTGCATGTTTAGAGCACATTTGTATAAACCTAAGATATGCCTCTGATTAGAGACATTGTATGAATGGCACTACAATTAAAAGTTATATTAAATCTAGGGGAATGATTTTATTTTAAGCATCTATCACCTGAGAATTGCATATGGCTAGTCAAAGTGTCTAAGACAAATCAAGGAAAGTAAGATGCAACCTCAGTGGCACCTCATCCTCTAGGTTTCCATTATCATTAGTTTTCAAGACAATGTCAAAGGACAGTTGGGGCACTGAGGGATGCTGTATGTAAAGAAACAGTGCACTGACATATGGGATCGCCCATGTGTGCGTCATTGACTGCCTATCATATAATCGAAATGGCCTAAAAGGACAAAATCTAAAATGATAGCAATGTAAGCAAATATCAGTCATTTTCTTAGGTTTGGAACTGAGAGTGACCTTTTAAAGTAAAATGTTCAAAATGGGAATAATCAAGAAACCAACTGATTTGACTAATGATATAAAGGGTGGTCTCATAAAATTCATTTGGAACTACACATAAAAAGGAAGAAAAAAAAACCCTAAGCTTTTATATTGAAGCCATTCTCGATGGAAATTATATAACCCAATCATGATGCCAGAGCAAATGCAGACTCTCTACAAAATTTCCTGAGATGTTTGTTCTACTCTCCAAATACGAAAATAAATCACATAATTATCTTATCATGTCTTTCAGCCACACTAGCAATTAAGAAATTTGGAAACATGAAAATATTTTCTCTCTTTTATTTAAATTCCTGTGTATGGATGGACACAGAAGGGCCCTGTTAACTTCAGTGTTTGTTTCTTGTCATGGTTGTTGCTTTGTTTTGTTTTTGTCATTTCTGTTTCGCAGTATCCTGCTCTCCTAAGCCACGATAGAGCAGTAACTTATATCTATAGGAAAAAAGGATATTACTGAATTTCCTATAATAAAACAGGCACAGTTTTGATTCAATGTTTAGAAATGTCAAAAGTTTCAAATAAGGAAATATGACGAAAAATGAAATGTTAGCATACTAAATTGAAAAGGAAATAACTGCTACTCATGTATAGATGGTGTCAAGCAAGATAAACTGACTGCACCTTCTAAACTAGAGCCTACAGTGAAAATTTAATTAACTTATTACTAATGATAATTTATTGTTACTATTCATTATTTTTCTCAATAAATAATGTTTACCTCATAAAAGCTTCATTTTCCTCCATTGTCATCCTCTAATCAGATCACTCATTAAAGACAGCAATACCTTTTTTTATCCTCATCTGCCTTGATTCAACTCTTTGAATCTTTGTACATTAGCATTGCTTTTTTGTCTCAATCTCCTGTTCCGTATGTTTTCATTTTTGTTTTTCCAATTTCAATTTGTCTTTTTGGCATAATTGCTGGGCGTTACTTGTCTCCTGCCTTATCAATACTCTTAGCTCCACACCTCTCTACCTGCCTTCAACTTTAGTTGCTCAGTTATATCTAATCCCACCAAAACATCCCAAACCGCCCATCTTTTGATCTCACTTCTGATTGGTGATTTACCTCAAAACTACAGCAAACTTTCCCTAGCCTATTATGTTTAGAGAAGATCACAGGATCTGGTGTCAGCTCTAGGGAAAGTATTTGATTGAAGCATCTACTGCAGGTTGAGCTATAGTGAACCTTTCTTACCGGAATCTATCATTTCCTGCTTCCCCGAGACATACTAAATAGCTACCTGCATTCTCAGGAAGGAAGTAGAAAGGAAAATGGGCTCCACTTTCCACTTGATGCTGTTTATTTATATTCCCAAGGCTGAACCTATCTTCTTTCCCACATGTAGTTCAAGCACTGAGTTTTTCTAGAAGACAACATTTCTGGGTCAGAGGTTGAATTGGTTGTAAGGAATTGAGCCAGCCGGGAGGCAACAGGTAAACACAAACTCACACAATCTCCTATTTTCAACTCTCAGTTTTACTTTGGCTTCTTTAATAATTTACGTTCTCAGGAGCTGTGAAACTATTCTCTTTCTTGTCAGCCATGCCCCCTGCAGGCATTTTGTCATAAATCAACCAAGGAACAATCCTTTGTTTCTGTTCTCTTCAATTTGCTGTGACCTTGTGGGGTTCTGTATGCACCGAGTGCTGTGTTTAGTGAGTTTTTCATAGAGGAAGTAGGTGTTACAGGTCAGTCAATAGGATTCCAGTATTCCTTTGTCCTCAGGATGTTGCAATCTTTAAGAAACATTTGTATGCAGTTTCTGATTACACCACCTGTTTAACATTCATTAATAAATCTAAGTTACTTTGATATATGTATGGCATATAATCATGGGTTTTGTGCGCAATTATTAATTGTTCTATAAGCTAAGCATTTTGCTTTGACAAAGAGCTAGAATTCTATTCACCTTATATCAAAATCTAAGAACAGGGGCTGATAGAATAGCTTAATAGCTAAAAATACTTGTTGCACAAGCTGAAGACCCCTGAAACTCTGGGGTTAAAAAGAGAAAACCTACTTCAGAAGGTGGTCCTCGAACCTTCAAATATGTACAATGGCATGCACACACCTACAGTGGTGCACTACATCATACAAAAGCATGCAGCAGTAATATATATCTAATTCTAATTGAACAAAGTTTGGAAATAATTGCATTTGGAAATAATCATGCTCGAAGCGTCATATAATGTTTTGTCATATTGCTATTATAAGCATTTTTTATTTAGCACTTCCTCCTATAACTGAAAAAATATATAATTGATTAAATACTCAATTTAGCTGGGTTTTTACTATAAACAAAACTTTTGCATCATAACAAATTATTTAATTTAAAAATATATTCCAGTTACACATTCACAATAAGGAAATGAATAATTACTAATTTTTAAAAGTGGTTTTTATTACTCAAGTGTATCATATTTTTGCTGAGAACAAATAAGCTTAGACCTCAAAGAATTTCCTTCAGAAGTTACAGGGTCCATTTAGGAAGTGAAAACCCACAAAGCTCTAATGGAATTTAAACTTAGAAGAGACTCTTTCCTCCTCTACTATCTTTAACTGCACAAGGCTTTTTTTATGAAGTTAAAAGGCTTCAATAAATTCCCACAAGGAAGCCAACAGAAGGACAAAGTCATAACCCAAAGTTCAGAGTTTTATTATTCTTACTTGATTTTATATAATAATGCTATATTTAACATGTTCTCCCTGAAACTTGATTCTTAGATTAATGAGTGTCATTTGATTTTTAACACTACAGGCAGTACCAACAGATTAAAAGATCTGCCTGAATTTACTGGTGATCTCCATATTAAGAAATTTTGGGACATGGATTAGGTGCCTAAAATAAAATCAAAACTGAAGAAACAGAAACAAACAATATATAGACTCAAAAATCCATTGGCATGATACTCTTTCTTAAACAACAGAGAATCAGAGAATCAGTACTATCTTTAAATATTTAAATTATCTTTCTTCAGTCACTATAAATTTCATAAAAAAATTTGTCATCAAAAAATTAACAGATGCTGAATTATCCTCAAATAACGTACATGCTAAAGAGTTATCATTATATATTTTCTAATATAATGCCTTAAATATCAGCCTCAACATGTTCTGGACCCAGGATCAGAATAGTTTAGAGTAGAAAACAATCAGAAAATAAAATGTTGTTAAGTTCTAAATTAATGACTTTTGAATAGTAAACACTTAAGCCAAGTTCTACTAGAAAGTGGCAGACACCTTGGCCACACCATGACATAGTGTTTCCTATGTTCCCTACATATGTTTGAGCTTCTTTGAAGTCCCACAGCTGGCTTATAATCTTCTTACTACCTTATCTCATCCTGGGGTGTAACTCTCCTCACTGTCAGTCTCTCTTTCTTATTTCCTTCAAGGAGTTCTCAGGTTGTGCTGAGGTGAATAGAGTGTTAAGTTTCTATTGTTTTTAATATCATAAAGATTTATTTTTTTCTCTAAATTTCTAAGAGTCCCAGGTCAACCTCACTTTGCTAACCCAGTCACTACAGCCAGGGGGAGAGTCAAGTATAATACCGGCTATTGGCCTCTGCCAAAAAGAGGTTTTGTTATTTCTCTTAATCCATCTCTAATGTTGTCTTTATAACTATAGAAACATAAGAATCTTCAAATTTATGTGGCTGTAATTACAATAAAAATATTACGTGGCTTACAAAGCACAAAACAACCCCAACCTCACAAAAGTGGGATTAGAAACACACAGCCATTCCTCAGATGAGATGAAATCATATTTTCTCTGTTTCCTTCTGCAAAATCAACACAATTAACATTTGGTTATTATTGGTAGAGCACCATGCTTTCCACCATGATAACAGATTAAACTTCCAAAATCTAAGCCAACCCCAATTAAGTATTTTCCTTTATAGGAGTTGTTGTGGTCATGGTGCCTGTTCACAGCTATAGAAACCCTAATAAGACAGGTACCAGTTCAACTTCTCCATGTTCAGTGAGTTGTAGATGTTGTCTTCAGGAAAAGGTCTTACTGTCTGTGAAGAGTATATTAGTTTTGGCAACAGCTTCTGCCATTGGAGTGTTCCCATAGGACCACTTTGACCAAACACTCACATAGATATAACCCATTCCCAGTATTAGAAGCTTCATTTGAAGAAGAGATTCCCAGTTGGGGCATTGTCCCTCATTATTTGGCAATTTCATTGATACGACTTTTTTTTCCAATATTTTATTTATTTACATTTCAGATGTCATACCATTTCCCCATTTCCCTTCCCTAGAAACCCCCTATCCCATTCCCTCTCTTCCTTTTTGCTTTTATACTATTTTAATTACACGCAAGTATTAAGGTCAGTTCTACACCTAGCAATACAACAGATGCAAATAGTCAAGGAACAAGCAAGACAATAAACACGAATAGTAAAAGAATAAGCTAGGCAATAAGCAAAGTTCCATGAACATTTCCATGATCACTATTTCTAAGGGCTTATCAGGATGACCAAATATTTGAGCCTACTTCCCTGTCCTATCCCAAAGTCATTTTTAATCTTTTTTTTTAATTGACTATCTTATTTACATTTCAGATGTGATCCCCTTTCCCCATTTCCCTCCAACCCAGGAATCCCCTATCCCATCCCCCTTCCTCCTGCTTCTATGAAGATATGCCCCCCAACCACTTGCCTACTCTCATCTCCCCATCCTTGAATTCTCCCACATTGGGGCATCAAGCATTCACTGGACCAAGGGCTTCCTCTTCCACCTATGCCTGACAATGCCATCCCTCCCTACATATACTTCTGGAGCCATGGGCTCCTCCCTATGTGCTCACAGGCTGGTGGTTTAGACCCTGGGAGCTCTTGTTGTTTGGTATTGTTGCTTTCCCCATGGGGCCGCAAACCCTTTCTTCTCCTTCAGTATTCTTTCTCAATCCTCCATTGGGAACCCCATGATCAGTTCAATGGTTAGCTATGAGCATCCTCTTCTGTATATGTCAGGCTCTGGCAGACCTCTAAGGAGACAGCTATATCAGGCTCCTGTGAGCATGCACTAACTGACATCCACATCAGCGTCTACCTTTAGTGACTGCACATGGGATGGATACCCATCAGTCTCCGGATGACCTCTCCTTCAGTTTCTGTCCCTCACTTTGTCTCCATATTTGCTCCCATGAGTAATTTGTTACTCCTAAGAAGGACCGAAGCACCCACACTTGGTCTTCCTTCTTCATGAGCTTCATGTGGTCTGTGAGTTGAATCTTGGGTATTTCAAGCTTCTGGGCTAATATTCAATTATCAGTGAGTGCATACCATGTGTATTCTTTTGTGATTGGGTTACCTCACTCAGGATGATATTTTCTAGTTCCATCCATTTGCCTAAGTATTTCTCGAATTCATTGTTTTTAAAAGCTGAGTAATACTCCACTGTGAAAATGTACCACATTTTCTGTATCCATTCCTCTATTGAAGGACATCTGGGTTCTTTCTACCCTCTAGCTATTATAAATAAAGCTGCTATGAACATAGTGGATCATATGTCCTTGCTATATGTTGGAGCATCTTCTGGGTATATGCCCAGGAGTGGCATAGCTGGGTCCTCAGGTAATGTAAGGCAAATGACACTGTCAATAGAACAAACAGCAACCAACAGATTGGGAAAAGATATTTACTATTCCTACATTCGATAGAGGGCTGATGTCCAATATATACAAAGAACTCAAGAAATTAGACTCTAGAAAACCAAATAACCCTATTAAAAATGGGGTACAGAACTAAACAAAGAATTCTCAACTGAGGAAACTCAAAAGGCTGAGAAAAGCCTAAAGAAATGTTCAACATCATTAGTCATTAGGGAAATGCAAATCAAAACAACCTTGAGATTCCACCTCACACAATTCAGAATGGCTAAGATCAAAAACTCAGGTGATAGCAGATGCTGGAGAGGATGTGGAGAAAGAGGAACACTCCTTCATTGTTGGTGGGATTGCAAGCTGGTACAACCACTCTGGAAATCAGTCTTGCAGTTCCAAAGTCAGTTTTATGTTGGAAGCCTACTTCCTTGTTCTAGCCTAAGATTTAGATTCCTGACAGCAATTACTTCTTTGTTCTTTAACATATGTATATTTTTAGGAAGCTTTTCTGGAGTAGGTTTCCATACTACCAATAAAATGGCCCTTAATTTTAGCATTCATTCTGTATTCCCTCCCATGTTTCTCTTCTTTCACCCCCTCTTGATTCCTGTCAACTCCATCCATCTTTGAATATCTATTCTATTTCTTTTTCCTGGTAGATCTCTTGTCACTAGTCCTGTTCTCTATGAAAGTCCAGTAACTTTTATGGTTCTATGGATCATCATTGACTCAACAGCTAATATCTACATGTAAAAGAGTACATATCATGATTTTCTTCACGGGTTTACCTCACTTAGGATAATTTATTTTATTTCCTTACATTTACCTTTGAATTTCATTATTTTATATTTTAATGAGTGAGTAATATTTCATTGTATAAATGTATCATATTTTCTTTATTCATTCAACTGTTGAGAAATTTCTAAGAGGTTTCCAATGTCTGACTATTATAAATAGAACAACCATGCACATGACTGAGCAAGTATCTCTGTATTAGGATGGAGAATACTATGAGTATAGATCCAAGAATATAGTTATACCTTGAGGTAAATTGTTTCCCACTTTCCCTGAGGAACCGATATATTGATTTCTGTAGTGACACTATAAGTTTGCTCTCCCACTAACAAGGAATGAGTGTTTCCCTTATTTATTTATTAATTTATCTTAATATGCTTACATGGGTAAAATGAAACCTCAAAGTACTTTTGATTTGCATTTCCCTGATGAATAAAGATTTTGATATATTTAAAAATGTGTTTTTCAATCATTTGAATTTCTTTTTTTTTTGGAATTCCCTGTTTAGATCTATATCTCATTTTAAGTTAGCTCATTTTTTCTTGATATTCATCTTTGAGCTACTTATATATTTTGGATATTAGCCCTCTATTGGATATATACTTGGTAAAAATCTCCCATTTTGTAGAGTGCCAATTTGTCTGAATGATGGTATCATTTGTAAAAAGAAAACTTTTACTTTCATGAGATTCTATTTATTAATTGTTGATCTTAATGCCTGTGCTAATGGTGGTCTGTTCAGAAAGACACTTCTTATGCCAATGAGTTTAAGGGAATTCCCTACTTTCTTTCTTACTGGACTCAATGTATATGGATTTAGGTTGAGGTCTTTGATCCATCTGGAGTTGAGTGTAATGCAACATGATCTATTTGAAGTCTTCTACATGAAGCTATCCAGTTTGACCAACACCATTTGCTGAATACATTGTTTTGTTTTCATTTTATAGTTCTATCTGCTTCATACAAAATCAGTTGCTCATAGGTCTTGGATTCATATCTGTGACTTCCATTTTATTCTGTTGAAAAATGTGTCAGTTTTTAATTCCAGTGCTATGCTCTTCTTATTCCTATAGGTTTACTAAAAAAAGTTGAAATCAGGGACAAAAATACCTAAAGTAGTTTTCTTATTATTCAGGATTGTTTTCAGTATTCTCTGTTTTGTTTGTTTATTTATTTGTTTTGGTGTATATGTTTATATGTTTCAATATGAAGCTGAAAATCATCTTTTCACGATTTGAGAACAATTCTGTTGGAATTTTGATAGGAATTGCATTGAGTCTGTTGACTGTTTTGGTATAATGGTCACTTTTATTATATTAATCTCACTGATCCGTGAGCATAGGCGATCTTTGCATTTTCTGATATCTTCTTCAATTTCTTTCTTCAACATCTGAAGTTTTTTTCAAACACATCTTTCATTTCCTTGGTTAGAGCTATCCAAAAATATTTTAAATTTCTGAGGCTATTTTGAAAGGTGTTGTCTCCCTGCTTTTTTTTCTCAAACTATTTGTCATTTTTATATAGGAAGATTATTAATTTTTGTGAATTAATTTTGTACCCTGCTAATTTTTAGAAAGTACTTATCAGCTATAGAAGTTCTCAGTGGTATTTTTAGGATTATTTATATATACTCTTTGTTTTTGTTTTGTTTTTTCAAGACAGAGTTTCTCTGTATATCCCTGGTTGTCCTGAAACTCACTCTGTAGACTAGGCTGGCCTCGAACTCAGAAATCCGCCTGCCTCTGCCTCCTAAGTGCTGGGATTAAAGGCATGCGCCACCACTGCCTGGCAAAGATTATTTATATATACTCTTACATTATCTATAACTAAGGATAATTTAACTTCTTCCCTTCCAATTTGTGTTTCATTATTCTGCTTCAGTTGTCATAATTCTCCTGCTAATACTTCACATACTATATTGAATAGGTATGGTTAGCCAGGAAAATCTTGTCCTACCCCTACTTCCTAAGTTCAGTAGATTTTTAAAAAAAAGTCTCTCCATCTAAGTTGATATTTTCTATGGGCTTCCTCTAAAATGGGAGACTGGTCTGTAATTCTTTTTCCATGTTGGGTCTTTATGTGACTTAGGTATCAGAGTAACTGTGGTCTCAAAAGAGAAACTGGACGATGCTCCATCTGCTTTTACTTTGTGGAATAATTTGAGGAGGACTAGCATTAACTCTTCATTGAAAGCTGGGTAGACTTCTGTGCTAAACCCATCTGGCCCAGGGCTCTTCTCTTTTCATTTCATGTGTGCCAGTATATGTTCAATTTTGGTGAAAGTTCTTTGAGCTGCTGAGAAAATGTATTCTTTTGAATTTGCCTGAAACATTCTGTAAATATCTGTTAGAGCCATTTGCCTTATAATACTAGTTTGCTCCAGAATTTCTTTGTTTAGCAAGTTTTTTTTTTGTTTTTGTTTTTGTTTTTCTGAATGACCTGCTTACTAGTTGGATATTAAAATCACTCACTATCAGTATGTGAGGGTCAACAAGTGATTTACACTGTCACGTTTCTTTTATAAACTTGGGTGCCCTTGTGTTTGTGCATAGACATTAAGAATTGAAATATCTTTATTGCGAATGCTTGACTCTAGAGCAGACATAGTGTCCTGGCTGATATTGACATTGTTTTTACTCTAGCATATGGACATCTGGTTTCTGACAGAGGTTAAATCTAAATGCTGATATCTGGTCTTGGTTGGGTAGGTGGATTTTTTACTTATTTTCTATTGCCTGTTGTCTTCTCTACTTCTCAGGAGAGTGTGATGCCTGTGGGTTGCCTCATAGGAAACGGTGGTTCTTAGATCCTGCCAGGTGTAGTCATTGGAGGTTCCAAAAAAATGTGGGTTTTTTTGTTTGTTTGTTTGTTTTGTTTTTTTTCCTTCAGTTTGGGAGCAGACACTTAGGAATGGAAATAGGATAGAAATGGCTGACTGAAGGAGGGAGAAAAGCAAGGTTTTCCACCAGTATCTTCCAAGTCTGCTCGGAATTGGGGCAGAGAATAAGGAAAGGTCACAACAGGCTGTATAATGGAGAAGGGGCTGAAGGAGTAGGGAGCCACAGCAACAGAGCTAGAAATGAGACTAGATGGTTGGGTTTGGAGGAGAGGGTGGGCAGGTAAGCTCAGCAGTTAGCATATCTTATTCACTGGCACACAGGGCCTCAGTTTCACAGAGTACCAGCTGGAGTTGGGGCAGGGATAAGAAGCTCTTTTCTGTATAAATATGGGTTGATCCTTCTTCTCTGTATTGAAGCTCCCTCTTCATCTTATTTCCTATGTCTCTTACTGTGCTGACTCTCCTTGATTGAGCTTTACATTATCATTTTTTTCTCAAGTATCTGCTAGGACCCATCTTTCTATATTATATTTTAGGATACTTTTGGCTAATCTTGCTAACTTACCTTTTGATATAAATTTTATAGAGAGATTACTGCATTGATGGGAAAATTAAAAATTATGTGAAATGAACCATACAGATTTTTTCTGTCATCACACTACATCTTTGCTATGTCCACTTGATCATGGAGAAATTAAGGTAGGACTGACCTTTAATCTTTATTTCTATTGGCTAGCTTGCATAGTGCTATGTTGATGTTAGAGGAGGAAAGTCATTGTCTTATCCAGGCGTGAACCCTGTGAGCTACAATAATAACTAACCTGGGAATGATCATTTTGTCATCACTTCATCTCCCACACCCAGTTTTTTTTTATTACAATCCATTTTGTGGCATATGATTTTTATTCATTAATTTTTCAGATTATAATTTAATTCCATTTCTCCCTTCCCTTTTCTCCACCCAAAACCCTCCCATATAACCATCCCTACTCTCCTTCGAATTCATGAACTTTTCGTTTACTAGTTGTATCAGAGTCCATTACTTACATAACACACAGAATTGTGGGACTGCAGGTGCCTAGAACCCGAGACTCTGCGAGAACTGGCAGGAGTTCGGTGTCCTGCCCTCCCCCACCCCCCAGAATCCAGGGTCCTGAAAAGCAGTCACATCTCCATAGAATTTCATTGTTCAGTCACATAGGCCAGACTATAGGCCTCAGGCCCTAGGGATTTACATACTAATGAAGGCCAGAGGGCGGAGTAAATTAAGCATGCCTCCCCAGATCCTCCCCCAGTCCTTCTCAGATCCGCCCCCTTTCTCCCTCCCTATATAACTCGGGACTTCCCTGAGTTTTTTTTTTTTTTGGGGGGGGGGGTGGGGGTGGGTACGCCTAGATCCATCCACAATCCGCCATGACAATAAACCTTCCTGGAACCAAGGACTTCCTCCTGTCATTGGTGCCTGCCGCTGCCAAAGCCTCCAGGCCACTGGAACCAACTGCAGCAGCATGGAAACCCACTGGGACTCCACAGCAGTGGCCTAATTTTTCCCCGCATTTACACTGAACTAATGTTTAACTCTTTTATCCACATTTATGTTGCTTTAATAACAGCCCTTCCACACCTCGAGTGAAATTTACCATATATGACCATTACGGAAATAACAGTTTGCATGTTGCTTTACTCAACGACACCTTTTAAAAATATATTTGTCAAAGGCCTCAGACAAATACAATGAACTTGACTAACTCTTATTTTAAATTTCCATTCAGCAAGATTTCCAGCTTGGCTCTCTTTCTTCTTACAAAACTTCTGTCCTTATATTTATAACAAAACATGATTTTCCTTGTGCTTCTCTTCTGGCTTTTGCCAGGCAGTAAACATCAGAAAGTTTGACTCAGAGCTGGAAGGTGATATTTTCTCTTTACAGTATCTCTTTATGTCAGTTCATATTTTTTCAAGCTTTTATATAATACCTTTATCTTACAATTCCCTGAGGTATATCTCATATCCAGACTTCAAGGTCTCAATTGATTTATGCAACAGTAAACGCGACTTATCTATATATAACAAGTTTAATTATTAATCACATCTAAATTGGACTCTACTTTTACAAAGTCATGTGTCATTATATTTTCTTTACATAAAGAAACACACATGCAATTAAGTCACAAAGTCAAAATCTAGAACTAATTCTTAATTACTTTAAAAGAGCTCGTATCCAAAACTCATCTGTCAGCAAATGCTGTCCAGTCTGCACGAAAGTATTTCTGTGTATCTCTCTTGCCATAAACATTTCTTTGCCTTCCAAAGTTTTTCACATTAAGTTAGATAACAGTCTTTTAATGCATATAACTTTCCTTTGCAATGTAGTCGCGACCTCACAGTTGAGTGGCTATAAGTCATGAAATAGATTATCCTCTCCCTGCACAGCACCTGCTTAAAGGTACATGTAAGAGGAATTAAAACTATATCTTACAAATGGACAAAGCTCCTTTAAGGATCTATATGGAGTTTGAGCCCATTGTCCAACTTCCTGTGGAGGAAACTATCCTCTTCTGATATGGTTTACTATACAAGTTGGTTTTGTCTAGAAGTCATTCTTCCTTGAGACAAAGCTGCCCTTACATATTAACATCGCAACAGTACTCCCTTATGTGTGTATCGCTTGCTGCCACCAATGTACTGTAAAGCCTAGGATGACCTTGGACATCTGACCCTCCTGTCTCTATCTACCCAACACTAGTATAAGTTTGAACCACTGCTATGCACAGTTCTATGTGTTGCTGAGTATTGAACCCAGGGCTTCAGCATGCTAGCCAAGCACTGTACAACTGAGTCACATCCTTATGCATTCTTTCTGAAAGTATACTTCTGAAATAAAATTTACTTTCTTATCATAACACATTATCTTTTTAATTCTTTTAAATTTTTTTATTTGTAAAAAGATCTAAAATATGCTAAAGTTTTCAGTTGTCTTAGAACTTCAACAAAAAGCTCCAAAATGTAGTTTTGTTCTTTTCTCCATTGATGAAATGATTATAGGACAACAATCATATTCTTTTTATAATAAATCTCCCTTTTAAATTCAATATAGTTTAGTGCTGTTCAGTGTGTATTTTATTATACAGAATAAGCTGGAGTTTAGAATGACCTATATTCTGTGTTTATACAAAATCAACAAATGTAAACAATATGAAAATAGTCTGTATTCTTTTCCCCCGGTACATATGAAAATAGTCAATGTTCTTTTTTTGTCTCTAATGTACATGTTGGTATTGCAACCTAAATTTTTACAAAATAGGATTTTAGAATCACCTTACAAGCCCTCATTCTACCTACAGTTTATCAATAGCTAGAACCAATAGTGTATTTCCTATTACATCTTGGTATTTCATACATGTTATAAGTTTAATCCTGTCTTAATACTTTTCATAGTAGCAATATGTTGTGATTGCTTCATAATCCTCAGTTTTATAAGCAGAAAACTATGTATCAATTTCCTGTCAAAATGATATCTGTGTTATTTCTTGTTATTGTTTTTTATGCACCACATATTTATGAACATCTGTGCATATGTTTATTTCATATCTGTTGTGTATATACCAAGGAAAAAAATAGATCTAGGTCACCAAAGAACCACATGTTCAGCCACAATAGGTATCACCAACCAATCTCCAATGCTGTCCTTATTCGTTTAGGATTTCACAAAAGCATTCTCATTAATTCATGAGTATCTTTCTTTTTGAACTCACTTTCTAAGATAGCATTATGAGAACCTCTCATTTGGATGTTTGTTTTCCTAGGTTAGTATGAGTAAGAACCTTTGGCATTGAAATATCCTTTTCTTTGATCTTTATCAAATCTTGGATGGTATATTTTAGGTAGTTTTCCAGCTTATCAGCTTCTGCATGTTCTTATACATTGTAGCACAAGACTCTCAAATAAATGCATTGCAGACAATCTATGCTATTCCTTTTAATTATCACAATCTTGTCTTTTCATAAGCCCATTTTAATGTGTTAATGACGACTGTCTTTTGACTGTTAAAAATGGTCTACTCCAAAGTCTCGATGATTTTAATTTATATTTTATTCCAGAAGATTTATATTGGCATTATATTAATATATATTTCAATATGGAATTAATTTCTAAATATATTTTGAAATATAAGACATGATTGATTGTTTTTCCTCAAATGTATGTTCCTATGACCCTCAATCAATGTTAAAAATCATATACCCAGTTACATTTAAGGAAACATTTGTTACTATGTATGTGATTAGTCACCATATATTCGTGTTCTGCCAGTTTTCATGTGAAGCTTCATTTTTCAATTAGTATAGCTGAGTCAAAATGTGTTTTATAAATTACTATAGATTTATATGTTTTGAATGTGGTAAAGGACAAATATTATCTGGAAAAATTTAGCGATTAACATTTGTTTGGGCTTGCAGTTTCATCATGATTGAGTTCATAACTCTGGGTATTCATGTCATGGCATGAAGTGGAGCCAGGTGTAGGAAGTTGGCTGACATGTCCTCAGTATGTAGAGTGTAGAAACAATTGAAGGAGAAGAGGTATAAGCCAGTAAATCTCAACCTATAAATCACGTTCCCTTTTGAGTTGCGTATCAGATATCCTGCATATCAGATAGTTACATTGTGACTCATAACAGCAGCAAAATTACAGTTATAAAGTAGTAACAAAATAATTTCATGGTTAGGATCACCATGACCTAAGGAACTGTAAAAGGGCCACAGCATTAAAAATTTTGAGAACCACTGCTATAAATGTCCCAAGGCCATCACCCAGTAAAATAACTCCTCTATCAAGGCTACAGGTCTGAAAGTTTCTATAAAACAACAGCACCTACTGTGAACCAACTGTTCAAATACATGAGCCTATGGGGGGACTCTTCTCATCCAATTAACAAAAGGCACGGAGTACTGTCATTATTTTCATTTGTTTTGTTTAAAATATAGGCAACATACTAAAAAATATTTTAGTATGCATTGCTCAAAAACTGTATTGTGAAAAATGTAACTGTCATGCCATTTATTTTTACTCTTTAAACTCCAACATCCTAAAGACTTGACCTTTGAAAGTTAAGAACATTGAGAAGCCAAATTAAAGGAAGTTATAGAAACAATAGCATATTTACCATTCCTCAGGATCCATTTTGATATTTATGAAGTGGAGATTTTTCATATCTATCAAAGTAGTATAATTTTATAGACAAATAAAATATTCAAAAATATTGTCCACCATACCACTCTAAAAACTCATGTCAGCATTTATCTGTGTGAACTTATAAATTTTGTAGATGTTAAATATAAAAGAACCCCTGCTTATGAATCCTAACCTTTGTCAAGGCTCTGATGCTGAGATTTAAGGTTTAGTAAATTAACTGTTTAGGGATTTTAGAAGAGCAGCTGACCCCTGACTCCAACAAAAAGAGAAAGCCAGCACTGAGTCTCAGAAAATAGCTTATCTAAGAAAAACTGGTAACTCCCCAATTCTGCCCCCAACATCTCCTCCGTACCTTGCTGCAACCTTAGCTACAGAACCCCAGCTTAAAGCATAAAATCTGCTTTCCTCCACTCAGGCCCTTGTGTTTATGTATTTATTGTCCTAATTATGGTGCAGCCAGATATGACGATGCCACCACTGTTGCCATTAAATAAAAATTGCTCATTGCTTTTGTCTTCTTTATTTCTCATACCTGATCCTCCTACTCAACACTTCGCCACTAGGAAATCTTATCCTTGCCTGTTTGGATCATGTATGTTGTAGTCATCATATCTACTGTAACATATAGTTTTGCACATAGGCAACAACCAAAAATTTTTGTCTAATGAATTCCTGGTCTCTCAAATATTATCACCACATAGCAATAATTTCTGGTTGTTAACAAAGAAATACCAACCCTGAATCATAGTTGACAATATCAGAATCTGAACTTCAATTTCTTTTCTCTTTTCTCAATTATCTCTACCTGTCTTGTAAGATATCTTCAAACTTCTTACAACATATTTCTAAATCCTATAACATTTCCTGACATAGTCCAGCACTTTCAAGAGTGACCATGGGAAATTCTTTAAAGCCAGACTTACGAAAGACTGCAGTCACAGTTGTAATTACTATCCTTAAGGCAGAACTCAAATGTGTTATACATGCTTAAAATGACCGTGGTATCAGTTAGCAAACACTTCTATGATCATAATTAAGGTATGAGCCATCTTTTTACCCTTGTGAAAATTTGAGCTTGAAATAACTTGACAATTTCTAAACCCTAGTGTAAAAAAAAATACAGTTGGGCTGGCGAGATGGCTCAATGGTTAAGGGCACTGACTGCTCTTCCAGAGATCCTGAGTTCAATTCCCAGCAACCCCATGGTGGCTCACAACCATCTATAATGGGGATCCAATACCCTCTTCTAGTGTGTCTGAAGATAGCGACAGTGTACTCACATACATGAAATAAATAAATAAATCTTTAAAAAAAAATAAAAAAATAAAATTGCTCTAGCTGCGGATATTGAGTAAATTCTGGTCTTTCCCCTCCAAACCTATGTCTTCCATAATTGATCCAGGCAATTCAGTTTGTGTTACAGATTCTGTTTCCACTCTTCCTTTTCTAATGAAGTGAGTCCAGTCTCCTTTCAATGAGCAGGCATCTCACCTGAAGGATCCTCAGTCTGCCCTGTCAGGAATATTTCTCAAGTGGATTCTTAAGGGTCCTTTTCTGCTGAATACAGAAACAGTAAATAGTTACTGGGCTTGGAGACACTGTCTAGCTAAACTGAAAACAGAAAGAGATGTTTGGACCTTAGAGCAGCCTGTAATGTCTTGCATCAGGAGTTCTGTGATCATGATTTTCAGGAGCTGTCACACATTTTGAGGTGAGCTTTCTAGCAGAGTCGCTATTGAGCTAGTTCTGTTCCTTGTAAGTAACCTTCGCACATATTCCTGTTAGCTAACTTGATCAAACTCATTGGTTCAGCATTTAGGATATTAGTATAGACATTATTCGGGATGTTAGGTATTTTCTCTGAGGTTAGTAAATGTGTGTGTGTGTGTGTATGTGTGTGTGTGTGTGTGTGTTATATAGTGTTATGAGAAGTTGGTGTGTGTTAGGGATTATATGTGGATATAGAAGTGTGTTTTATGTCTCCGTAGGAAAAATATTTGTCATACAATATATTCAGAGATGTTCCTCCTTTATTTGGAGTGCTTCTCAGTCTGATATGGCCTAGTGTCCAGTAACTGTTTATAGAAGAAAGTGAACATATACAACTGTTTCTTTATTACATAAGTAATTCTGTGGGACAATAAAAGAACCCAATGGTAATAGTCATTCAACAATAGCCACAGGATTCACTATTTCCTACTGCCAGTAAATATCAATAATGTATTTCTACTTTAAAAAATGACAATTGAGAAGAAAGGCTAAAAAAATCTGAGAAAATATAAATGTTCTTTGTAAATAAACTATGCTCAAATTCTCTGAAACACATCTAGAGCTAGGCAGTACTGATTTTTCCAAGTTTATGTTCGATTAGCAGTAAACATGTTTGGAACATATAACTTTTCAGAGGTCCATGTTCGAATTGGCAGTTCATAATTTCCCATCTCAGAAAGTTGCTATGGATAGAAATAATTATAATCTCTGTCTAAAAGAAGACAGTTTATTAGCAATTAAGGAGTATGTGTTGTCATTAGGTCTTAGGTGGGGATGATTGGACGTGTAATGAATGGTCCCCATTCATCATAGTTAGAAACAAAAACAAATACTAGTAAATGAAACAGTTCAGGGAATGCTAACTTTAAATATAATATCACCTACTGATTTAAAGTTAATGGTCCTATCTCTTACATTCATGGGCCAAATGATGAAAACCTTTCAAGATAAAGGATAAAATAAGATAGATAAAATAAGGATTGATATACAGGCCATGGAAGATGAATTCCAGAAAAAGTTCATCAGAAGCCAAGAACAATGAAGGTCAAACACATAATCATAATTGAGAGGGGCTTTATATCCTGAAGCTTTTCTAATACTATACTGTAGATAAAGAGTCTCTGTCCATGGTACTTTTAGATCTTCACAGAATGAAAATTAAAATAGCCATAAAGAATTAATTGTCTCTCCCTTCTTCCTTTCCTTTCTTCTTTCCTCCTTTCCCCTCCTCCTTACCTCTGTCTCCAACTTGTGGACTAAGATGTAAGCTCTCAATAGTTGCATAATACTACCACCTTCAACTGTCTATTTGGGATGGAGCCTGGTCCCCTTTATTAACATCATGTTTTCTTTGGGGGAGGGAAATAAATGTCTCGGGCTTTTCTTTTTTACAGGCTAGAATGCTAGCTGTCTTGCTTTTACACTGACAGTACCACCATGTCTTTCTTTGACCATCATGGATTATACCCTCTGAAACCAAACCTGAAATTAAACACTTTATAAATAATTTTCATAAGTCATGGTGTTGTATCATATAAAAAAAAGGTAACTAATGCAGGATTTGGTATCAGGGAGCAAGCTATTACTATGAGAGACTTATAATGATGTTTTTGCTAGGATGTGGAAACTTTAGATTAAATTCTTTCCAAGATTTAATTTTTCATGTAAAACAAAATGAATACATTCATCTAATTTATACATATTTGCTTTCATCTTTAGCAAATAATAAGCTCATATGTATTCAAAATAATTCATTTAAAATAATTTATTTTTGATTAATAGCTATTTGATTTACAGATGTATTTTCTATAGTTATATCGAACACTCTCAAAATCTTATAAAAAGTGACTCAAATCTTAGTAAGCCTTGACCTAAAAATGGTTTAGTATGATAGATCACTTTCACCAAGACTTTGCATACAAAATATGTATAAAGTATTTTATTGAAAAAACATTAGGTGTAGGCTTTGTCTTATACATTTTATGCTAATGACAAACCATATACCTTCATTTTATTTTTTATTTCAGTTTTAAAATATATAATGTTTTGATTATTTCATATTTGAGGTTTCATTTTCATAATGTGTTTAGTCATAGATGAACCTCACTGCCTGCCTCTAACTTCTTTCAATATCTGCATCAACATTTCATACCTTAAAACACACACAGTACTACTAAGTTCAACTGCTGCTACCCACATATACATGTGTGTTAGGTCATTCACTCAAGCATGGGCAACTTACCAATGCCTGCCCTTCCCCAAAGAGAAGTAGTCACTTCTTCTGAAATAACTATCAGCTGCTACTACCTTCTGAGACATGGGTAAGACTTAGGATCTCCTCCCCTTCTCCTGCTTAAAAAATCAGCATTCAGATTAGCTGAAATGACCAGCAAAGGGGAGGAATGACCACTAGAGACCATATTCAATGGTTAGGCAAAGCCTTCAGTTGGGGGATGAGGCAACCTACTCATCTCCAAATTTTTAACTTACAATTGCTCCTGTCCAAAGGAATTATGGGGACAAAGCATGGAGCAGAGACTGAAGGAAAGGCCATCCAGAGACTGCCCCACCTGGGGATCCATTCCATATACAGACACCAAACCCAGACAATACTGCAGATGCCATGAAGTACTTGATGACAGGAACTTGACATAGCTGTCTCCTGAGAGACTCTGCCTGAGCCTAACAAATATAGAGGTAAATGCTTGCAGCCAACCATTGGACTGAGCATGGGTACCCCAGTGGAGGAGTTGGAGAACAGACTGAAGAAGCTGAAGGGGTTTGCAACCCCATGGAAAGAACAACAATATCAACCAATCAGATCCCTTCCCCCAGAGCTACCATGGACTAAACCACCAACCAAAGAGTACACATGGAGGGACCCCTGGTCACAGCTGTGTATGTAGCAGAGGATGGCCTTATCTGTCATCGATGGGCAGAGAGGCCCTTGATTCTGTGAAAGTTTGATGCCCCAGTATAGGGGAATTCCAGGTCAGTGAGGTGGGAGTGGAGGATGGGTAGGGGAGCACTCTCATAGGAGCAGGGTGAGGGGAACTGGGTAGGAAGTTGGAGGAGAAGAAACCTGGAAAGTGAATAACATTTGAAATGTAAATAAATAAAATATCCAATACAAAATAGAAAAAAAATTGACCTTCTTGATCATGAGAGATCTTGTGCAGGAAGCCAGAGATGCTTTGAGTACATGTGTGTAACAGCCATGGTATAGTCACAGGCAAGACTTCCGTCATGCTGCTCTCCATCCTCAGGGGCTTGCATTATTTCTACATCATTTCTATGATACTTCCTGAGATTTGAGGGTGGTGACTCATACAGAAGTGATACAGATGCTCCACCCATGCACAGCCATTCATTCTGTGTCTTGAATAGTGTTGACCCTTTGAATTAACTATGGTCTTTTGCAAAATGAGGTTTCTCTGTCCAAGGCTGAGATCGTAACAAATCAATCAATATAAGAGTAAGTACTTAGAAGTGAGTTTGACAACATAACCCTTCAGGAATATAACATCAATAGTTTCTCCCCTAAGACCTTCCGTCTCCATACATCTTGATCAGATTTGCAATGCCAAGCATAAATTTTCTCCTCCAATCAAAGGACCAGTTGACTACCTCAATAAGTAGCTTTATTTCACTTGTGGGCATAAAACAAAACCTATGTTATCATTGTAGTGCACCAAACTTTCAGTTAGGAAAAAGATCTATTAGATTCATAGAAATTGACAACTAGAAGTAAGGGATGACTGGAGAGAAATTTAGCCATGAACAAATTTAGCAATATTACAAACATCTCATGTTAGGAACGGAGAGATTAGAGTATAAACTGCATAGAGTAGAAAAGCAAAGCCAATAGGGAGATACAGTAGAACCTTTTTGTATCTCTACACTTAGAGAGATAAAGCAACTGGAAAAAAGCCAAATAGAACACCAGTAGGAGCAAAAAAATATACTGTTTGTCTCATAGGAAAAGGTGTTTATTGCTCTTTTCAATGATTTTATTTTTGAATTTTCAAGGAAAATCCACCATGCTATTTGAAATGGCATGAATTAATTTATGCTCATGCCATTGCTATGTCACTGTTTAAACTCTCCCTTTAGAGCCACAAGCAGTCAACATTAATTGAAGGACGTAAAAGCCCTATCTGTCCTTCGGGGCCACATAGAGTCCTTTATTTTCAAATGTAGCAGATCCCTTTGACTGTTCTTGACGTGTGTGATTAATTGCCAGGAGTCTCCTCTTTTAGAGCATCTTCTTCTCCATGTAGTTCAAGCTTGGCTCTCCAGCTGCCACACCGCATCTCAGAAGAATTGAAATGTGCCTTTATATTTAAATGTGATCCTTGTGATCAGGCTGAACCTGTCACAGACCTGCCATCCTCAGCTAATAATAGGCAAGCCTGAGTGAGTACCATGGCTGCCAGTGTCTATTCAGCATGAGATCCATTGTGTGAAAATACTGGTGTGAATCCTGGAGCCTGCATTTATGCATACATTTATTTTCTCTTATGTGCACTCTCTTTGCCATCTGACAGTTTCCATTAAACCCAATGTTTGATTAGTTAGTGTTTTCCAGGGCTTTCTTTATATACATATTTACTTCAAATACAAAAATCACAAATTTTAATAACAAAAGCCTCTAGCTTTCAAGTTTCTTGTATCTAAAATTATTCAAACTGAAATGAAAACCAGTCAGGTATAGAGTAAGCAGTCAAGTTGAACATTACTCATCTTAATAACTGAAAATACCATATTTATTGTATTTTGAGAAAAATCCAGTGTTAGCAAAATTTTCAGAGGCTTCAAAAATAGAATATTGATAAAAATTGATGCCTTATAAATATTTCTAGATACAGAAGTAGCATCTCTCCGTCAACGTTGTCATTTATTTCCTTTTGTATCCTTTGGAATGAAGGTTTATGCTCTTGTTCCCTTGTGCACATCTTTTGTCACATGTCCTGGAGGAAGTCAGGGAGCCAGTGGCAACTATAAACAATGTAGTGTCCTTCACAAGGGTACCTTAATGCTTTCTCTTGTGAGAATCTACTCTGAACTCTGGAAAGGGTTTCTCATACTTTTTCTCTGCTCAGCCTTCAAGAGGGTTTTCTTTTCTTTTATAGCGGAAAATTTTCACATTAGTTTTTGGAAAGGAGAAAGGAATTGCAGGGTTAAATTAGCAATATAAAATGAACCAAATAGATTCAGGCCAATAATCCCTGTGAATTAAAACAAAACAAAACAAACAAAAACAAAAAACTATCATTGCTTTCTGTAGCGTGGATCACTGGAAGTTCAAGTCATAAATATTTGTTTTATCTTAATATAAAAATGCCTCTATGTAGAAAAGTACTTAAGTATCTTTTTCAAACCTTAGATATATTTTATTTTATTAATATAACCATTTGCCTACTTAATCACGTTAAATCACAGATGATTTTCTATACAATAGCTAGACATAGAGACTGGCAGATACTGATACAAAATGATGTTATCATTTACATTTGAATCAATGCAATTTTAAGTCCAGTTGACATTTCAATCATCCAAAGTGTACTCTAAGAAGACGCCTCCATTTAAGCAAATTTAATTCTTCAGAATAAAAAATAAGTGTTTACTGTAACAGCCCGTCCTCTTGCTCCGGTCCGTGGGTCAGGGTCTAGCAAGAGGGAGAGTGGGGATAGAGACTGGAAGAATGGAGACAAGACAGGGAGTCTGATCTGGAGACAAGACAGAGCCTGCTCTGGAGACAAGACAGAGTCTGCTGAGTCTGCTCTGGAAATGGAGTCTGCCCTTGTTCTCTTCTCAAGTCTCTCCTTTTATATCTCTCCTCAAGTCTCGCCTTGAGTCTTGCCTTTAATCTGGCCTTGAGTCTCACCTTGAGTCTCTCAAGTGCTGGGGTTAAAGGCGTGTGCCACCACTGCCTGGCCTTGATTGAAAGGATCAAGATAATTATCAGAGTATGTTCAGCTGTTGTAGGCTGTTGAAAACAAGTCTCTTGTCAGGGTATATGGCTCAAGATGGCTGCAAAGATGATAGCCGCTTTCTGCTCAGAGTCAGCTCCCAACAGTTTACCTATGAGATAAATGAGAAATAGTACATTAGGGGATTGAAATTCCATTCAAATAACGGTCAAAATTTTTGTTAATGATTTTTACTCTCTAATGTATTCACAGAGATATTTCATAACTTTGAATATAGGTACAGTGTTATTAAATATATCCCCTGGACCCTCATATTTCTCTGCTCTGAATGATGGCATTTCCCTCCTTTAGAAAAAAATTTTAATACACTCTTCAACTCTTCTGACTTTCTGCATTTTCATTCATTTGAGGACTTTGTTATGAATCACACTTTTTTTTTTTCTAACAGAAAAAAAGCTGTGTAGCTAGCTTATATTCTCTGCATGGATGTTTAATCCACTCCTCTTTCACTTGGCCAACACAGCCTGCTTTGGGGTTAAAAAGAGGGAAAGCACTAGGGAAAAGAAGTAAAGAACAAATGTGAGATTCCTTTCTCAACCATACGGGTACTATTTATGACTGCAATTTTTTTTTTCATGGTTTTTAGATCCACACAGCTTCCCTTCTTGACACAGATATTTCTGACATGATTCTCATAGCATTTAGGACTTCTCTCCCTAGGTGTTTACTCACACTTCCTCCATTAGCCAGAACCCTGTTTACTTAACCTTTTAAAATAGGAGTCTCCTTTTTAATCTTCCTTTCCTGTGTTTATCAAAAACTCCCAAATGTTTATTCATATGTCTCCCAGCTACTGAGAAGTGGCTATTCTTGCCTTGCTCTGATTTGCTTTAATATCTGAATATCTCTACATTTGTAGTTAGAATTGCATACTAAACACAGATTTTTATCAGATGTGGATTTGGCAGTGATTTCCATACTTCCTCTTAAGAAATATCAACAAATCAATGCAGTTTTATCTAGTCAGTTGAAACGGTAATTCGATTTTTAAAAATCAGCGTATAAGGGAAATCATTAGTAATTTAATTAATACTTTTTAATGAAGTACATTGAGTAGAAGTTTACACCCAATTTGAAATCTCTTTTTACTTTTATAAGCTAGAGGATATACCAGCTCTTTTACACACTTCACTTACAAATTCCACAAGAGTTGAGGGAACTTACTGAGGAGAGAGGGAGAGGGAAGGGAGAGAGGGAAGGGGAGGGAAGAGGAGGGGGAGGGGGAGGGGAAAGGGGAGAGTGAAAGAGCATCTCACCTGAATTTGAAATGTAGCTGATTTTAAGCCTACTATCTTCATATACTCATTCCACTTTGGTGTATAAAAGAAGAATTTGTTTTTTCATTAAAATATATAAGGGTGTTGCTGAGGAGAGTGGTTCAGTTTGTAGGTTAACTCAAGCCAAAATGATGGAAGCTTTACTATTTGATCTCTGAAACATACATAATGGTGGAAGACACAATCGAAAGCCCAAACCTGTTCCACCTACACAGGTGCACTGAACTGGACACATGCACACACGGTAATAGGTAATATTAGTTCAGAATTCACTGAATTATTTCAAATGTTTCAAGAATTTAAAAAAATAATATTTTTTACTCAAGCATAATTTTTGAAGAGAATTCTTATGAAATATGTCTCTAAATGAACTGGTCTTTTCTATACCTCTGGAATACAATTGTATGATCTATATTCTCATTAAATAATGGCATGATAAATGAATATGGAATCATAATACCATATGATTTGGGTGCTTTATATTATGCTCACATTTTCTGAAGTTTTCAAAACTAACCAAGAGAAAATCAAGACCTAGAGGAGTCAGCTTCCCAAGGTTGCTGTGCTGTAACACCTAAACAAATATCAATTGTGGATATGAGAGGTATAGGGATCTTCTCTGTTATAATGTACACAAACATGTTTTTTAAATCACAGACTCCCGGAAGCATGTTTTAGATGCTTGTAAACTTCATCAGTGTTTCTTTTGACCTAAATTGTAGCATCCTGACTTGTTTCCCATTCCTTAGACAGTGCAAGTCTGTAGGTTATATTTAAATAAAATTTCAAAAATCCAAAAATTTCATGTGATTTGAATGTTATAGTCAGCACCTTGCATGCACAAGTACACTCAGTCAAGTCTCTAGCCCTTCTCATCCCCTGCCTATCTTTGCTTGATAGTTTATTCCAGACAAACCTAGGAACCTGGGGATTACATCTTATCTATCTTGACACTCCTTGTTGCCATGCCTAACTCCATGTTCCTCTCAAATCCATTAAATCAAACATAATTTTGATTGTCATTTTTTAATGAAGAGGAGGAAGCAGACTCCATGAATCTTGATGACTTTAAAATTATGAGTGAAATTTATCAATGTCAAAAAATGTCAAAAGTGACATGAGCTTTATTTAGGTCTTTGATAGTAAGGAGTTAGGAGCATTTTTCTCTGTCAGGCTATGGGCCCCTAATCAAATTGTATTTTATATTATCTGTACACATTCACTGAACAACCTACAATTCCTTAAGTGTAATGGACCTGGTGAAGTTATGTGGAGCCTTTGTTTCTGAATACTCTCTCTCCCTCTCTCCCTCTCCCTCTCTATCTCCCTCTCCCTCTCCCTCTCCCTCTCCCTCTCCCTCTCCCTCTCCCTCTCCCTCTCTCTC
>NW_021621323.1:15188362-15244800 GCF_004785775.1 Grammomys surdaster | reverse complement strand
CTCCCTCTCCCTCTCCCTCTCCCTCTCCCTCTCTCTCTCTTTCTCTGAGCCTCTCTCTCTGCCTCTCTCCTCTCTCTCTCTTTCTCTCTCTGTGTATGTTTGTGTGTATATATGTGTGCCTATGAGTTGAGGGAAAGAACAGTGATGGCTTGAATAGCATGTGTCTAGCAGACTTATGTATTAGAGATTTATTTCTTAGCTGATAGACTTTGGATAAGTGATTAGATCTTAAGACCGCTAACTTAATTAATTCCACATTAGATGCGCTCATAATATGAGGAATAGGGAAGTGGCCTAACTGGAGGCCATCATCTGTGGTGTGCCATTTGTGAACATGTCTTGCCCTGGTCCTTTTCTGAATTCTTTTGATCTGATTTCAGGTTTTCATAATGGGAGCTGCCCAGTCCTATAGTAACTCTCTCACTACAAGGTAGTTACCCTTTCGAAACTGCAGGTACAAAGGATTTTTCCCTTCCTTAAATTGTTTTCTACAGGTATTAGGCCACAATAATAACAATAATGCTAATTAACCCATGAACTTGAACAAAAATAGTGATTGAAAACAGGAGCAGAAGAAAACCTCAAAGGAAACAGTCTAAAGCAAATGTTTTCAACTCATTTAAGTGAATAAGAAAAGTAATAAGAAAGATATAAACAACATGCTTTTGAAATACCTAGTAACAAGTGAATGAAGTTTTTCTCTAGGTGAATATAGTTTTTCTATATTTTAAGTTGTTTTAAGTTGGCAGTTAAACTAAACACCACAACCTAGCACTACTCATATTAACACTGGGCATACTAGTAATTTTAAAGGGCATTTGAAAGGAAGCATATCTCTGAAAAATAAACACATAAAATAAAATCACACTGTATCCAAATTTGGTATGGCAGCAGATTTACAAAGTAGTCCTATGTATATAGCAAGAAAGATGTCCAGACAATGCAGAAGTCACATTTGGTGCCTCCCTCAAACTTGGCCATCTACATCCCCCCTCTTGCTCTCTTTCAAATCTTTGGCCTCTTTTGCTTTGTTATTTAATATAGAAGTAAAACTCATCCAGTCAATCTAATATTACTTATACGTATCTGTTTTCAGGGCTGACAATTTGGTGTTTGGTAATTAAGCAATGCCACTCTTCCTGGATGGGAGGGTTTCTCTTGCTGTCAGCATTCCTTAGTTGCCTGTAATTCTTTTGCTAGTGTTAAGACCTTATAGAGATTATATTTATGAATGAAGAATATATAAATACAGAAGTAGTGAAGAAGGTGAAGTAAGAGTAAGGATTTTTGAAAAAGTCAAAATAATACTAATAACTCAAAATGTCTATTGTATGTGTGTATCAGTATACAAGTACACATTTATAATTTAAATAAATAGACTTTTCCCATTGGGGCTAACCATGTCCACTAAAGAGCCATAAACTGTCTAACAAAACCTCAACATAATACATGAGAACATCTCTTTCTAATTTTTCATTTTCAATTAAACCAAAACCAAGGAATGTTGGTCTTCAGTCTCACTCAGCCCCACAGTTACCTGGAAACAGCCAGATATGCCTGACTTACTATAAAAGGGGCTGCTGCCCCCTTGCCCCCTTCTCTTCCCCTCTTGCTCTCTTGCCTTCCTACTCTTGCTCCCTTACCCTCTTACCTCTCTCTCTCACCATTCCTCTCTCTCTCATGGCCTGCCTCTACTTCTCTACTCCTCTCTCTCTCTCTCTCTCTCTCTCTCTCTCTCTCTCTCTCTCCCTCTCCCTCTCCCTCTCCCTCTCCCTCTCCCTCTCCCTCTCTGTCTCCCTCTCCCTCTCTGTCTCCCTCTTCCTCTTCGTCTCCCTCTTTCACTCTCTCCCTCTCCCTGTCTCCCTGTCTCCCCCTCTCTCTTCCCCACCCCATACCCTGAATAAACTCTATTCTATACTATACCTTCATGAGGCTTGTACCTCAGAGGGGAAGGGCTACCTCAGCATGGGCCCCAGAGGTATCTCCTACCCCATCACCATACTGTGCCTCCTCCAGTCATAACCCTGGTTTTGCTTTCCTTTTATAAAACACAACTTTACTGGCACTTATGACAGATATACACTATATTTCAGTATTCAAAACATTCTCTCTATAACATGATCATTTTCTCCTGAAGACACTAGCCATTGGGTGCTGGAGAGATAGTTCAGCAGTTAAAAGCATTTAATGCTCATGCAGAGGACCAAGATTCAGTTTCTACCACCCACATAGTGGCTCACAACCACCTCTAACTTCAGTTCGAGGGGATCCAGTGCCCTTTGTTGTTTCATCAAGCCCCAGATAATCATGTGTTAAAGATATAAACAGGCCAGAACACACTAGCACAATTAAAATAAAATTAAAATTTAGAAGTAACTTAAAATATAATAGCCATTATTATTGTCTAGATACAATATATTAACTATGATATTCTGTGTGTATCTATCTACTTAGCAATACAGCTGTCTATCATCTATCTACCTATTTAGCATCTATATATTTATCTATCATCTATTTATTTACCTATGTATTCATTTATGTATCTTTAATCACTCTGTTTATCAATCTACTTATCTATCATTCATCTGTCTATCTATCAATCATTTATTATCTATTTGTCTATCTATCCATCATTTATCTATCTTTCCATCATAAATCTATCATCCATTTATCTATCTTTCTATCTATCTATCTATCTATCTATCTATCTATCTATCGTTCTCCATCACCATCACACATCACCTATTGATCTATCTACCCACCTTTCTAATCATCTGTCTGTCTGCAAAGAACAGTTTGGGCTATATACCAAAATATTTAATAGTAGAGCAATTCAAATGAATGATGTTTCACAAGCAAATACTTGCAGAATACTTGAATCCTAGAATACTAAGAAGAAGCATCTGAGAAATGTTTTTCCCTTGCATTTTTAAGATAATACATTAAGGATTCAAACTCCCTATTCAAAGTCCAATGAAATATTGGTTATCGGAAAGGTATTAGAAATGTTTTACAAAATTTCCTTACAGTCGTATTTTCACTGTGGCTATGCTCTCCATGCATTAATAAAGCAATAGTGGAAATAAAAATTGGTAATGACAACGAGCCAATGTATAAAGGAATGAGGATTTTTATCTGAAAGAAAAATAAAAAAATAGTGAGATGAGGAACTAATTTTAAATGAACTGTGCTTAAGAAGATGGAAATCAGGATGTCTCAATTATGTCTGTAAAGTCATGAGCACATTACCTCATAATTTTTTTTGCCATTTATCTAACTGCTGCAAGATTATGAGCATCAATGAATTGTAATCTGTATACCAGCCACATAGTCTCTACCAATAGCAGAGTATGTTCTTTAGTACTTTTATACATAATGTATTCAATATGCTCTAATACATGATGTTAGCTTTCATACGGTGGAGAAATCGCTCAGGCTTTTGCCCTTTCATGAAAAACAATGCTTCTAACCCTACATGAACCACTAAAAATGCGAAGGCATTGCTACAGTTTTTGGAGAAAAAAAAATAAGTTCAATTTTCCTAGCAGAATATGGTTACTTTATTTCGGGGGGCAAGAACGTGCTTTAGACTAAAGCCAACAAGAGACAAATACTGGGCCAATGTGAAGCTAAATCAAACTCTCCTATCTGTACCTTAAATAGCTATAGGTAATCCTGTGTTACAGCATAGTTCTTTCTAATAAAATTACAATTTGACTCTGCATGGTGGCTCAGATCTATAATACCAGCCCATGGGAGACCAAGGCAGTGGCTAATGACTTCCAGACCACCCTAGGTTATAGGGTGAGCTCCAGCTAGGCACAGTGACCTCAAATGCTCCTGCCTCAGAAGACTGAAGCAATAAAATCACATAAATAAATAGGTACACTTTAAATTCCAAATGAGAATTTTTTTTACAAAATAATCACCTTATATTATTTATTTTAATAGATATAACACATATAAGTACTTTCCGTGAAATGGTCACAAGAAATATAACCACATTTAACTATTAGTTGTATTCCAGAATAGCATAACTGTATGTTATACTTAACTTGGAAAGCAAAACCTTTCTATATGTCCTAGTTTGATTTTTGTTTAAAACACTGACAGAAGACAACTTGGGGGAGAAAAAAGTTTATTTGGCTTACAGTTTATAGTAAAACCAGGACATCACTGAAGTTAAACCTGAACAGAAATTCAAGACTGGAACTGAAATAGAGACCATGGAGGAGTACAGCTTACTTGTTATCTCCCAGGCTCATGCTCAGCTACCTTCCTTATACAGCCTAGTCCCACCTGACAAGGGATGACTCTTCCTAGAGTGGGCTGGCCCTTCTATATTAGTTAGCAATCAAGAAAGTTCTCAATAGGCATGCATACATGCCATTATAATAGAGGCCACTTATCAAGTGCTATCTCCCAAGTTTGCCAAGTTGACAACTGAAGGGAAGGATGACAGCATAGAACTCAGGAAAGTGGCACAATGTGCCAAAGACATTTCACTAAGGAATTCAATTAGTACTGCATTCACTGGCTTAGGTTCACTGTTTATGTGTCACATGACAGTTACTAGTTTTTATATCTTGGCACAACCTATTCTAAAACTAGCTCATGTACAGCGAGTTGAGTTATAAGGGACACACACACAAACACACACACACACAATATATATATATATATATATGTATATATATATATGCAATTTTTAATTGAGTTATCGTATGCTTCCCTCAGCATAGAATAACTTCCTATTGAATGACACTTCAGACATATGGCAGTTATTTTCTATGTATCCTTTGTGAAATCCGAAGCATCTCTTTGTACCTTCTATTCTGAAGCAACAGACTATTACTATCAAGTTATTCTGTTTCCTTCTTAACACTCCTTTCTAAATACCTTAGTACGTTAAAACGTTTTTCATATTCTATAACTTATTCTATGTGTGAAGTACAAGACTTGGCACCAAATATTTGAATAATGTGGGTAGAAAAATCTGTTCTCATAAAAAGTACTATCTGTATGAAGAAGATGTCAAACAATTAACATAAAAAAGTCAATGTTTCTGTGTAGGTAAATAAATACATAATGGAGAATAAAGGAGATGTTAGACACAAAAAGTTAAACTACTCATATCATGTATGATCTGAATGTCCTATAGCTACCGTTGGAGCATCTGAGAGAACAGTGCCCACAGAGCCCAGCACCGTTTGTTCAGACAGATAATCTCTGGGGGGAAAAAGACATTTTCTTCTTAGGTGATTATTATGTCTCTCTTTTTCTATTACATTCTAGGAGATGTGGGTGTTTTTTTTTTCCAAAGTGTAAATCCTAGAGATGAATGCATTTTTAAATCTTTTCTTTAATAAACTCAAGTACAGCCTAACTATTATTTCCTGTGATTCAATGCTCTGGTTCAATTAATGAAACTGAGATTGCATTAGCCTTTTTTAGCAGCTAAATTGCATTATTGATTCATATTAATGAAGCTCCATTTTCTGCATAATTTTTAAAATAATTTTACCAGGTAATTAGTTTCATCAACATAGCTCCTTTTCCCTGCACTCTTGGGAATACCTAAAATAAGAAATAGCAACTTTTGCAATAGGGCTGTATGAGTAGTTGTAATTAACATGGAACAACTGTAATTCAGTTGCTATTAGTTAAGTCTGGAAAATATCTGCCTTCTCATTGACAACTGAATTCTTGGTTTTTATGTTTGCTGGATTACTGCAACTAGAGGTGAGGGAAGTTCTTCTAGAGCATGAACATTGACCTGACTTCTGGTGTGACTCACACTATAGATCTGTGACCACTACCTTAGTGTAGTAGTCAGATCTGCATTGTCAGAACACGCCATACTCTTAGTATAAAACTTTACTAGTTTTATAGCAATGGGAAAAATGACTTTTTTCTTTAATTACTATTAAATTATTAACTTAAATTATTATTATTTTATTTATTTTATTTTATTTTATTATTACCTTTTGTCCAATTCCCATAATCTCCCGCCTGAAAATTTTATCATCAAAAAGGGGCTTGTTTATGATTCCCAAGGTCACTTTGACCCATAAGCCAATTCTCACTGTGTGTGTGTGTGTGTGTGTGTGTGTGTGTGTGTGTGTGTATGTTCATTATTTGCGATGGCTTGTGATTTTGTGGTTTTCTGTGAATAGTTTCCTGTGCACCAGCTATCATAGAATTATAAAAGCATGGCTGATACTAACAAATCTTTATCTCCAGGTTCCTTTGCAGAATAATGTGGAAACTTTAACCCTGTCACTCAACGTAGTGTCTTGTTTGAAGTCCAGCCTCCAGGTTCATGCATGTCACATTTTCTGTTGGTCACATATTCATCCAATAAAGCAGATACACAAGTCCAGTTCAGACTTTTTATAGAACTATACAGAAAAAAACTATATCTCATTTATTTCCTGTTAGTTGTCTCTTACACTTTGAAGATGAGCATGAAGTTATAGTAATTAATGTGATCTGGCCTACCAGCTAAAATGTTTATTTGTAGGAATAATTATTGATGTACTTAAGACACTTGTTCTCACTTCATTATAAACAAAGCTAAGGGTGGATATGGCTTCCCTTTCTTTATTCACTGTGTTCCTTGAATTGATCTCGTCCTCACACAATGACCCAGGATAAGCATTTTTTCCTCATAGATTAAAAAAAAGTTTAAAGCAGAAGGGGAATAGGAGAAACACATACAATTCACACTATTCTGTACGTTCTTTTCTACAGCACCCTTTTTCATCTCTTTATTTCCCTGTTCATTTATGACACTTCTATATTTTATCATCTTAATAGTGGCTTTGCTTGTGCATTAGTTGCCTAGTGTTTTGGGAAGCTAATCAATAGTTATGATACTGATTTAAAGATTAACTTCCTAAGCACCCCTCCATGGCCTTGTGACCGATGGTGGCAGGCAACAAGATGAACAAATATGTGACAGAGAGGTAGGAAAGATAGAAAAACAGAGCAATGCACTCACTATGGAGAAAGGTAGACTGGAGACGTCATGGTGGGGACAAATGAGAAATGCAAATGAGGTCAACATGCTGTCATCTCCTAACAAGGATGGTGACAACTGCCTGGAGCTTATCCAGACAGATTCGATCTCTAAACCTGCCACCTGGTTGCAGTAGGTCCCTGGTTCTGGGTAACCCATGGTGAGGAAAGTTTCGTTTTCTGGATTAAACCTCCTTGCAGGATCATCATGGTCTGTGATGCCACCAGAAGCCATGTTGCTGACTGTGCTCTATGCTGTGACCCTAGGCTGCAATTAAGCCTAGATCCATGTAGTCGTATGCAGTCTGTATTATAGCCTGATGCCTTGGTGATGTCCTTTGACTTTGTTGCTCAAGAGTGTGCAGGAGCACGCTGATATGAGTGTCAAAGGTAGCCCTCTGAAGCCATGCTGAGGCACACAGGCTATGTAGCTGTTGAGGGACATGAATAGCTCCATGGTCCTGATACAACCAGTGGCCTGTTGAAGTCACTGGCCCTGTTCCTAGCAAGCTCACAGCACAACACACAGGTAGCACTATGGTCACATGGGAGAGCTGGTCCTGCCCCTCTCTGGCCACTTCATGGCTCTCCTCAGTTGATAGCTTCTGGTATAAATATAGGCAGAGAAAGACTCTTCCTCCCTTGGGAACCTGGCCACTAGGAATTTGACCATGCTCCAGTGTGTATATGGACAAAACAAAATGAAATTATTTGGGGTTCTTTAGCAAGGACAGAGGTCACACAGGATGTAGGGGGGCATGAGACGACTGGGAGGTAGCATGATTGAGGTGAACACTTTGAAATTTTTATACAATTAATTTTTAAATATAGAAAGATATCAGTAATAAAAGTAAGAATTGAAAATAACTAATCTCGTGGCTAACTTGGTAGAACGTTTGTCATAGCAGAATGATGACTTGAGTCTAGACTCCTAAAACCCACACCCACCTACGAGCCAAAGCTCTAGTCTCCACTTGCATTATTTATGCTTCTGACATGAGGCTAGAGGTGGAGACAGGAGAATTCCTGGAATCCCAAAGGTCAGAAAGTTTGGCATATGTACCCTGAACAAGATACTCTATCCTGTTTCAGAATAGAACATAAGAATTGGTATCATCATCTTTGGTACCTGTCTCAGGCTGGAATGTGAGGACTGGTATCCATAATTATCCTCTGATATCTATGCACATGCTATTGAAGATATTCATCCACATTCTCACACACAAATGCACACACACATACACACACACACACACACACATACACACAAGAGAAAAGGAGAGAAGGAGATAGATAGATAGATAGATAGATAGATGATAGATAGATAAACAGAGAATATATATACTTACATAAATATAAATGAAAATACACTTTACTTAATTTTTTCATACAATTTATTTTAACTGGTTTATTAAATATCAAGTTTGTGTATATCAGTGGACTTAAAGTGACATTTCCATCACTGTATACATTGTGGAATATTTGCATATAGTTACATGTGAACCAATTACAGCAGTCTAAATACACATATAATCTGCTACTTAGGTGACAAAGAAAGAAATAAAAGAAGAAAGGAAGAAGAGTAGGTAGTATTCAGCAGACAGAGCGGAGGCATTAAAAGTAGGATAAGGGAACACAGAGAAAGGGCAAACAAGAAGAGAGAGAGAGGAAAAAAGGAGAGAGATGAAACAGAACGAAGACAGGATGGCTCAAAGAAGGTTGGAAGGAGGGGAAAATAAATTAGGTAACAGAATATTTTATGCATCATTAAAATTCTCTAATGTAGGTAGTGCAAAACAGAGGAAATAAAAACATTCAATAGTAGAGCTCACATTTAAGATTAACGTCTTAATCTCCCATAAAACTATTGGAATATTTACTTACTGTTAATCTCTTCCTTTATATCACAACTTTCATTAAAATGGTAAAAAAATGAGAAAGGTAATTTCAATATCTGCTGTTTCTCTACAGTTGTTAGGATAGTATCACCAGTCATGTTGTAGCCATATCATTTCTTGAGTGATCAGATGACAAAAGAAAACTGTGAGAACTATAGAAACATATAAACTTTCATTTTCCTTATGTAGACTTGAAATGTCTCAGAACGTATAATCCTCCAAAATACATAAAACTTGTGAATACTATGTTAAATGGTTGAGTCATGCAACTCTACATTATCAGAGTCTTGACTATTTCTACTGAAAATCTTTTTGGTTTCCTCATTATCAATGAAAAAATATGTACTAAACAAAATATTGGACTTCCCAAAGATCTTCCAGCTATGAACTCCAGCCTCCATTTGTACTAGTCTAGTTCTACACTGTTAATATTTAATTTGACGTTTCAATGGAGATGTGCTTAGCTTTGTGCTATATTTAGGGATGGGGCCAGCAAACCACAGGGAGATGTCTAGATCTCATTTCATAGAAGCTACTTTCACCTCAATTATGCCAAAGGAGATCACACAGCTCAGAAGCCATGTTAAATTTCCTTTTCCTTAAATTTCTTATTTGATTTACATAATAATATAGTCTCTCTTCCCTTTCTTTCTCATATATTTCTTCTTGTTTTTTCAAATCTATGGCCTCTTTTTTTTCACTAACTGCTGTTACATACATATTTGCATATATATTTATTAAAGTACATATGTTATTAATATATTTTTGTAAATATAGAGATATATTACTAATTCTTATATACATTTTATATATGAATGTATGTATTTTTTAACATACTCTGTATGTGTATTTTGCTTGCATATATACACATGTGCTAGGTCTGTGCCTAGCACCAACTGAAGCCAGAAAAGAATATCCATTCCCCTAGAATTGGTTGACAGTAGTATGGTTAGTTACCATATGGGAGCTGACAAACAAACCTCGGCCTTCTGGAAGAACAACCAGTGCTCTTAAATGTAGAGGCAACTTTCTACCCATTGTTTTTTATATATCAAAAGCTGTGTTTAATCAGACTTCCACTAAAGTCAAATGATGAGAATATAGGAATAGTGTATATCAAAATATATATCAAAATTGACTTTATTGATACATTCATACATTGTGGATTTGGTAACTTATAATGCTGATAATTGCTATAAATAACATAAAATGAATAAAAATTTAAGTTTACACCTAGTTCAGACAAAAATATACATTTGTTATTAATTTGGATTTTTGTAGTTTGTAGTATATGAAAAAATTCATATATTTATGAAATTTAATCTATTGTATAAATTCAGTTTATTATGTGAACTGCTTACTTTGTTTTTCTGTGGATTTTCTGTGGATTTTAAATGGTACTCCTAACTGAAACAAAGAGCAATCAACAAAAATGTCTTCCTCAAATGCAAAAGAAGAAGTTATGTAAAAGGTAATAAAATTCACTTTAAAATTCCTCT
Organism: Grammomys surdaster; assembly: GCF_004785775.1. NCBI lineage: Eukaryota > Metazoa > Chordata > Mammalia > Rodentia > Muridae > Grammomys > Grammomys surdaster. The sequence continues at coordinate 15,234,383 of NW_021621323.1, read as the reverse complement.
GAATGTTGCCTTACAATATCAATTTTTAAATTTTCAGTGTCAATTCATGATTTAAAATTTTTTCGATTGCTAAAACAAGTACTTTTATGAGTTTCAGTAAATATAAAATAATCTCATTCTCTTAGGCATCTGGTTCTTGTTCTACCTTTTTTCCTTCTGTGTTGATTTCTCTTCACCCTCCCAGTTTCCTCATTTCCCTTCCATATCAGTTATTTCCTGTCACATCCTCACTGCTGATTTGTTCCTCTACCTACCATGGTTTCTTCTACTTTCCTGGTTGCTGTGTTTTCTCCAGGTTCTATGCTCACATCTGAAGTTTTTATGCTAGAAAACTTAGATGAGATTTTCTTTCAGCAACGTTAACTCTTTTAAATGTACCCATTCTTTGAGTGTGGAGATACTGTAATATATTACTTAAACTAAGAAGCCACATGAAATACTTACACATTTTATGAAAATATTTTAATAAATATGTTTAAATTATAAAGCAAACATGCTATGCGATATGTGTGTACTAGTTATCCAATTTTACAATCTTATCTATATAATACTTCCTCCACTGATAACATTTCTGGAACAACTGCAGACTTGCTTTAATGTAGAAAGTTATTTATATTCTAAAAAGCCAAAGACAGTGACTGTGGCCACATAATTGATGAGTTAAATGAGTTTTCTCTCTGCAAAACAATTTTAAAGCTGAGTAACCCAAATTTATTAGCTGTGTCCAGATGGAGCATAAAGCCAATATATTGTTGTTTATGTATCAAGTCAGATAAAATTATTAAGGATGATTTCAGCTGTGGATGGTTAGGGTGGGGGACCTTGGTTAAATTTTAAGGCTATAATTCAAATAAATTTTAGTAGCTACAAAGCTTGAATAACAAATAGTGTAAGTGTGTTACAATAGACTTTGTTGAATTATTTTATTGAATATATATATATGAAATTTAAGTAGCAACTCCATAAAGCATTTCATGATACACTACTGGAAGGAAATACTTTATTCATGCTTATTAGATGATAAGATGCTATTTAAGGCAATAAAAACATCTAACTACATTGATGCACAGTACATGTATTTTAGGATGTGTTTCAGGAGAGTGTTCCAGAGAATGAAGAAGGCAAATCTTATATGTTGAGTAGCACTCATGTTTGCCTTGCATTATGGGGGATTGAAGTTTAAATATTATATCAATAGCCAATGCTCCCCATTAGTATAGATAAAAACATTATACGTATTTTAAAGGTTTGTTTCTATGTGAGGAATGCCTCCATAAAAAAATCTCTGTACACAGATTTAGGGTATGTTTTCTTAGTCCTTGATATTTGAGGGCTCAGTCCATTGTTGGTGGCATCATCCCTGTGCTAGAGGTCTTAGTTCTTTAACAAAATAGACTCTTCGAGCCATGGAGAGCAAACCAGTAAGCAACATTCCTCCATGTCGTCTGCATCAGATCTTGCTTCCACGTTCTTACCTTAAATTCTTGATCAGTGATTGAAGTTTAAGGTAAAATAAACCCTTCATTTCCAAGTTAAAATACATATGTATAATATTATATTATATATAATGATAATATGTAATATAATGGTTATATTACATTGTAATATACATTGTATATCATTATGTTATGTATTATTTTCAATAGTAGTATGCAGTAATAATATATATTATCATAGCCGCAGAAATCCTAAGACAAATGGATTTATAGAATTTTGGACAGGCTCAGCAACATTTTCCACCAAGTCTGTCAACCCAACTGTAGTAGTTTGTAGGTATTGCCCCCATAAACTCATGTATTTCAATTATTGACCCATAAGGAGTGTCACTACTAGGAAGTGTGGCTTTGTTGGAGTAGGTGTAGCCTTGTTGGAGGAAGTATGTCACTGTGGGGGTAGGCTTTAAGGTCTCACATGTTCAAGCTATGTCAAGTGTGACACACAATCTCCTTCTGCTGTCTCCAGATGAGGATGTGGAACTCTGAGCTCCTTCTCCAGCACCGTGTCTGCCTGAATGGTACCATGCTTTCACCATAGACTAAACTTCTGAAACTGTAAGCCAGCCCCCATTAAATGTTTTTCTTTATAAGAGTTGTCATGGTCATAGTGTCTCTTTACATTAATAGAAATTCAAACTAAGACACTAAGCAAAGTTAGATCTCCAGTTGGAAGACATGACTGACTTCCCCAGCTATCCTTTTGACCTCTTTACATGAGTACTGTGGCACTTGTGCCATAACAAACACAAACACACACACACACACACACACAGAAACAGACACACACATACATACTAAACACAGGCATGCATACATACATACACACACATATAAACACCTACAGGTACTCACTACACCCACAAAGACACACACACATACACAAACTGTTTTAGTTTTTAAGGAGCTCAATTCATTCACAGTTATTATGTAATAACATGTCGATATTTTGGGGAGATTATAGCAGCTCAGTTGATGTCATTTAAACACAGGCAGTGTATTAAATACATACCATTTTACTACTCCTTGAAGACACATTAAAGTCTATTTTTGTTTTCAAGTAAAGCTACAGGAGATTTTTTTCATAGTTAACATCACAATGTACATGAGGTAACGTGGAAGCAACTTTAATGACAACAATTTAAACATTCCAACATTCTTTAAATTTCATGAAATAAAATAATAGAACTAAAACGGACTTCCTCTGCCATCACAAAGCCACCTGTTTCGAATTTTTCTTCTTTCAATTTTATTTCTATAGAATACTTGTTGAGGGAGTGCTTGCCCACATTTTCTGTTTTAACTGATAACATATAAACTTCTAAAGATGATTTTTTTTAATATTGTAGTTTGGTTTCCAATAATACAATTCTTATAGCCGAGGGTTGCATGTGGAGTGAAAATGAATTTAGTTATGTGTTGGTCAGACATGCCTGAACAAAGGTCTCTGAAAGCATGATAATAGGTGTCTCTGAAATGTGACCAGCCACAGTCATCCAGCTGAGTTAAGGAGATGAGTAACTCTATTTCCAGCGTTTATATAATTCTTATTTTACATATTTTTATCAGTCAGAAAACATTGAATAGGATGTGCTCGTAATTCAAGAATAATTTTCAAATAAACACAAAGCATGTATGGGAAGGTAGAGAAATATTAATATGTGCATGCCTTGATAGAGCTTGTTCTGCAAACTATCTGAGAGAAATGTAATCAATTGTGGATATCTGTGCCTGTTCTATAAGGAGTTGTATCTAAGTTATTTGTCTGTTAGGAAGTAATGTTTTCATGAAATATATTGAAAAGTGATATATATTTAAATGTTTTGGATCCTAAAATTGGGTCGAAACAGATAATAGCTTGCAGATAGTAATTTAATTCTGAGAAACAGTGCTTTTGCCAAGACTTGGGAACCTCTTACACTCCAAAAAAATATGCTGAGATGAGCAGTTATTTGGGTTATTTTTACTTCAATTCCACTTCTCCCTTTGTCTAATGTCACATAGTTCTGACCTTTTTTGCCAAAGTTGTCAACCTGCTCACCTGCTCAGCTGCTGGTTTCTGGTATATTTTTTCAAGATTACGTTGATATTTTTTGTTCAGTGTCTCCCTGAAAAGTTAATCACAGTTAAGCAATGCATGTAAAAGAATATAATCTTTGAAATATAGCACATGGCAATTCTAACAGTGTACTTATACAAATTGATGCTGTAGCATACTATATAAAAACCTAGAGAAATAATATGCACTTCTGTGTAAATGTTTCTGCTCTTATGAGCAATGCAATATTACACAGTACAATGAAGTATCAAATATATCTCCATTTTTCAGTCTGCATAACTCATACTAATTTATTAGCAGTGTTTTACTCACCTTTATTTTGAAACGTTTGCTTGTCTTCAAATTTGTGATTCTGTTTGCCTTCTTCTGTTGATCACATACTCCATCTCATTTTGTTCCGTAGTTCAGAGTTTGTTTATGTGTTCAGATTTATCTGCAATATTGGCTGTCCAGTCAACCTGTCATTTACTCATTTAACCTTTTATCTTTATGGGCTTTTTTTTATCACTATATTCCAGAACTGTTTTTTGAACTCTGCATTCAGATTCACCTAAATGATCTTTTTACATTTTTTTTTTTTGCTTTGATAGATTACATCCATTGTAAATGTAAAGTACCTTAAAGCATCCTATTCCTATGATCATGCTGATAACTTAAAAACAAACTCATTTATTCGGGTACTTGAACTAAACAGCATTATTCTTTCTTTTTTCTTTCTTCCTTTCAATCTCATTCTAACATCTAGCAAATCTTCTAGTGGCTTTTAAAAAATATAGCCAAGATCCTCCTGATTTTTTCCCATGTCTAGCACTTTGACCATATTGCCCTTTCTCTTTCCTAGATAACTGTAAATCTTGTGAACTTGTCTCTCTGGCTCTGTCCTGGCCACAGTTCAGTTTGCTCTTCCACACAGCAGTACAGTAATCCTGTTAAAACCTAGCTCATAAATCACAAAATCCTCTGGTGGATCTCCATTTCACTCAAAGTAAATGTCAAAGACCAAAGCAGCTTATCAAGGAAGACAAGGTCAATCTCTCAACAATATCACCCCTGTAGACCTGGCTTCATTACATGATCACTGACATTTGGGTCTAGCTCAACCTACTGATGGTTCAGAGGAATAACAAGTCTGATTCTGAACCTGATCTCTTCAATCCTTGAATTCTCCTGCCCAGACAATCAATATGTGTCTACAGTTTCTTCCTTCAGATATAATATCAAAGGACATTTGAGCAAATGAAATCTTTAAATCTACAATAATTAAATAGTAACAATTTTCTTCACTTTAATTTTCTCTGTAGCACTCATTAATTAAAAGGTAGTAAGTTTTATGTATATGTTCTTAATTCTCTGCCTCATCCACAATAAAATGAACCTATAAGATAACATTTATTTCTGTAAAATCTTAGTTGTGAACATTTCAATGACCTATATCTCTATTTCTGCGTCTATCTCGAGATATATAGATGATTATATATGTAGATATATACGTACATATTTGTTATTTTGATATTATTTGAGTTTGTTAAGTAACATAGCTTCTTTGATACTGGCTAATTGATATATTATACCTTTATATTTCTTAAAATTAAGAAAAATAATATACTAATGTAAACTAATAATATACTAATGTAATTTTATAATTTTAAAATGGATTGAATTCATACTTTTTTAAAATACAGAATCTGTATAAGAAATGGAGGCTCCCTGGAATGTCCTTTTCACAGGCTTTATTATTTTTAAGCTCAGCCTAACGTCTTCAGTGCTTCAATCAGCAGCATACTGCTCTCTATGCACAGTTCTGAGATGATAGAAATACAGGAGAATCATTCTAAAGTTGGCTTTGATGTGAAACTGAAGAATTTTCAAATCAATCGCTTACCCTAAGTTCAACAGCTTACTGCTGTTGAGAACTGTTTTAATTAACAGCTGGACTACAAGACAATTGTGACAAGGTAGAACTGATGAAATACATCATCATATAATTGCTATTTGAACATGTTATGAGGAGAAAGGGAGTTTTGTGTCCTCTGGGATCACCATACACTCTGTCCAGTTTCACTTGGTTCTCACATTCTTCCTCATTTGCAAAATGTTAGGCATCCCTTTGACTCTTCATCGAGACTGTGCTCTACGGTACAACAGCTTGACTACTGTAATTTTTCCAAGTCTTCTTCAATAATTCCAGATAAATACACTTAAGAATGACAATGTATCTTTTACTACTCTCCTTTCTGAATGGCAAAATATAATTGAAGAGAAACACAAAAGAAGATAAAGAGTATTGATATTAAACGAGAAAAGCTCACGGAGAAAACCTAAATTTTTACCTCAAAATTTTCAACAATAAAAATCACTTAAGTGAAAAACGTCATGGACATAATTACATACCTGTGAAGATCCAAATATTTAAAGAAATGGGATTCAAAGACTGAGGGAGTGTCAATGAGGTGTCTTCTGCATGCCGTTCATTCACCTACCTGAGACTTTGGCGGAAACAGATCACAACATTTTCTCATTGTTGAAGTAAAATTAATTAGAAAGAAGAGGCATTTTTAGTGCTTAGGAGCCTGGAAATGAATGTTTCTTTCGTGAATATCTTTGGCCCCATTAGTATCCTAACACAGAAAATAAAATTAATATTTATTTCTTTCTATTCTTGTGTCTAGTTAGATTTGATCAAATGTGGTTGATTGTCTTTGATTAACAAAGGTCTGAATTTCCTTAATTACAATTACTTATAATGAGGACCTGATGCCTTCCATATTGGGCCGTTGACTAACATCCAAAAAAAAAAAAAAAAAAAACTAGAACCGATAAAATGAATATGTTAATTAGTTTCTCAATTCAGTGACAAAGTACTTCACAAAACATCTTAGGAAGAGAAGAGTTTATTATGGCTCATAGTTTGGGGATATAGTCCATCAGGAGGAGGAAGTCATGACCAGAGAAGCTTGGGTTAGGTGACCACATTTTATCCTCAGTCAGGAAGCAAAGAGATGAACACTGTACCAGGTTCTCCTCTTTATGTAGTCTAGAATACTAGTCCACAAAATCCTTTAGCCTCAAATTGCACAGCGGGTCTTTCTGTCTCAACTAACCCAATTTAGACAGTCCTCACAGTCATGCCCTCATGTAATTCTCATGATTGTTCAAAACTCAATCAAGATGTATTTAGCATTAAATCTTAACTATCACACCTGAGTAGAGACAAAAAGTGGAGAACATGATGAAGAAAAATTATGAAAAACGGAGAACAAAGAGTTTTCCCCTCTTATTTTGTGGATCCCAACACCTGAACTCAGGTTGTCAGTGTTGAAGACTAGTGAGTTCCCATGCTGAGCAAGTCCCGGGCTGAGCCCTCTTCAGAAGCCTTTGTCTTGAACAATGACTTTCTTCATTTGTATCTTCTTCTTTTTTAATCAAAGTTTATTTTGGTTTATGGTCCCAGAGGGAAAGTCCATATTGCAGCAGGATACTGAAAGACCACGTAACATCTGTGAAAGAAAGCAGAAAGAAAAATCTGGCTGTGAGGCAAGGGTTCAGTCTCTCAAAGCCCATTCCTAATGAAGCATTTTCTCTAGTAAGAATGCACCTCCTGAAATTTCACAACCTTCCTCAACAGTTCTACCACCTGGGATCAGAAAGTACATGAGCCTATAGGGAACATTTCTATTTCAAATTCCATGATAACTAACTTTTCTCTATACAAAAAGTTCCTTTGGATTGAAACAAGAGAAAGTCTATAGATTACAACTTCTCTAAGAAATTGTAATCTTGAATCACTGTCCTCTTATTTAATTATTTGTTAATTTATAATCAGGTTAACTTGGTCTTTGTTTAGGAAATAAATTTGAACCTCTTCAAAGAGATACAGCAGCTAAGATAAGAGGTATGTATGGGGGATTAAAATGTTAGTCTAATAACCAGGCATTATGTGATTTATAACTTACAAAATCAGAAGATCCACTTCAGAGACAGTCTTTTTATCCAAGCAACTGAATCTTGGTCTAATCAAGCCACTAAATCTAACAAGAAATATAAAGGATGGAGGATGAAGTTAATACAACTTCAAGGAGGCAGTCAATCAAGTGTAGGATGTCTAAGGAAAATGGGCTTGGTTTCCTCCCAATCAATGACATGAATGAAAGAGACTAGACTATAAAAGAACTGAAAGACAGCTAAGAATCATAATAATTAAATACAATATGTAGATTTTTGTGTTCTGCTTTGAACAACTCATCTGCACATAGAACCCTTGACACATTCAGGAAAATTGGATTTTGGACAATGCATTAGCTAGTATAAATGGATTATTAATTTTGTTAGATGTAACAATTGCATGTCATTTATATACTAAGAAAAAATGATCGTAAGAGAAAACTGATATGTTGTAATCCTGAAAATAGTGGAAAAATAATGAGAGAATATTGTTTTCAATTTTTGAAGTCATGGATGAATAAATGAAAGGCACCAATCCTATTCTCCTTTATCTTGCTTATATTTTGAAAGATCTATAAAAAGATATTTTAAAATGTTACTTTTTAAATATCTATTTCATGGACTGGTGATATAGCTCAGTGGCTAATAACACTTGCTGCTCTTAGAAAGGACCATAGTCTAGATCCTAGAACTCCTGTGTGGGGCCTGACAACCTTCTGCAGCTCCAGTTCTAGGGTGTTTGAACCTTTCCAGAAACTTCCACACAAATACATAGAAGTATACACAAAGATATATGAAATAATAACTCTTGAAAAATACCCATTTCCTGCTGCATAAGCTTCTGTTAAGCTCTTTCCCATTCATAATGTTGAAACGTTTACTCCAGACATACTTTGATTTCCCAGCAACCACTGCAACTCCTTCTAGCTGTTTTAGTTGTGTTCTTCTTTCTCAAAGGCAGTTTAGTTTTCCAGGGACTTCCTTATTTCTATACCTATGTCTTGGTGCATGCTTTAGAATGCCTCACAGTAATTGTAGTATTAACTGAATATAATTTATCAAAGTGAGTTTCATTGATGGGAGATATTGTTATAAAGCCATATATCTCATGATTGGAAGTGGAAAGCTACAAAGGTAGAAAACAGGTTGTGAGTGTCTTTACTTATGTTATTTTTTAACAAAATTAAGTTGCTCTCTCAATGGGGGCCTTGTGTATCCTCGTTCAAGATAATGTCTGTTCTTTTTGTTTCTACTTGGATGATTTCAACCCTGATTTTGATTATTTCCTTCTGTCGACTCTTCTTGGTGTATTTGCTTCTTTTTATTCTAGAGCTTTCAGGTATACTGTCAAGCTGCTAGTGTATGCTCTCGCCAGTTTCTTTTTGAAGGCACTTAGAGCTATGAGGTTTCCTTTTAGTACTGCTTTCATTGTGTCTCATAAGTTTTGGTATGATGTGCCTTTGTTTTCATGAAATTCTAAAAGGTCTTTAATTTCTTTATTTCTTTCTTGACCAAGTTATCACTGAGTAGAGCATTGTTCAACTTCCATGTGTATGTGGGATTTCTGTTTTTTCTTTTGTTGTTGTTGTTCTGTTTTGTTTTGTTTTTTGTTTTTTTGTTTTGCTTTGTTTTGTTTTGTTGTTGTTGTTATTGAAGACCAGGCTTAGTCCATGCTAATCTGATAGGATGCATGAGATTATTTTAACCTTCTTGTATCTGTTGAGGCCTGTTTTGTGACATATTATATGGTCGATTTTGAAGAAGGTACCATGAGGTATTCAGAAGATGGTATAGTCTTTTAATTTAGGCTGGAATGTTCTATAGATATCTGTTAAATCCATTTACTTCATAATTTCTGTGAGTTTGCATGGGGTCCTCAATGGGGTTCCCAGTAGAGGAGTTAGAGAAAGGACTGAAGTAACTGAAGGGGATTGCAACCTCACAGGAAAAACAATAATATTAACCAGCAAGACCCCCAGAGTTACCAGGGACTAAACCACCAACCAAGGAGTACACATGGAGGGACTCATGGCTCCAGCCTCATATGTAGCAAAGGATGGCTTTGTTGGGCATCAATGGGAGGAGAGGCCCTTAGTCCTGTGAAGGCTCGATGCCCCAGTATAGGGGAATTGGAGGGTGGGGAGACAGGAGTGGGTGGGTGGGTAGGGGAACACCCTCATAGAAGCAGGGGAGGGGGAATGGGATAGGAGGTTTCAGGGGTGAACCAGGAAAGGGGATAACATTTGTAATGTAAATTAAATAATATCCAATAAAATAAATAAATAAATTAAACAAAAAATAATGTTTGATAGACAAATTACTTTGGAATTCCTGGGAGTTTGTGAAGTTCTTTTTAACCACATTTTCAATTTTATTTTTTAAAGACTATACAGGCCTTAAGTGAAGCAAATGATATATAGAGGGTTTCTTTATAAAAATCAGAGCCTTCTATCCACTTATAAGTTGGGGAAGTTATAGATCAAAAAGGTGAGCATGGGTAATGTGGTTGAAGAGTTTCCCTTTTGGCTGGAGATTGGTCATTACTACGAATGACAAGAAATGGTGATTAGTGATCAAAAGAATGTCAGGTGATCAGATATGCATTTCTTTATGCCCAGCCATTATGAGGAGCTCTGCTTGGGATCAATGCAGTAATCTGGGACAATAAGTTACTTTAGCTCTGGATCAGTGAAACTGACAAGATGCTTCAAAATAATATGGCCCTGGTGAACACTTCTAAACTTTGTTTTTCTTAGATCAATGAAAGTGGAGGAATAGTTTCTGTCAACTTGTTTCTGTTGAATGAGGTCCCCCTCCTCACTGGGAAGAGGAGGATGCTGTGACAAATAAATCTTTCCCTCAATGGATTCTAAGCATGCTAATACATGTCTAGCTACCTACCATTCTCTCCGCAAGAGTTGAGATCCTAGAACAATTTAGAAGATGGGTGTTGAATCCGTCTAACTGCTTACAGTTATCTTCAGGGGCAGGATAGAGAGAGTTAAGGTCTCCATTCTTACTGAATTTCAGACATTCAAAGGTGACTAACAGTGCTCAAGAGATATGGCATCAGAGTCTCAGAGAAACAGTTGAATATAGATACCCACAAATGAGAGTGGATAAAATTAAGAAAGCAATTGGTTAAATGAGATCTACAGATGAACAGCATCATTACTGGTATTTTCTTAGGTTGAACCATATTTTATCTTGACTATCCAGAGGCCTAATATTGAGATGTTCCCCAATGTGATGCTGGTATGGAGTGTGATCTTGATCTAATTTTTAGACCTTGTAAAACAACAGGGACATGAGCAGAAACATCAGAAATATACAAACATCACTATGTTTACGGGTAGGAAAAGTATGAATGGGCTTTAATTTTATTATAGGTGAAATGCCAGTGGTAATTCTTCTTGATAAGTCAGCAGTCCACACAGATGCCTGTAATACTGACCTATTCACTGTTTGCTCCGTGCTATCATCAATTATTTCAACAATTACTGTGTATTTCCACTAGTTGTTTACTACCATGCAAACGTAGTTACTTTGCATTTTTATTATCAATGTCAATTATGGGTCTAGGCCTCGGTTCACTGGGCTTGATTGAAATTTTTGGCTTCTCCCCCATCTTCGTTTTCACATTGTTGTGTCTATGTGTAATGACCATTTCTTTTGTCACGGCTGGTTCTGCTACTTTGTAAAGGCCAGCCGGTTCTGCTGCTACAGTCTGCAGGTCAGGGTCTAGCAAGAGAGAGACTGGGGACGGAGGAAGGGCAGAAAAAAGGGGCGAGAGACGCGAAAGATAGATACAAGACAGAGTCTGGTCCAGTCTCTTCAAGTCTCTTCTTTAGTCTCCTCTCTTCTTCTATATTCTCTTCACACTTATGCTATATTCTCCTCACTCTTTCAGTCTCCTCACTCCTCCCACACATAGAAAGGAAATCCTGGGTATTTATACACTTTACCACGTGACTTGCCCTCGTGGACAAGCTCAACTGAAGGCACTATGTCACGTGCCTTGTAGCCATGGATACCAGGAGCACCTTGCAGCTGGGGGCACTAAACAGTGTAACAAGATGTTTATCAGAGTGTGCTCAGCTATTGCAGGCTGTTGAAAACAAGTCTCTTGTCAGGGTATATGGCTTGAGATGGCTGTAAAGATAATAGCCACTTTTGGCTAAGAGTTGGCTCCCAACATCTATGTGAGGATAAGTCAAAGGCCTTTATAGACCATGGTTTCAGTTGGAAGCAAAAGGAATTTTTTTCTTTCCATTTTTTAGAATGGACATTGATAAGGTTTCAAGTGATGGAGTCTCTGTAGCATGCCAGAAGAAGTCTCAGTAGAACTGTGCCCCAGAGTCCCCAGGAAACTAATTGACCTTGGAGGGCAACAAGAAATGTTGACCCTTTTAATTCCTCTGTCCACATCAGCATAGGCCATCAATTATAGTTACTGAAGCTAAGATCAATTTTCTGTCTCATATTTTTAGCCAATTTGGAATATTTACACAAAGTTTAACCAGAAAATGGACACTTCGAAACAAAATGTTTGTGTGTCTGTGTGTGTATACATATATGTTTGTTTCTTTTTAAATTTAGTACTTGTGTTTCAAAGAGCAGATCAGTAATTCATGATAAATATACTAATTTAAATGAAGGCTTGATTGAACTTTTGCCTTAAAAAATTTAATATCATAGATATCATATCATAACTAATTCTCATCTTCTACATCTCTCATACAGCTTATTCATCACTATCATGAGTTGATTAAGTTTTCCAATTTTCTTTTACATCCTAGTAAAAATATCTAGCCGTGTGAGGACAAAGTCTTATTTTACAGAAAAATTCTTTATTAAAAAATACCTTCATTCCTGTGGGTTTTTTTTAACACTTTGTTCTATCTAATAGTAACTTTTTATTTAACCTTGATTTATGGTAACATTTTAAAAGATAAATCTCTTCTTCTTATGAAAAGAAAGTCAAAGCCAAGCAACATACATGATATAATGTAAAAAGTTAATATTACTTATATGCACACCGTTATATTATGAGGTTATTTAATACCCAGAAGGTTAGACCTGTCTGATGTTGTCGACTACTGTGTAATAATTAGAGAAAGCTTGGGCAGAAATCCAACACTTTGATATGAACCTTGACTAGATAGATATATGTTCTATTCTTTTAATTCAGTACTTGTCTTTGTGTGTGTGTGTTTTATTATTTTTATTGGATATTTTATTTACATTTCATATGTTATCCCCTTACCCCATCCCCCACCCACCCGGGAACCCCCCATCCGCTTACCCCTCCTCCTTCTTCTCCGTGGATGTAACCCCCATCTACCCCCCCTACTCCCACTTCCCCACCCTCAAAATTCCCACCCCCTGGGGCATCCAGCCTTCATGAGGTCAAGGATCTCATCTTCCACCTGTGCCCAGCAGGGCCCTCCACTCTTACATATTCAGCTGAAGCCCTGGATCCCTCCATAAGTGCTCCCAGGCTGGTGGTTAGGACCCTGGGAGCTGTGGTTGGTTGGTATTGTTGCTCTCCTCATGAGGCCACAAACTCTTTCAGCTCCTTCAGTCCTCACTCTAACTCCTCCATTGGGAACCTCATGATCAATTCAATGACTAGTTGTGAGCATCTGCCTCTGAATATGTCAGACTCTTGAAGGCCTCTGAGGAGACATCCATATCAGGCCCTTATCAACATGCACTTCCTGACTTCCACATCAGCATCTACCTTTGGTGACTGCACATGGGATGGATACTCAGGTGGAAAGGTCTTCAAATGGCCCCTCCTTCAGTTTCTGTCCCTCACTTTGTCTCCATATTTGCTCCCTTGAGTATTTTGTTGCTCCTTCTAAGAGAAACTGAATCACCCCCACTTGGTCTTCCTTTTTTATGAGCTTCATGTGGCCTGTGAGTTGCATCTTGGGCATTTCAAGGTTCTGGGCTAATATCCGATAATCAGTGAGTGAATACCATGTGTGTTCTTTTGTGATTGGCTTACTTCACTCAGGATGATAATTTCTAGTTCCATCTATTAACCTAGGAACCTCTCGAATTCATTGTTTTTAATAGCTGAGTAATACTCCATTGTGTAAATATACCACATTTTTTGAATCCATTCCTCAGTTGAAGGACATCTCTGGCAGTTCCTCAGAAAATTGGACATAACATTACCTGAGGATCCAGCTATACCACTCCTAGGTATATACCCAGAAGATGCTCAAACATATAACAAGGACATATGCTCAACTATGTTCATAGCAGCCTTATTTATAATAGCCGGGAGCTGGAAAGAACCCAGATGTCCTTCAACTGAGGAATTCAGTACTTGTCTTACCTGGAGAAACTGTAGGCAGAAGCATGGTAGGTTTCTCACTGGGATATACCTGGAGGCAGGTTCCAGTCAGGCACTCATGTGGAGAAGAATGGCTGCTCATGTGTTAGGCCAACCAAGGGAAAAGGTGTGGAACACAGAGAGAAACTGGCAGGATTGGCAGTAAAGCTCTCAGAGGAGAGATGTGGTACGCATTAAGCAGCAAAGTAGGGCCCCTGTGGGAGAAGGAGTCAGACTGAGTAGTAGAAGGGGGAATGAAGAAGGGAGAAAGAGTATGTGTGTGTGTGTGTGTGTGTGTGTGTGTGTGTGTGTGTGTGTGAGAGAGAGAGAGAGAGAGAGAGAGAGAGAGAGAGAGAGTGAGACTTCTTCTCTGATTAGAGCACTGAGTTTGATTAGATAAGTGGAGTAACTCTCAAGCCACCAGGGGAAAAATAGGTTTTTGGTTTGCTTTTTTTTTTTTTTTTTGAGAAGTAGAAGGCCATTTTGTGGTTACAGAAAGAATATGAGTAGGGCAAAACTAGAAGGCTGATGGAGTATTTTCATGCACATGGAGAATCTAAAATGCAGAATCGCATAAGCAGAAAGCAGAGCAGAAGTTGAGAAAGGTAAAAGTGTGTGTGCAGGAACCTTCAAAGCATCTTTCTTTGCACTAATGCAAGGTTACTAAACCTAAGGGCCTTCTGATCCAGTCATAGGTGCCTCCTTTGAACCAGAGCTAGCCATTTTGGAGACGAACTACAGCCATGCCCTGTTACAGTAAGAAGAATTTTCAATGACATTGCAAAAATGACAGGACTGCTTGCCAATGGTTATAAGGAAGAGGTTCTTCCAAATAGTAAATAGGCTGAATGGAATGGTCATCTACAAACTAATATTGCATTCAGTAGGTGAGCCCAATGAGAGGACAGCGACACTGTGGAGACAAAGGAACAAGGGACCCTCACTGGATAGTCTAGAGCAAAACTCTTTGTAGGGGATCACAAGGTGATAAGACATTAAGAATTAAACACACACAAGGGGACCAGCAGCTCAGGACATTGCAGGACTTTATAGGTAGAAATAAACAGTGGAGGAGTGTCTCGGTAAGAGTCAGAATCTGTCCACCTTCAACTTATTATTGATATAACAACATTACTAAGTTACACTAGTACTCATGCTTCAAACGATATGATAATCTTTGATATATAAAAATTTTCTTGATAAATCCTTTACCGTCTATGTGGGCAGAACAACATCCCCACAATGGCTGCTTTACCAGCATCACCTGGCAGTCTGCTACACTGCACCAAGACTAGATATCGGTTGGGTTAGGGAACGAGACATAATGGGGTTTGGGAAGTAGATGTGTATTGAAATTAGGGAATTAGAAAAGAATTGGGATTACAGACTCGCTGTGTTTTAAGATTGTGGAATTAGAATTCTCTGTGGTTAATGTAGGAAATACAACAGCATGTCTGGTTTTATGTTTGGTAAATAATAGAGAATCACTTAGTATAAGTAAGAACATCACAAAAGTCTACATATTTAAACTAATGTATTTTCACTATTTGCTTGAAATTCATATCTAAGTGGATATCCTGTATTTTCTCTGACATATGGATCTTCAAATGATTGTATTTCAGAAGTATCTTAGTTTGTTTTCCTGTTTTTCACTTGGAGTGTTAGATATCACGGCCAAAGCAACTTGAGTATCTTAGTTAAGGTATCTATTGCTGCAATAAAACACCATTACCAGAAGCCAAGTTGAGGAGGAAAGGGTTTACTTTGATTATAATTCCATATTACTGTTCATCATTAAAGGAGGCCAGGACAGACTCGAGCACAACCAGAAGTTAGAGGCAGTAGCTGATGCAGCCGCCATACAGAAGTGCTACTTATTGGCTTGCTCTCCACAGCTTGCTCAGCCTTCCTTATTGTAGAACCCAGAACCATGAGCCCAGGGATGGAGCCACCCACAATAAAATGGGCCCTTCTCCATCAATCGCTAAGAAAATGCCCTACAGTCTTGCCTACACCCTGAACTTATAGAGACTATTCATCAGTCACTGTTTCTTCCTCTAATATGACTAGTCTGTATCAGGTTAAGATAAATCTAGACATCACAGGAAGGAAGTCTATATCTGGCTTACAGGTTATAGTTCATCATTAAAATAAGCCAAAGCCAGAATTGAAACCATGTGTGAAGACTAAACTGGCTTGCTTCACCTGCCTTGTTCAGCGGCTTTTACCTCAGGACCATGACTGTATCTCTCACATATCACTCACAGTGGGCTGGCCATGTTTTTATCATTTAGCGAATTTAGCAGTCAAGAGAGTGGACCCACAGAGATGCCAGCAGGCTAGTCTGATCTGGGGAAGGCCTTGGTTGAGATTCTGTCTTTTCAGATATGAGTAGGTTTGTGTCAAGCTGGCAAAACTATGAAATTCTAGTCCTTGTCAGTGTTGACACACAATCACTTAGGCATAACTTTTTTTTTATCCTCAAGATTTCAGTTAACTCCATAAGAATAAGTAGAGTACACTTTTAAAAGTCCCACAAGCTTTTAAGACAATGTTCAGTGATTTAAAATTCCAAATTTTCTATAAATGTCTAAAATCTCTTACTTGTGTTCTCCTGTAAAATTAAAGATACTTTAAATACTTTCTCATTCTTAGGAAGAAAAACCAGAGCACAGTCACAGTTATATCAAAGAAAACTCAAGGCCAGCAGTATATCTAAAATACTGCAACTTACTTCTTGACCTGTACGAGCATTCATTCATTTCTGGGCTCCAAAGGAATTTGACTGTACCAAACCTCCGTCTGTGACATCTGAAAAACACACAGCTTGTCTCCTAGTTGACAATAGCTCCACTGCACACTTGAGACTGTCCTCGATGGTCATTCCAGCCAAATTTCCAGTTTGATGGAGTCTCTTCTACAACTGAGGCTATACTTTGCATTAGTGGTCTTGTGCTGGTTAATTTTTCTCCATATGCCGAAAACTAGAATCTGCCAAAGAGAAAGAGTCTGAACTAATGAAGGTCCAAACTGGTAACTGATGTACGCATGTTCAAACCACTGTGAGTAATGCCATCTGTGAGCAAGTTGACCTCAGATTTAAATAATTTTTTGAGCAACCCAGAGGGAATTAGCCAATGAATAGCATTCTTCCAATGTCTCTGCTTCAGTTTCTGCCACCAGATTCCTGCCTTGTATTACCTTGCTCATGGACTGTCACTGAAAAGGTTTCTGATTACAGTGAAAAAATATTAACCCAAAGCAAACTTAAGAATTAAAGGATCTATTTCACCTTATAACTTAAATTCCATCCTTAGGGAAGTGACGGCAGGAACTTGAAGGTACGAACTCAAAGGCAAGAACTCAGAGGCAGGACTAAAGCAGAAACAATGGATGAATGCTATTCACTGCTGTTGTCCTGTTCTCTGCTCAGCAGTCTTTCTTAAACAACCCAGGCCAACTCTCCCGGGAGTTACCATCTAACCTGGGTTACATTCCCAGGGTTACATCATCATACCTAAATTAGCAATGAAGAAAGAGCATCAAAGACATAGCCTTCAGCCTATCTGATGGACATAACTCCTCATTTGAGGATCCCCCTTCGCAAATGCCTATGTTTGTAGCCAGTTGACAAAAAAACTAACCAGTACAAAAAACAGGCAATAGTGAAAACCACTCACGTAGATAATTATATTGCCTAAAATGAATAACAATTTCATCACTTGTTTCATTCAGTTTAAAGTAATTAATAAATGTGTTTATGATTCATTAAACCAATGGAAATGTGTAATATGCTTATTGGAAGACTTTATTGATCTGTTCCATCAATTCTAAATCATGTATTATAGGTGAACATATCAGACATTTATCTTCTAGGGTGATTATATTGCTTTGTGTCTAACACTTTTCTCATATGAATTTCTCGTGAGTCATCAACTAATCTATTAGCAGTTGGCAGACAGGGCCAAATACCTCTATAGAAATTTAGGTACATAATTAACAATTTATCTGACACTATACTGACTTCTAATTTTCAGAAAGTATTAATGCTAGACTGTACATTATATTGTAAACAAATAGTAGTGATATTATTCAGCAATAGCCATAAATTCATCTATACTGATTGCCTAACTTATTTCTATTTGTTTTGTATTTCTGAAAGTGTTACAAGTTCATTGACAACATAACATGAAATTCAGTAGGTAAAGAAATGGAGTCAAAAAGAAATAATATATTTTTGCTTTAAATTAGCATGTACTAAACTTTTTGAATCAGTACTTGGTAGAAATAGACAGATCTTATTAAGAATTACATCATAGTCCCCAGAGTCAAATTAACATTTTAGTGTACTAGTCAGTAAAATGTATGCATGTTCTTTCAAAGCTTTCAATTTAGAAATAGGGAAATGATTTCAATAACCATCACAGAGAGGCTTTCTACTGAATTCAATTTTGACAGTATTTTTACAAACTGATGACTGGAGTAACTATTAATAGAATTCTCATAAATTCTATAAAAGGGGAAGGATAAGATGCAGGTGGAGAGAAACAGACAGAAAAGGAGATCAGGTCTACACATCCCTGAAAACATGTGGTGATTATCAAAATTAAATCGCTTGAATGGCAGAATCTCTACTTTAAAAGGTGAACATAAACGGCAGCTAGATAAAAGGATGAACGACTTGTTCTTAACATTTCCTGTATATTTGTTCAGACATATACTTCTTCTGTCACTTACCTTTGCTTTATTTATTTTTAAATTGGAATATAATATGGTTTTGTCTAGTAAAGCATAATGTTATGCTTCATATATGTGTTTGCAATAGCAAATTCAGCTAACAAATATGTCATTTGTTATCATTTTAGAATTGATTGCACATAACGTCCATCCTCTTGATGTCCTCATAACATCCATTCTTTCAAGAATGCAGCTACTGTTGTAACTTTAGTCTTCATATTGTACCATAGAACTATAGAAAAGTATTCTGCTCTTCTTTCTGTGACTATACATTCTTTATCCTCTTTGGACTAATTGTTCATAGACTTCAGTAAATACCAACAGAACCTCTACTGATATCTGTTATAGTTTAGATATATCATTTGAATGAGATGCAATATATGTCTTTCTGTGCCTGGCTTACTTAATTTAATGATCTATAGTTACATAAAGCCCCTTATGTAAATATTTTGATGACTGAATAAAGTTCTTTGTTATATATATCACAGTTTGTATTCATTCATCACTATATACCTATTCCAACATTGATGTTTCTATTTTTAGTGTTTATTACTTTAATGTTTTTTGTTTTTTTTTAAAAACTTCTCCCATACAAGTCATCTCAAATGCAGTTTCTCTTCCCTCTCTTTCCACCACTCCTTTCCTAACTTTCTTCTTCTCCAGATCTACTGCTTCTTGCCAGGTATGGTAGAACATGCTGGTAGGATTTGCTGAAGGAGGCAGAGGTGGGAAGATTACAAGTTCGAGGCTAGCCCGAGCTATACATGTTGATGACATTTCTTAATTATTATTTGTAGCATTGAAAAATCATAGGAATGCACATGCCTCTTTAAGATGCAGATTGACTATATGTTCTATAGTGATATTCCTGGGTCAAGAGGCACCTCTGTGTTTTAAGTATCCATGTTCTTCACCATTGCTCTAATAATTCATATATTTACAGTGAACCAGGGTTTTCTTCTCTTGATATTCTCTCAAATGCTTGTTTTCTTTGTCTTTAATAACATTTTAATAACATCAGTTCTTGGTTTTTCCTGTATCTGTGTGTGGTGTGCATATATGTTTGCATGAATGTCCCATGTGGGTGTATGTAACATGTGTCAGAATGCCCTAAAACGATGCTGGTGGCCTTTCTCAGCTCTTCCATCTTACTCTGTTTTCTTCTCCAATGTTTGAGTACCAAAAGGAGACAAGTTGTTTTTTTCTAACACCCATCAGTAGAAATCTTGATTAAAGACCATTATGTAAAGACTACTCTAGAAATACTGGACATGGTTTAGCTTAAATTTGTAAGCATGCAGCCACCATTAATATCTCTATGACAGGGATAAATCTAATCTTAGTGGTCATCTTCCCCCTCTCTCTTCTGATTCTGAGACTTGGTGACACAGAAGAAAAAATATTAAAAATGGCACATTTTCCATTGGTTCATACAAAGCTAAAATTAGGAGATAGGATACACACACACACACACACACACACACACACACAGTGCTTAGCAGTACCTAGTAGTTATTAAGAATTTAACCAATTTTAAGAATTTGAATGAGGGAATTGAAAAGGAAAAGATTAGTTTTTGTTCTGTCATTAAAAATTTCCCCCTCCTTTCAAATGGGATATAACACACTGAATCCAAGGATATCACATTTCTCTGACAGGTGCCTTTGCTCCAAACTGTAATTATACATCCTTCCCCGTAGTATTCAAAATACCAACACATGTTTTCAACCTTCAGTGCCTAATAACTTCCTTTAATTATGGCTGCCAGATTATAAATTTTATTATTAAAAATCCTCATTGACTCTTCAAAAACCCTATAGGATTACTTTATTTCTTCATGCATCAATAGAACCTTCAATTTTTCTATATAGCTTCATGCCTGTGTATGTACAGTAGAAGTAGTCATTCTTCTTAGTTCTAGCTGGAAAGCTTCTCCAGCACACTTTCAACTCATCCACATTGCTTCCAAACATAAGTCATCCACTCTCATTGTACAGTCTGTATTTTTTATATATTTTAAATTTCTCAGCAATACATTACCTTTTCTTGGTACTGTCATTACTTGTTACAATCATAGATAACATTCACTAAGTACTTACACAAACAAGGAATGTGCATTTCTCACCACAATAACCAATGTACCTGTTGTGACATTTCTACATTCCTAGTATTTGGAAACTTTACATGCTGGCTGAAACACTTACAACTTCGTCTTCAAATTTTCTCACCTTAGCTGCTCATGGCATCACATGCCTCCAAACACAGCACTTGGGAGTCAGAAGAAGGTCTGTGAGATTGAGACTAACCTTGTCTACACAGTGAGTTCGAGAACAACCAGATTTACATACTGAGATTCTGTCCCACAGAAATCTACAAACAATTTTCCTCTCTTAGTTTCTTATGTTTGTGTATACACACACACACACCTACACACGCGCGCACACACACACATACACATGCAGGATGTCGGAGGAAAACTGGGAAGAGAGGAGGGAGGGGACACTGCAGTTATAATGTATTGTGTGAAAGAAGAGTAAAAGTAATAAAATTAAAAGATTAGCAATGTCATCATCACTGCATTCTTTATTGAATAAATCTTCCTTTTTTAAATCATATTTTCACCACCCTCAATATTTTAAATATCACACTTCTGAGTTATGCTTTTCAGGCCCTCCTTATAGTGCAAAAATGAGCCACCATTCTTACTTCTTTCGTGTCATTCTAGCAATTAAAGAGTTGTAGGCTAGTCTTCTCTAAAAACTCTGTCTGTCCCTGTGGCATATCTAAAATTCATAACATCTAAAATTCATGCTTTCTTATCTATAGACAGTCTTCAGGTTATCTATCCTCTAGTTAGGGCTGCACTCAGGGTAAGAGTTAATTTCTACATATCTTAAAACTGTCACCCAATATTCCTTCCATGCTTACAGGCAGCATGGTATTTCTGTTCTCAGTAATGAAGCCCACTGGTCTTTTCTTGAAATTAGCCTTTTTACTGCTTTGGATTTTATATCTACCTATTCTTGAATCATCAATTATTTCCTACTTTTTTCTTTGAACATTTATTTAATAACTACTTCTATAAGAGAACACATGATCAAATCACAAAGTTTGAAGTCATTCCTAAAACTCAGAGGTCACGTATTAATACATATCTATCAGGGTAAATTCATGTTCTTCCCCAGATTAAGCCCTTCAAATAACAAGAAAAAGAGAGCTATGTATTTTCTTTGTGGCCAACTTCCACAACTTAACCTCTCCAATGAATTTGTTCCTAAAATAATCAAGAGAATACTGCATATTGACAACATAATTGATCTTTTCTTGGTTTGCTTCACAGTATGAGCATTTAGTACTGTTAGTCATAAATCTCAGACTATATTGTCCTTTTCTTTACCATGAAATACCATATGAGCTCATTATGTTTTCATTTAATTCTTTAATCTTTCAACATTTTTGATTACTTCACCCGATCATTAAATTTTATATAGACTAGCAAGTCCATTCATTTGTTCAGGGCATTTATCAAGGAATTGTTTGTTTCAATCGCTTCCTCAGACAATGGAAATATAACCATGAACAATATAGAATTTAATCTCACAATTAGGCTCTAATTGAAGACAGAACCGACTGAGTTGCTATTGGAGAAAATGAAGCAGGGTAATGGTTAATAGTAGATATTGGAGGCAAAAAAGCAAGGTTGGTATTTGGTAGAGTTTTATAAAAGCCAGTCTCAGTCACTGACATTGGTTATCCAGTGCACTGAAGGTCCTTGCCTATTATATCTCCTCCTCAGCCCTGGGTTTTCTTTGTTGCTTACTCATCCTGACATCTGGTATGCCAAATCCCAATGCAGAGAAAGCCTCGGTGGTCAATGAAACCATACACTATTTTTAAATCATGGCAAGCAATATGAGATGTTGACTTTGTAAGATCAACGTGAACTCATAACTAGGAAGGTAATATTTTTAAGTGTGATACAATAGCAACATCAGAAACAAAATATTTTCTTACCTCCAACTCATCTGTGGGAACTTGGGCCCCATTAATATTCTCCATTAGAGGTTACCAAGACACTTTTGGAATTGTAGTTCTCAACTTTCCTTATGCTACAATCCTTTAATACAGTTCCTCATGGTGTGGTGACTCCCATAAAATTATTTCATTGCTACTTCATCCCTGGAATTTTGCTACTGTTATGAATCATAATATAAATATCTAATATGTAAGATATTTGATATGCAGTCCCCAAATAGGTCTTGATCCATAGGTTGAGAACCACTACCTTTGGATGTACCCATTTCCATTCCTTGATAGCACACAATGTATAGAGAATGAGTGAAAGGATAAGGAATTAGGATAAATATAAATGTATTAAAATACAGTTGAAGCTTTAGAATAATTTAGTATTCTAATATTATGTAATATATATATATTATACTTGTCAATTAAGTACTTAATTATAAAAGACAGACACATACCTGTTACAATATGTTTAAGTAAAACATTATAACTTCAATTATGCCTTGCATATCTTGCATATTTTCATGGTCTACAGAAACTTGAAGGCAAATTACCTGCTGTCTGACATATAGCTCACATATAATGATTCATTTAGCAAATATTCAGCTAAACATTATTTATTTGAAAGACATACTTTTTTATGCTGGAGAATTATCAGTATAAAAGCAATAGAAAAATCAAAGACCCTGGGCAGTATTAATTCTGACAGAAGAATAACAGACAGACAGGATAGGTTAAACAGTGCTGTAGTTATACCAGATGGCCTTCACTGCTAACATAAATAAAGGAAAGAAGAAGAAAATGAAGTCATATAACTTCATAGTTGATTTAAGATAGTGTGTGGGGAAAGAGCTACTAGAGCTAGTAACAACAAAAGGAATGAGGGGTGTAAGTGAGGCAGGCTCTCAGACACCTCAATAAACTAAACTAGAGCTAAAGAGAACGAAGGTAAAAGCTGTAGACTAAGTCCACGCCTCCAAAGTGCAAAGAATAGTATGCAGTGAGCATGAGTACACAGATGCAATAAGAAAAGGGTAAGAAAAATGCAATTCCTAGCTTTCATGAGCACACCAAATTTAAGCAACTCATGAGTAAGTGACCATAATGTAAGCCAATGGACAGCTTTACAGCTACCATGTGGAGAACCCTCTGCAAAAGGTGCAGGAAAATGGATTATAGAGTTGCTAAAGTAATCCAGGGAAGATGTGATAAGGACTACAACCTGAATGCGGGGTATTAAAGTAACAGAAAGTGCATTATTAGGTGTATGATTTATACAAACTGTAAAACTACAATGATAACACACAACTGATACATAGACCAAGAAATGAGGGGGCCATTGTACCTCTGAACACTGTTAGAGAACAAAATAAATATCCAGTAAGCTAGTGCTATGAATCTAAGTGTGTTTCTTTATGTTCATGTATCAAAGCTTACATCTCAGTTTGTTCCCAATCTGGTGTAATGTGCACATGCAATCTTCTCAAGACAAAATCAGTCATTCCTTGATTGAGTATGAATTGTGTCCTCATATGACATGAACATAAAGGTACAGATATTCAAATCAAGGAAAGATATAGAGAGAAGAACATCAATTACAAGATATAGCTAGAGGTTTGCAATGGATCCCTATGGTCATGAGAAGCAAACTGTGGACACAGGCTTTAGCTCAGAATTCAAGTTTCCTGAGTGAGAAAATTAACACCAGTTGTTTAATCCCTTATTCTTAGTAGTCTTAGAAAATAGATGCAGATAAGGAATTCTTTCTTTAATGCCACTATTTTTAACAAACTCACCAGAAAAAAACAAGTTATTGTATGTTCCCAAATCATAAGCTTTTAATTAGTAGTTAATAGCTTTAAGAACACCCTAGGTTGATGGCAATTCCAAACACATTTGCCCCCAATTCATTTTTAGGTTTGGGTAGTGTGCTACACAATCTGATTTGGGATCATTCTACCTTGAACATAATTTATCCACAGACGTTCATTCTTTATCCCTGTTGTAATGATAACTCTAAGAAATGTAATTCTTTTAGTAGGATGTCCTTGGTCAGTTGATAAGTGCAGTTAAAGAGATAAGGCGTTTCCTATAGCATACTGATTAGTTCTCAACAGTGGTTTTTCAGGACAGCTGAAGTGAAGTCTTTTGTGAAGGTGGTGGTAAGGAAATCTGACTAACAAAGTCAAAATGAATAAAGTGATTTGTATGTATGGAAAAGTTTCTTTAAAATTACAACTGAAAGCCCCTTTGTTTGCCAATGATGGCACAAATTAACTTCTCTGCGTCTTTCTTTGTTGAGTTTAACTACAATGCAAAAAGCAAAAAATTAACATGTTAAAAAAAAAAAAAAGTAAGCTGCTTGGTAATTCCAGGTAGGAATAGCAACAAAGAAACAAGGCATCCTAGCTGCAATTATACCAGGTAGGAAGTCCTGAAAGAAGTGGAAGCATTTAGCCTTCAGACAAGCAGGAAAAGGCTAGTCAGACTGATACATACTTTCAATTGATTGAATGGAAGTCCTGCTGAGATCACCAAATAACTAGGATTGAGTGGGCCTTATAAAGAAGAAGCTGCAAGTGTTCTGGAGTGTAATAGTGACAAAGGAAATTCAGCTGCAGCCCATTCCTTCTGGGTCAGGAGTGTTCTCATCCTCTACAGGGAACACAATACCTTTCCTCTTCAAGAGGCTAAATGTAGCTGGAAGCAATAAAAGGAAATATGTCCATTGGGAATTGCTTGGTTCAGAAAGTCTTCCCAAATGTGAGAACCCTTTAGAGACACTAGAGGATCCAGCCCAAAGGAATTCCTTTGTCAGTATAAGCCTCAGGAACTGTGTCTAGTAGATAACCCAAAAGCAAATACAACTAAATTAGCACCACAAAGGCACTGGGTTATCCTTGAAAGAACTCATTAAAAGTGTATTTAGAATCTGCTGAGCAGGAATGAAGCCCCAGGCACACAGGCAGCAGATATGCAACTCGGACTCCACGTGGAGTTCACCCAAAGAACTGGAGTGGAAGCTCTCCCTAATGCTGTACCCTGACTGTGGTATCCTTTCCCCAACAGGCCTGCCTTGTCTACCCTCAGTGGGAGAGGATGTGACTAATCTGGGTGGTGGTGTGGATACCCAGGTAAGACCCACCCTCTCACAGAAGAGAAGGGAGATGGGGAAGGGTCAGAGTGAGGGGAGACCAGATGGAGGCAGTGCTTGGGATGTAAATTAGTTAATTAATAATAATAAAAGAAAATCATGAAAGATACATGAACAACACATCATTTTGTTCATAGACAAGTCAGTCTAAAGAAGAAATTTTATGACATCAGAAAGATTAGAATTGTAAGGGTCAGAAAACCATTGAAGGAATACCCTAAAGACTCAAGATACTATGCAAAGACAAAGTTTTGTTCATAGACAAGTCAGTCTAAAGAAGAAATTTTATGACATCACAAAGATTAGAATTGTAAGGGTCAGAAAATCATTGAAGGAATACCCTAAAGACTCAAGATACTATGCAAAGACAAAGAGCATTTACTCTGCAGAAACATCCAGCATTAGGGATCAACCTTTCTCAAAATGGTGACCCCCAGGAAAAAAAAAAAAAAACTCTAAGCTTCTTCTAGGGAACAAAAAGAACTCTCTAGAAGGATTAGGTAATCTCTAATGTGATTGGCAGTAGTGTCATTAGTATAACTTTGATTGGCTACTATGTTAGTTCTTCTATACTTAGAGAGTGGGTTAGGTAATCTTCTATAATTTCTTTGGCTGATGCTGGGCTACAGGGGTCAGTTCCTGATTGGCTTGTGCCAAGTGGTCAATGATCTGCATTCCTTTGTCATGAGATAGGATTGCCCAGCACAGATGACCTATCCATTCTTGTAGTTATGCCCAGGCTGTTCTTTACAAGGGGGGTTAATAATCTTGTTCTTAATTTTATGGTCTGTTCAGAGAGCTAGTGTCTTATGGCATAGTTTCTGGGACTTATGGTCTATTCCTGAAGCTCGTGCCATATGGATGGTGTCAATGAAATTATCCTTTAGGAGAGAAAAATAAGAAAGGAAAAGAAATAGGATATTCTCTATTGCATGAGCAATTTTCAAATTCTTAGCATTTTCAATTATGGAAAAAAAAAACACTCTTTGTTACTTTCCCAACTTCCAGATTACAGCAAGGAATTTGGCTTTTCATCAAAAAGGGGTTGCTAACATTTGGTGTTGGTGGTCTCTGACTCTTGTCTGCTTTTAGGACCCTACTCTTCCTATTGGGTTGCCTTGTCCAGCCTTGATGCGATGATATGTACCTAATTTTATTGTAGTTTTTTATGCTGTGTTTGGTTGATATCGTTGAGAGGCCTGCCATAGCTGAAAGAAGTTGCAGGGGGGGTGTGGGTGTACTGGGGGAAAGGGCAGGTGAGGCCATGGAGAGACTAAGGGAAGGGGTGAGGGGGAAACTTCAGTTAGTATGTAATATATGGGAGATAATGTTTAAAGGAAAGGGAAAAATAAACTTTGAAATCAGACTGTCATTTTATGTGAAATTAATTATACCTCCCTTTCAATGAATACTGTTTGTATATTTTTCCTGGTCATGATAACCAGTCTGAATTTCAATAGCTTATACAACATTTATTTCCTGCCCTGTCAGCAGTGCACAGCAGTGCTTGTGGATGGATGTCATTATTCAGTAGACTCCTTACTTCAGAATCTAGCCTGAAGAAGTCAGTTATTAGCTGGGACAGGTTATTCTTAGAATAGATGAGGGCAGAACCATTGTATCATTCTTCCAGAATCTCCAAAGAAAACTCTGATACGTGTATTCATGCATCATTGATCAAGTTAAGACTTGTGGTAAAGCCCAATGTCATTCTTTCTCTCATGGATGCACTGAACCTGACAGTGGATGGGGAGGTATAACCTTTTCATTGGAAGGAGAAATGAGTATTGAAACAACAATAAATTTGCCACCTTGTAACAACAATTTTATAGCAGGGCTCTTAGAGAGCCACAGAAAGCACATAGCTCCCAAGACATTGTGCTGGCATTTATTAGAGGACAGTCTACTCATCAGGGTACACATACACTCTATTGAAGACAAACAGAATCAAAAGAATTTAAAAGCTGCCAATCCATAAAACTGTTAAATTAGAACCCCTTGATTTATATATTTTGGCAGAAATCTTTTTTCCTTTTTCTTTTTCATACCATAGATTCTTAATACTGTTTTCTTTCCCCTATTTCTCCCAGTTCCCCTCCCACTCTGATCCACACCCTTCCTCTCTCTTGTTAGAAAGCAAACAGGTATCTAATACATAAATGAAATAAAATTAAAAAGCACAGGAAATACATATAGACACAGAGACAAACAAGTTTCCACACACAGGAATCCCATAAAGGGAGCCATAATATATATGCAAAGGACCTATAAAGTTAAAAGAAGAAAAACAAACATAAACAAATGACTTGATTCAGCAATATACCACAGGGAACCTCAAAACTTGCTCTTGAGCTCATTTGGAGTCAGGCAGCTACAGCAGCACATGGGCCTATGCCTAACAGTGATTTGTTTCCTCACTGAGAATCTCTTAGAGAAAAATCATTATTTTTTCATCTTTGACTGTTAATCAATTCATATAGAGTGTAGTTTTGGTTGCATTCATTTTTCTTGTCAACTCTGAGACCCTGTATGATGAAGACACATACAGGCCCTGTGTATGTTGTCACTTTCTCTATGGGTTTATATGTGTATTGGTTGTACAATGTTTAGAAGGTCTTGTTTTCTTTGTGTTCTTCATACCCTTGGGCTCTTATACTCTTTCTATTTTCTCTTCCACATACTTCTCTGAACACCAAAGGGCATAGTTTAATGGAGACCTTATTATGGCCCCATTTAGCACCTAGTGTCAAGGCCTCTTACTCTCTGCATATTTTCTGGCTTTTGGTCTTTGTATTTTTTTTCCATATGCTACAGGAGTAATGTTCTCTGATGATGACTAAGCAAGACTCTAGACACTAGCCTGAGTTGTTGGAGAGCTCTTATGAGACCCCTTTGGCTAACAACTTGTTTAGATGTAACCTATTCTTGATACTAGAAACTTCATTTGTTGACAAGAGATGTCAAGATGGTGCTCTGTCACTGCTAATATTTGACAATTACATTTAGAACATCTTCATGTATTATGATATTTAGCAAGCTTCTATTGTAGATTTTCATATGAGCCTTCAAATGAACATTAATTTTATCTGTCCCTCTTCATATTCCCTTCCTTGCCCCGCTCTTTCCTCCCAATTATTACTTGATCCTCCCATTTCAACCCCAACACACATTCATCCATACAAATTCTTCTATTTCTTCATTCTAAGGAGATCCATCTCTCGTCTCTAGCCCTTTATTCTTAAATGTTATGGTTATACCATACAGTTACAGTATCTTGTTTATCAATGAGTTAACAGTCAAAATTTACATGTAAGTCAACACATACCACATTTGTCATTCTAGGTAAGAATTACTTCACTCAGGATGATATTTTGCTATTTCCACTATTTCACCTAAGAATTTCATGATTTCATTTTTTAATGGATGGGAAATATTCCATTGTATAAATGTGGAATTTTTATTTATTCATCCATTGGTAGACATGTAGGTTCCTTTTAATCTGGCTATTATGAATAGAGCAACATTTGAACATGGTTGAGTAAGTGGCTCTGTAATAGGATGAAACATCCTTTGGTGTATGTCCAAGAGTGGAATCACTAGATCTTGAGGTAGATGGATTCTTAGATTCCTGAGGAACCATCACACTGATTTCCATAGTCATCATTACAACTTTGCACTCCCAGCAGCAATCGTTGAGTGTTTCCCTTATTCCACATCCTCATTTGCATGAACTGTCATTTCTTTTATTTATCTTCATCATTCTTAGTAGAAATATTTAATCATTTTACTTTTACTTACACATTGGCTACCTTAAATTCTGACTACTCTAACTATAAAACTTCTGTGGAAACATAAATGTGTATGTATTCAACATTTTAGAATGAGCTAGCAAATCAAACATATTTCCGGGCAATTATATATGCTGTGAATGATTTAATCTAGAAAGATCTGAAAGCACAGAGATGATGAAACAGCAGAAAGCATTGTGTAGTCTATCAAAAATGTGACTTGTCTCTATGTGGCAAGAAGGCAATTTCTCTAATATCAGCCAGTATTGTTCACTAACTCTGGGGTGTACTTTGAATTCCTGGATATTCTCTTCAGTATCTACTGATTGAAATAAGAGTAGCCCTGCTCACTGACATACTCTAAACAGCGGTAGGAATATATAAAAATATTTCTCTGTAAAACTAAATGACTTCCTAAGTCAACAAACACAAGTCAGTCAGGGGGACTCCTGAAAATAGAACTCAGATATATAGGGTCATAGCTGCATCATTACACCACATGTTCATTTCAACCAAAGCTTGGGATGATTAATAACCTTATGGTTTAGAGAATACGGGAGAAACTTCCTCTGCAAGCCAACAATAGACATAGACTCACTTTATTTTGACATCTTAAAAAACCACAGATAAATATATTAAAACAATGTTATGCTAGATGAGATAAAGCTTTCAGAATAAGACCTTTATTACTGATGCATACTTTAAATTTTAGCTATAAAATATTTTAATAAAATGTTTAGATTTTATGCTGATGTTACTGGATATATTTTATTTAGTTTAATTGTTCTGTTAACATATGTAGAATACTTGCCTAGGAATTTAAAAAAAACAAAGCAAAAAATAACAAAATATCATTGGCACAGTAATTCACATTTTCATGAAAAAAAAAAAGCAAATAGTATTATGTTAAGTATTCTTCCAATTAAGTAGTAGTTTGTTCATTAGACATGTTTACAATATATATCTCAATGATGACAAAATATTAGGACCAACATTCCCAATAAATTGAGCAATACTTTACTACTTGAAATGTAATTTATGTTTTGTATATACCTACACATATGGGTATGCAAAAGTGATATATATCTATAGTGTTTGTTATTCAAATCCAGTGCATTAATTTTAACACTAAGTACTATTTGACCTATTCTATAGAAATCTGAGTAGAATGGTTGAAAGGGAGTAGAAAAATATGCTGTCTGTTCTTCATCCTGGTATAACCAAGCTATAGTTACTGGGAAATGTGAGAAAGAGATTTCAAACTCTTTTGCCACCAGACATATTAAACCATACCTCATAGTTTAAAATCAGTAAAATAAAATACACATTTGAATATTTTCAACTTATTTTCTTCAAACCACTGGTTTAATAGACCTACAATATTATATTATATTAATTATATTACATTATATTATATTATATTATATTATATTATATTATATACTTGAAAATAAGAGACTGAATATAAAGTTGACACACCACAAATATGACAGATATTTGAGTTAATAAATGCATGTTAACCAGTATTAGTTACTGAAAATGTATATAGAATACACTATACTTCAAAATGTCTTGATGTACATATATTTTTTTAATTTTACTTAATCTTTTTTACAGTCCAGATTTTATCCCCCTACCAGTCCACCCTCTGACTGTTCCATACCCCATACCTCCTCCTCCCATCTCCATGTAGATGTCCCCACCTCACCACCCCTACCCTACCAGATGTCCCCACTCCTTGGGGCCTCCAATCTCTTGAGAGTTAGGTATATCTTCTCTGACAGAGTCCAGACCCGGCATTCTCTTGCTATATATTTGTTGGGGACTTCATATCAGCTGGTGTTTGTTGTCTGGTTGGTGGTCCAGTGTCTGAGAGATCTCGAGGGTCCAGGTTAGTTGAGACTGCTGGTCCTCCTGTAGGGTTGCCCTCCTCAGCTTCTTTCAGCCTTTCCCTAATTCAACTACAGGGGTCAGCAGCTTCTGTCCATTGATTGGGTGAAAATATCTGAATTTGACTCTTTCAGCTGCTTGTTGGGTCTTTCAGAGGGCTGTTATGATAGGAATAAAAAGAGTAGAAAATTTGGGGTAATCTAATCAGTTTTTTAATTAAATATGCCAAATAAAAGAAATTTTTTGAATATTAAAATGATAAAAAATGTTACATTATTTAAAAATATCTTATTTATCAATTAAAACTGACAACAATTCCTCCACTTGTTTCAGATAACAAGCCTTAAATCTTGAAGTCTTGTGAGTGCTTTACTATCTAACTGGAAATAAAGGAAAGGAAACTTCTTTGTCCCATTGTTATATGATCTAGTCAAACAAACATGTCACATCAATCAGACTATCATGCACATTTTATTGTAGCTATTTCAGAATAAAGATATCTCTTCATCTCCTTCCTGAAAGATTAAAAACGATGCCTTATGTCAGATAACACAAAAATCAATTGGTTATTGTCCCCAGAAGTCTTCCGCCATGCCCTGCCTCTTCATCTCCTTTACTCTGAAAATTGGAAATTGCTTCTTGTGTGTCATTGTTTTGACAAGGAATTGTCTTCTGCTTATCTGGAAGTAAGTGAGCAGTGTTCATTTCAGTACATAAACAGAGGCAGTATTCCCATGTGTTCTTTGCCATGGGACACTTAAAATGGCACTCATGTCCTCAGATAACACCCTGTCCAAACAGAAGATGATGCTTCATTTGCTTTCTATTTACATTGAAGGTTTAGCTCAACTACAGTTTCTTTTTCCTTGGAACACTTGCCACTCTACTCCTTTATTTCCTTTCCCTCTGTGATTCACCAGTGTCTCAGTTACAGAAGTATGTCTGACACTGTTAGCTTAACAAAAAGGCTATGTGGAAAACAAATGTATGAATTAGATGCTCAGCCACAGTGGATCTAAACACAGCTAACAAGGAAAGAGAAAGACAGGGAGACCATTCTATGTATATCTATGCTTCCTTTTATAACAATGGAAGTCAACACCTGTGGCAAAGTAGAGTCAAGTGTCAAATTATTTAGGTTTTCTCACATTTTGGTAAGCCTTAGTCAGCTGTATATGAAACACTAGCACACACTGAGCAGTTTTATTCATAGAGGTTGGTTCTTGATTAGTTTTTAAGCACTGTATTAATAAAAAAGAAAAGGGATTGGCTTCCACTATCAAGTATATGGAAAAGGAAAATCAAAGTACATCTAAACAATGTTTCATCATGAAATGTGTCAGCTCTCTGGTTGCTGCTTTCTAATGATTCTCATCTCTATCACTTTCAGAATTGTGTCAGTGATTTTCCTATCCATCCCTACAAACTTCAATGTGTAATAGAGTCTCCCTACTAACACAAATTCACATATCTTGGTTTGTTTAAAACCAAGGTCTATCTTATTATGCCTCAAACTCTTGATTATGGGGATAAAGAGGTGGCTCAGTGATTAAAAGTACTTATTATTTTGACAGAGGACCTAGATTTGATTCTTAGTACAAATATGAAATAAATTTATACTGAAGGTCCAGCCCAGCCACCTGTACTGATCTCACAGCCACGTAAACTTTAGTTCCACTAGTTTTAGAAACCTGAGCTTCACAGGTAAGAATCACACACATAGTACACAGACATATGCAGGCAAAGCACTCATGTAAATACTACAATTAAATAATTCTAAAAATAATAAACTACTAAATTGGTCGGCATGGCAATTTCTGAGTTCATTGGGATCTGAGGATTTTTTGTACATTTTGACCCCAGAGGAAATTTATGTACTTAAATTGGTACATAAATATTATTAGTTTCCATGATATTCTTTTATTTACAACTTTAGAAATTCTAAATAGGAAACATATTTTTTTCTCCTAAAATATGCCTATATTGTCTGTCAGAGAAGAAACAATCTAAACAAATGTCAGCATTTCTTAGCATATAGGGAGACTCTCAAGCTCTCTGTGTGGTTCTACAGCCTGCACTTCTAGTTTCTGTAGCAAAGTTTTTGACTAAGTGTCATCTGCGAAACAGAGACAGTCACAAAGAGCAAATAAATGGCTGCCTGCTGCCTCACTATGCAATAGATGGCTATTATTTGACATGCCAAGGAAGACTGAGGAAATCTCACAAGGCCCCACCCTCAGGCAAATAATAGCTGCTGAGAGGGAGAATCACTCTTTCCCAGGGAGGATCACCCTGACAGTTATCCAGTTCTGAGTGGTCACCCCTAAACACATACACATATGAGCAATGATAATTGGACTCAATAGGGTGTGTGTGTGTGTGGGGGGTGTGTTTATAGAAGAAAATATAATATGGAGCTAAGGAGGTGAAAGGAAGAATTGACAGGGGAGAAGAAGAATAAGGATGACATAAATATAGTATGTATGAAATCCCGCTCTTGAACAGAGTTAGTGTCTTTTTAATTTTCTTTGCCCTTTCCTCTATTCCTCTGTATTTTCCTTAAATATTGTTTAGCAGTGTGTGTAACAAGTCAGCAGAGCTGTTTTCTAGGGACTTTAGTATTACCTTGCTAGGGAATCTTTGACACTTCCTATTATAATACTGTAGGTGGTAAAATGATATGGGGCCCAAGGTACATGTCCCCGACCTCAGGAGCCTGCATGTTTAACATTCCCAAATGAAAACATTGATGTTCCATTGATCTCTTAAACATTTTATTAAGTTGCAAATCCAGATGTAAGTTAGTCTCTCTATGGACAAAGTAAGTTATGTAGGTGGGGATCTAACTTCTCTATTTAGGGCTAATGACTAGTTTACTTTGCAATATATTGCATTCTGGAGAATAAACTTTAAGCAACAGCCTCAATGGGAGTTTCTATCATTTAAACGTTCACTTATATTTCTGACACAATATCTGATATATTGAATTGTATGATCTTCTTAAATGTCAATAACAATTTTCTTTTTAACTCCAGCATAAACTGTTTTGTTTTCTCATTAACTGAAGCTTTGTGACATTGTAAGTGAATATGCAACATGAATATTCTGTTCTGAAATATCAGAGGACTTATCCATTTAATAATGATTCCACTTATATATTTTATAATTGCTACTCAGAGGTAGACATCAACAAGTGCATCATCACCTACCTGTGACTGTAAATTCATTGCATTTTAGCATTTCTTTTGCTTAGAAAATATTGATTTTCTTTTCTTTTCTTTTTCTTGCTTGTGACCTTTTGGTTTTTAGGCTTTAGTGCTATTTTAGCTCTTTTTAAAAATATGTTATCTATTTTTGGTTTATTACTCATTATTTAGTAAGAAAAACAGTCCAGGTTATAGTTGAGGTAAGAAGTGTGATATTTGTCCCAGGTTTTTAATAAGAACAGATGGTTTGATTTCAGAAGCTAGAACTCTGTCAAGTAATGCAGGCACCCCGATTCTTTGGAAGCACCATGTTTCCATAGCCTTATCCATTAATATAAAACTAGCTCCCCTGTGTCTTGAATCAAAATCTGCTAAGCAACATTCCAATGTCCAATGGCCTTTTTAATGCTAAAGTCTGTGGCTTCATAAAACCACACATCATCCCTTTGAGCTTAGCAATCTGTGACTAACTAAAGAACAGAATAGATTCCCAGGACACTTATCAAATCAAGCTCTCTATAAAACTCTGATGAAAATGTAGCTCAGAGAAAATGGTTCATTTTGAAACAATTGCTGAACTGGCTGGCTCCTTTCCTCCACATTTCTTGAGGAAATCTTCCAATTATTTATACAGATATGGCCCTTATATAAATCACCTACCAACAAAATTACATACATGTCAATCCATTTAAACTGCTGGGACACCCTGTATATTAAGTTTTACATATCTTAGAATGTCTTTTAAAAGAAGAACATTTTATTTTATAGTAACACATTTGTACACATGTGTAGCATAGTGTCTCATAACATGTCCAATAAAAATATCACGATGATACCACTTTCTATCTATCTATCTATCTATCTATCTATCTATCTATCTATCTATCTAATAAACTGGAAGTCTGCAAGATTAGACATAACATAATACCATGATGGTCCTAAGCTGCTAGGAAGACAGAAACAAACTCAACATCCACAATGTGCAGGGGGTGTTTTAAGAAAATATATTCTCAAAAAAGAAAATACCACTCAGGATACAAAAAGTATTTGAGAGCTGTCTGCTCTTGTCTCTGTTTCTGACCCACTCATGAGTGACTGGACCAACTGAGGAGTATGTGCAAATTCTCTTTGCCACCTTTTAGATTGCAATGTAAATTTTCTCTCACCTTAACTATGTTCATTTTACTAAAAGAATACTTACATTAAAAGACTCTGAATCTGTTCAAATCAAATGAATTGAACAATTTTAATCCCTATTTGCCTTCCTTCAGATTTTATCTAATGATATTGAACAACCAGATACATAGAGGATCAATTTATCCAGGCATTTTTCCCATCAATCTTTGAAAGTAACTGCAAAAGCAGAAATAACTCACGTGTAGGATATGAAAATATCTATCCATGCATCTATAGGTGTGAGTGGTATAAAATAAAAGAAAGCCAATAGGGCTCAGAGAATATTTTTATCAAATCACAATTAAAATGTCATATTTAAATTCTTGTTCTGAGATTAGGCAAAAGGGGTAGATAGTTTCTCTTTGTTGTATAAGGATTTCTTCTGAGATGAACCTCCA
The DNA here is from genome assembly GCF_004785775.1 of Grammomys surdaster. Lineage (NCBI taxonomy): Eukaryota > Metazoa > Chordata > Mammalia > Rodentia > Muridae > Grammomys > Grammomys surdaster. The sequence goes on along the minus strand of NW_021621323.1, from coordinate 15,198,171 downwards.
TCTTGGTTTGTGAAAGTGAGTTCATTATGACACAGGATGTTAAAAAAAATTGAAGTAAACAAACAAGATGTTTTAAGAAGAGGTAAAAGAACCCATCCTTCAAGGAAGTCCTTTAAATTCAGGAAGTAAAAACTCAAAGTCATCAGAAAGTTCTTATATTCTCAAGCACGTATAAGCAAGAAGATATCCAAGACACTTGAAAAAGACAGGAACTAGTTGTGCTATCTAGAAGTATCTCAGACAAGCTGACCTGCTTAAAAGAGGCTCATACCAGCTGAGGAACCTGGAAGGAACAGAGGACTTGAGCTGCCTGGAGGAAGCAAAGAGGAACAAAGCTACCTGAAAGACTCAGACCACTCTTTCTCTCTGAAAAAGACACTCTAGCTTGTTGAGTTTGTTGCAGTAAGCTTACATTTTTCCAAAACATTTTATGAGTCATCACCTATTGAGGAGGTTTTAGTGGTAGAGCTGTCTTTGAGTTATTTCTGTTCTTCTAAGAAGCCACTACCAAATCTATAAGAGGCAGCATGTACTGGTTCACTAAGTTGGATTTTGGTGACATCCTTACTTTGCTGTCATTGGTTATCTATCTGAGGACCAGGAGACATTTCTTCTTGCCTCCCAAGAAACAGTGTCACACAATACCCCCTTTACCACCACTGTCTTTTATAACATAAAATATATTCAGTAAATAAATAAGTACATAAATTTAAAGCCTTCAGCAAAAGCAAATTTAAGTAATGTTCTAAATTTTCTTCCCCAGCTGCTTCTTCTTTTCTGTCATATTTTGACAATATTGATGGTCAACAATTTAAACAATTCATTAAATGTTAGAAAACAATTACATGATAGTATTTCTAGGATATTTCTTAATTAAGAATAATATTTAGAGGCAGTAGTAATTAGATGATTTGGGGGTAAAAGATCCCAAAGAAAAATGAACAATGTCTTTCTGGGCCAAAGGATAGAAGTGTACTTCAACTTTTTGGCAACCCTGTGTTTATCAGAGGCCAGAGATTCCAAAACAATTTCTGAACCTGGTTCTTGCATCATTTTAGAATTACTTCTTCAGAGACAGGGAATATTAGAGCAGCAGATAAGGCTCAGTAAAGAGAAGAGGTCTGGTCAAGAGAGTAGAATGTTTGTGTGGCTGGAGACCTGACACTGCAATCAGACTGAGTCAACCACTTGGCTAAGGGAAAGCCCTGAGGAGAACAGGCTGAACTTAGTCCTTGTTAAAATGATAGGTGAAACAATTAGAGTGAGATATTGTACCTTTCCATTCCCACATTCCAATCTCTCAACACAGTACCTACAAGTGAAGAAACCATGACGTTTGTTGTTCTTTTATCTGTCTTTTTCTTTAAGACGATGGACAGAACCTAAGCATGCTTTCTCTTTTTCCCTTTTTTTTAAATCAAAATAATGACATCATTTCTGCTTCTTCTCCTCCATCACTTCCTGTATTCCCTAATCTTAAGTCATGCCCTCCTTTTCATTTAATTCTTACTGTTATAAAACTGTCATAGTGCATGGATACATGAATATAACCTGCTGGATATGTTTAGTGTTGCTTTTATGTATCCACTTTTAGGGCTGACCACCATGTATTAGATCACGAATTAGGAGACTTGTCCCTGAAAAAGACTATTTCTCCTACTCTCCATGTTCTTTAGTGGTCTGGAGTTCATTATTTATAGACGGCACCCCATGAAGTTTCTCATTTCCCAGTTAATGTGTGTATTGGTGGTTTTATTATTCATATATTGTTTATCAATCCATGTTATTAAGTTATCGTGGGTGTAATTTTCTTATTGTTCTTAGGAGATAAAGTGTTGCTGGAGATTTCTTCATTTTCTGGCTCTTTTAATCTTTCTACCTTCTATTCTGAGAAATTCCCTGAGCCTTGGGTGAAGGTATTATGTAATAGATTTCTCAAAGAGAAATTTATACTACTTGACAGTTGTGTCCTGCAGTTTGACCAGTTGTGGCTTCTATATTGCATTCTGTGTGCTCTAAAGGACCATACTAATTTGTGAATATAAGAATAAGTATTTAAACGACAGTGAGGAATCATACTGGCTTTGGAGAATAGCAGTGGTAGATTCTCCTCTCTGATCCATCACCTCATTAGACTTGGGTAGATGTGTACACTTTCAGTACCATCAATGATTTTCTTTTTGTTAAGCAGGCCTTAAGTAATTTAGACAGTTGTTTCGCTCCAATATGAGTCCATTTCCAGATTGATAACTTTCTTCCACTAGCTTGCAAAGCACACTCAGTACTAGAAAGGTCACAGACACATGAATACATAGACACATACAGAAAAACATAAATGTGTAGAGAAAAAGTCAAGCTTACACATGCACAAACACACAAAGATAGACAGAGAAAGCTAGACATGCTCAACATACACAATAAGCAAAAAACACAGAAATGTGGACAGTTACATACACACAGACACATGAACATGCAGATAGATACACACACACACATGCACACTCACACACACACATGATTGTATACACATGCACATATACACACATGGACAGAAAGAGACAGATATGCTCACACATGAACGAACATGCACATGCATGCACAGACATAAAGACACAGGAACATACATACACACAAACACACATATATACAGAGACACACACACATGGACACCACTTAGACATACAAAGACATGTGCATACAAACAGACAGATATACAGATATGTATGCACAGAGACACAAACATACCAAAAGATATTAACACACAATCAAACATATATAGACACACAATTACAGGAGCATAGATTCAACCATATGCAACACACACACACACACACACAAACACAAGCACATACACACACCTACGTGTAATAATGAAAGGATTTCATTTGCATATTTTTAATAAAAAACATTTAATCAAAATATTTAAACAAAAACTATTTAATCAATAGTGTCATTTAATTTATTTAAGTTTTCTTAGCTCCAAGATGGTTACACATGTGTTCTCTGGTCTCCTTTAGGGAAGGCATGTGACTTGAGGGAAGGGATTAAAATAGAACTCTTCACAACAATAACCCAAGATTCTAAATGTGGATAGTTTTATATTACAGACTCACAAGGGTGATAACAACAGAGTCAGTGAACTTTAGAGCCAAAAGATGTTTTCTACTTTTAAATTTAAGCCACATGTCTAAAGCCCACCTCATATTTACTTAGAAAAGTGATCATTTAAGATAAGCTAAAACTATCACTGATATTTTCTTATGTATTACTAGTACTATTAAGAATGAAAACTTCTAAGAATGAACATTACAATTTTCTGAAAAGAGTAGCTACAAAGAATGACAACTCAGGCCAGGCATGTTAGTGAAAGTCTCTAATCCCAGCACAGGAGAGGCAAAAACAGGGAGACCTCTGTGAGTTGGGAGCCAGTCCTGTCTACAAAATGAGTTCCAGGACAGCCAGGGCTACACAGAGAGATTCTGTCTCTGAAAACAAAGTAGAAATAAACAAGCAGACAAACAAGTGAAAAACAATAACCTTCAACCACAGCATCCCAAAGTAGTCTACATAGATATTTCTGTACTCATGACAAGAATTATGTCTAACATAATTATATGTAACATACTTGAAAACCTTATTTTCAGACACAGAGTAACTGTTTCCTGAGCTTCTCTCAGCCATCCCCTACCTGTAACAAAAGAGTGTCACTGGGTCACACTGGAAGACTGGATCTTATCTAAGATTATTTTAGAGTAAACACTCAGAAATCAGGTAGTTTCTAAGCCTAGTGTTCTTAGAAATTCAGTCAGGGCCCTCTCTTCAAGTGTTCTCATTTAATATTCTTGTTAATTAATTTATTAAGTGAATATTCATTAGCATTCACTTAGCACATTATGATAGCACAAAAATAGATCAGAAAACGACTCTGATCAGTTGCTTTGAGCACTGTACACACAGAGAATAACTAACTGATATATTAAGAAGACACAGGTGTTGTTATAGCTGGGGTCAATGAAGGACAGTCTAAAAAGTATCAACATGAACACAGTGAGTGCAAACTTAAAAACAAAGTTTCTTAGCATAAAGGACAAGCTAGTATAAAAGCAATAGAACCACTTGGAGATCCAGGTACACTATTTCTGTGAATGTACCCAGAGGAATCCAAATTCACACAGCCATGCTTGTTACAGTATCTTTCACAGTAGCCTAGGTTATGGGATCAGCCTAGGTGCTCATCAATAGATAGATGCACAAAGGAAGTGTGATAAACATGCACAATAGAGTTTGATTCAGTGATAAATAAGAACTGAATCGCCTCCTTTGAAACTAGATTAGCTCCTTAAGTAAATGTAAGAAGCCACATGTAGGAAAAGATCCCATGTTCTCTCTTATATGTATGATCTAGAGTTTTAAAGATATGAAATTAGAAGAGTTGCTCTTTGGGAAAAGAAAAAGTAAAATGGAAGAAAGATGAGGGATGAAGAGAGAATCACAAGATGTGAGTTACCAGCACACTTTATGTGCATGCATAGAAATATCAAAATGAAACTCCATTTTTCACACTTAATGTATGCTAACTTAGAAATAGTTTTAAAAGTAGAAACTGTAAGAGAGAATTCATTGATTTTTTTCTACAGATTGCATCCATTTCCTGTGCTGAGAATACATTCTTCTGTAGTTATATAATTTAGTAGATAGCAGGAATAAGTAAAATGATACTGTTGGAACTTCCTATGTTCACTGGGAGATTTTGAATAGAAAATAAATGTATATGTCACATTATTTAATACCATGATATATAGGTATATGTTCACTAAACATTAATTATTTTGCTAGTGTAGGGTTGTATTAGCCAATATGGTCCGACTTTCGTTTTGCTTGTGTTCCTTGCTGGGTTTGCAAATCTTCAAAGCCAGTTATTTGGATAACATCTGTTTGGACAGAATTACTGTATTTCTGGTATCATTAATTTTATATTTGTTCTTAAATTTAGATTCAGTTGCTATGACCAGAGTCTTTAAAATTCTTATGTATGGGCAAAAACACACCTTTATGAATTTTTGTTGTTGAGGTTTGAATAAATTTTGACATGATTTAGAACATTTATAACTAACTTATAATCTCTATTTGTAAAAAACAAATTGAGGAAAATATGGATGTAACTTTCTTTCTTGCATTAATGTTCCTAGAATCAACTTACAGTATCTTCCCAGCAGCAATAAGATGTTGTGGGAACTTTTCCTCTTTTAATCATATCTTCATATACTTTAGACCCCTTTGTCCTTTATGCTGTATTTATTTGTATAAAAATTTGGACATATACTTTTGAAATTATTGAATTATTTTACTACTCTGAATGATAAGTTTGTTTTTAACTAAGCCTTTCTGGGCCTGATTTTGAATCAAGACAGGTTTCATAAAGACAGCACAATAGTTTGCATCTGTAAGATCTGTGTCCCTATGGCAAGATGAAGAGCAGAAATGGATACACTCTCTGGGTATTCTCAGGCCAGTGAGCATAAACAGTGAAAAGAGACTATTGTCAACAATGTAGAGATGAGGAAGGATGGCCAGTTATTTTCATCTGACCTATACATGTGCCTTGTGGCACACATGACCATATTCTTTGAAATGAATGAGTGTAACCTTATTTGTATCTATGTATAATTACTTCTTTAATTTTAAGTGTATGTGTGTTTATGCATGTGTGCATGTATGGAAAGTGCTTGTTTGTACAAAAATAATATATCATATATATCACTATAGCAATGCTGGTCAGGAATGTGCTCTATCAAAATGGGCTTGAATTATGACAGTACTCTTGCCTCGGGCTCTAAATGTTGAGATCACAGGAGTAATTCATCAAGGCTTCCAATACTGTATACATTAACACAGAACACATCATGGACTTGCAGGTTTATTCCTTTTCTACCAAAATAAGTTTCAAATTATTTTACAAATTATCTTGATTTCCTGAATTTTTGTTTTATTTCTTACCCTAGTAATTATAATGATACCAGTATTTCTGGTGCTCTATCCCTGGAAACAGGGGTACGGTTGGTTACAAGAAATGTAACAAGGATTAATATCATTTATAAAATGCAACTTAAATTCAATTCCTCTTTAGCCTATTTCTGTACCATTGGGCTTTATTGTTCAATTTTCAACCATAAAGTATGTTCTGCAAAAATATTAACTATGTATGACAACTTTTATAAACTAGAAGCCATACTTGTCTCATGACTAAGTAGAAAGAATGATCATTGTACTGACAGCAAAGCTCTGCTGAGTTACATGAACAAAGTTCATTAAATATATTTATGAAGCTAATCTCTTCAAACAGACATGTAATGGGTATTCACATTTACCACATCAAATAATAGTTAGCTACCTACAATTTTTCTTTTGCCTGTTTCCTACCATCGCAGTGTTGCCTCTAAACTCCTGTTCCCTAGCTCCTTTGTCTGATTCCACATTTTCTCTAAAAATCATTCAAATGCTTTTCTATAGTAAGACACAGTGACTGCTGAGGAAGTTGGGGGTACTTACTTCTATGAAGCATTGCATAGCATTTCCTTAATCTCAGTGGTAATGTTTTGTCTCATTCCTGTCTCAGTCCTTTGTGAACATCATGAGTGCTGACTCTCTATGCATGTGCTTTAGGACCTGCAGATACTCAGTTTCAAAGGTTTTAGGTCATTTGCAGAAAACAAATCCTAAATCCTAAATTAGAATGTCTAAAACCATACCTTTTAAGATAATATAAAATCATAATATTTTGAGAAGGGAGTTATAGAGTATGCAGGAATAGTAGGTTCTTATTCCATAATGACTTGGGGAAAGTGTTCATCCACAGATCTTTCATAGGAATAATTCTAAGAACAATACATGACTAGGCTAATTGATGAATTGATATAATTATCCAGAAGTTTAATCATGTTCACGAACATATAAAATCATGCTTATGAAAGGTACTCATTGTTTAAACATCTGTTTAAAATGTTGATTCCAATAGATAAAAACCAATTTTCAAAGATTTAAATGAATACATTGTCCAAAGACTCAATCTTTCCAATTAAATACATTTTGCCTGAAAAGTAGTGTTATTATAGGAGACAAATTATTGGCAGGAGAATGATACATGGTTGAAATTCAAGTTGTCACACTTATTTAACAAAGACCACGTATTTCCCTAAAGACCACACTTAACTGTAAAACTGGGAAAAGAGCAACTTTAGATTCACTGTCAGTTCATGCACAAGATGAAGTGTTTGCAAAACTTCACACATAGATTTCTTCAATGCACCACACAATTTCAGGAAAATAATTCTAACTTAGAAACCAAGTAACTCTTCTCTTTTCATTTTAAAGACTAGAAAATACTATCCTTTAGAAAACTCTATAATATAGTTGACAAGTGAACATGTAAATGAGCAGAACAATAAAGGTCATATAAAATCTCTTCATTATTACTCCATTTAAGGTTGCCAGTGAGGTGTAATAAAACTTGAATTATTAACAATATACTATTGATAGCCCCATGCCCCATTTTAGGTCATAAAGTGTGTCTGGCTTTATATTTTGTCACAATATACATCACTATTATCTTCTTGCTTCCTTTAGCTCTAAGTCTGACACATAAGAAAAAATAAAAACTAATTAATAAGAAAAAAGGGTAAATAGTTTAACTAATATAAAAATCCTATAGGGACTCATTATATAGGCAAACCCCATTAGAAAAAACAACTTTGGGTTTTGACTGGAAGCTTTGAAAGGGTTGTATCTTCTTAATTTGATGTCATCTTAAAGACTTGTGGAAGAGGATTTGTCTATTAGATGTTTTCTCTTTATGGTTTGAATAAGAGTGACCTCATAAGGTCATGTATTCGAATGCTTGATTCACAGTTAGTGAAACTGTTAGAGGAAGATGAGAGGGTGTGGCCTTGTTGGAGTAGATGTGACAGTGGATGGGGGTTTTAAGGATTTGAAACCACACAAAAGTCTAAATCTCTCTCTCTCTCTCTCTCTCTCTCTCTCTCTCTCTCTCTCTCTCTCCTGACTGAGGATCAGGATGTAAAGCTTTCAGATTCTGCTTCAATGACATGTCTGTTGGTTTCCTGCCATGATTATCATTGACTACTCCCTCCAAAATTGAAAGCAAGTGCTCAATTAAATGCTTCATTTTACATATTTCCTTGGTCATGGTGTCTTTTCATAGCAATAGAACAGTAAAAAAGATAGAAATTGATACCAGAAGTGGGGCATTGATGTTATAGTCCTGATCATGTCATTATTTGGAAAAATATGAATGATTTTTGGACATTGGTTTAGAAAAGCCATTAAGTAATTTAAGTGAGGTTTAATGTATGTCCTAGTAAGATCAGTGAAGACAGTGATTTGAGGGAGAGGAATATTAGCAGCTGGCAAAGAGATAATTCTTGTGATATTTTGGCAAAGAATGTGGCTGTTTTCTGCAATTGTCCAAAAACAATTTTTCTGTTGCTAACTAGAAGAATTCTGATTAATGATCTTGGCAGAATACATTTAAAGACAGCCTATCACTGATTAGATTAGGTGGTTATTATTGATCATTTTTATGATGTCTTAAAATGAAAAAGTACAAGCTAGGCAATAAGATACACAAAGTATAAAGTTTGAAAGGGCAAGAAAGACCAGAAAATGTATTGTAGACCCATCTTGTGCTCATTGAGATGAGAAGTTTTAAGAAAAGTCTGATGCCAAATGTAATAAAATGAAAAAAATAAAATAAAAGATTACATCAAGTTAATCCTGCACCTTCTTAAAGAAATAGACCTAAATAATTGTCTCTACCCAAAAAAATCAACAAATAAATGTTTGTACAGTTTATACTAATATAAGTCTTGGAAGGGACCGGCTATTAGTCCCAGTAAGCAAGAGATACCAAGAGCTTTAGCCACATTGTTCTGAATTTGGTGTCAAGAAAGAAAAAAGAAAGGGGTTTTGGAATCTTCCCCCATGTGAGGAAAGCCTCTGACTAAGGACTTTCCAGGCATGTGTCATAAGCATCACTGTATGGATGATTGGGACACCCTGGCATGAAGTTTAACTGTGAAGCCTGGATTGTGTTGAAGACCCCAAGATGTTGGAGATGCCAGAGCCATGGGTATCTGCCAAGAAATGCAGCTATACAGAACATGGAAACAGATCAGGAGAGAGAAGTGTGTTACAAGGGAGAACCGTCACAAGGGAAGAACCACCCAAGGCAGAACTGGGAGCTTGCTTTTCTAGGTTTTGGTTTTATATATTCTGTGTTTTTCTTTATTTGTTTTTGTTTTTTATGTTTGATTGCTGCTCAGTTGATTCTACATGGTGTTGATGTTAATAGATTGGCTTGAGTCTCAGAATGGATATTGGATTTATAAACTGTTTTAGAGTGTTATAGACTATTGGGACTTTTGATGTTTGACTGAGTAGATTATACATTATGATATGGCTACAAGACTATGAGAGCCCGGGAGTGGAATGTGTTGGTTTGATTTGACTAAAAATGCCCTCCCAAAGGCTCATATGTTTGAATACTTAATCCCAAATTAGTAGAACTAATTGGGAAGAATTCAGAGATGGGGCTTTGTTGGAGTATGTATGACCTTGTTGGAAAAGGTATGCCTCTTGGCTTGGGCATTATGGTTTTCCCAGAATAGGCTAAATCAATCTCTCTTCTCTTCTCTTCTCTTCTCTTCTCTTCTCTTCTCTTCTCTTCTCTTCTCTTCTCTTCTCTTCTCTTCTCCTCTCCTCTCCTCTCCTCTCCTCTCCTCTCCTCTCCTCTC
>NW_021621323.1:15115825-15188262 GCF_004785775.1 Grammomys surdaster | reverse complement strand
CTCCTCTCCTCTCCTCTCCTCTCCTCTCCTCTCCTCTCCTCTCCTCTTCTCTTCTCTTTTCTTCTCCCTTCTCTCTCTCCTTCTGCTTACTGCCCTATAGATCTGGTATAAAGGCCTTCTATACTGTTTTAGTGCCATGCACAATGCTAATGGTCTAAACCTCTAAAACTTTTAGAAAATTGCCAGTTAAATGATTTCTTTTATAAGAGTTATCATGGTCATCCATGGTGTTGGTTTTCAGCAATAGTACAGTAACAGCTTTAATCTCAGTATTCTTAATCTGTGGTTTCTGATTGCTCCACTATAACATTTGCAAATAATAAATTGGAATTTTGGCCTTCATTATAGTGTGTTTCTCTCTATCAGTAGTACTTTTAAGATTGCAAATATTAATACTATTAATCCTTATGCCTTTTGACCCATTTTTCATCATGGCTTATTTGAACTGTATTGGATATAAGATTTCATTGCATTTTATTTCAGTATTCTTATTAATTCATGCATTTCCAGTCATGTTTTTGACAGATTCCTCTTTAATACCTGGGAATATACTAATGAAAAATCATGTATAAGTAGATAAAATGGTAAGGCAAATGAAGGAAAAAAAGAGGAACAAAAGATAATAAATTATCTTCATAGTTAGCTGAACTTGATTACATTAACATCTGAAAGTATTGAGCTAAACTAATCAGTCATAAAAAAAATCAGAGTTTTAAAAGTCAGTGAGGAGACAGTGGTCTATATCTGGCTTGTGCATGTATGTGTGTCTAAGTAAAAGCTTAAAACAATGCTTCTGGACAAAAGGTAAGTGAGTTTTAATACAATTATTATGTACCTTTAAGTATTTGTCCTAAAAATTCAAATAAGAAATGTTAATACTTTAGTTGTCAATGTATCCAGTAGATTAAGGTGACATTATATCTCATTCAAAGTTCAGCTAAGATTACACACTGCAAGATCTTTCTTAAGCACCAGGGGCATAGAATACAATTATACATACATTGTTTAATATTTCAATTATATAGATTTTTATAGGAATGGATATATCTTAATTTGATCTATATGTCCATCTGTATATACATACCATTTGGTATATCAAACATAACAACACACAATAAGCATGATTTGAAACTCAATACTATAAAAGGCATGTGTTTTCAGAAACCAAAATAGGCAAAGTATTCTTACTTTAAGAAAATACACCTCAGACACTTAGACAATTCAGATCAAAATCTCATACTTGGAGATGATGAAGCAAAAGGATAATTTCATTAAAATGTGTATAGAGTATCAGTTATTGATTTCATTTATGAAAAATAGAACCTTTAGAGAACATGAATATGGAATACAAGGTTATGTACTATGTCTAAGCATATTTATTATAAGAGATTGTCTAGGTGTTATGGGGGTAAGAAGTCTCATATTACTATTCAATAAATTGCAGATGGGGAGTTATGCTTATATAAGCTTCTTTTTGTTTCAAAAGCACAAAATATTCCTTTTTGTGTCCTCTTGAATAGATTCTATAATATTTTCCAGTCAAAATACTTTCCACTGGGTGAAGATAAAATGTATAATGCATGGTATTCATGTCTTAATATGGTTACGTTGTTTTTTAATTAATGAACTTAAAAAATTACGTCTACTTATCCAGGAGAACATTGAAATATATAATATATAAACTGATTCCATTAACATGCATTTTTTAATTTCTTAATTTGGTAATTTTTTATTGTCTTTAAAAGCAAATTCTAGTACTGGATGAAACCAATTTTTATTTACATAAAGCCAGAAAAGATGTTTAGCATCATAAAGAAACATGTATCATGGTCACTATTATTTATTGTAGGGCATGATAGAGAAGATATTTTCTTATATCAGTTAAAGGAAAAGCAGGAGTTTATTCTGGGGAGGTGGATCAGTGGTTAAGACCACTTAGTTTCTCTACCAGAGGTCTTAAATCTTAAATATATCTCTTTAAATATATCTCTAGAAATATATATATATATATATATATATATATATATATATATATATATATATATAGTAATCAAGTTCTAATTACATGATTTGATATCATTGAATACATCTTAAATATACTGTTGAGTTCCACACATATATTAGGAGGCCCACAACATCTGTAGCTAATATTTTAAGAGACTGGACACTTTCTTCTGGTTCTCATGGATATCTATACATATATGGCATACTAACACATAGACACAGACATGTAAATAAAATCAAAATAAACTATCAATGAAAATTAATAACAAAATTCATGCAGACTTTATATGTGAGGACAATATTTGCTTTATTCTATAATATCATGGTACAGTGTCTATAGTTTAGAACAATTTATGATATATTTGATAACAGAAAAGAAAAAATGTATTTCCCAACACAGAGAAATTCTATTTCCCAACACAGAGACATTCTAGATTTGTAAGAATACTGAAATTCTAGTTACCCAGTCTCAGTCATTACATACTATATATATGTATTGAGCTATCATTCTTCTCCATGTAAATGCTATATTATGTAAGACATAATCAGAGTTTGGAGATACAGCTCAGTGGTTGAGGAGACTTGCTACTCCTCTACGGGATCAGATTTCAGTTCCCAATTCTCACATTTTATGGCTTACAACAAACTTTCACTACACCTCCAGGGCACTGAATGTCTACTTCTGAAACCATAGGTACTTCATATGAACGTATGTGATCATATATTCAAACACATATACTTTAATAAAATGAACAATAATAGTAAAAATATATATAAAAAACAATGAATGGAAACTTAATCTCACTTTCTCAGGAATAAAATTGCAGATTAAATTACTAGCAAGAAACACTGTGCCCTCTCTTCTGCCTAACTTCTAGTACTTCCCAGAAATTTTTGCTGCTAGTGGGCTTGTAGCTGCATAGCTTCCACTTCTGTCTTCTTTGTCACTGAAAGCTTGCTCCCTTAAGTGTCTATGAGCACACTCTTATCTCTCTGTAATGACACTAGTCACAGTAGATTATGGCACACTGTTCTCCAGTATGACCTCATCTTCACCTCTGACATCTACAGCAACTCTGCTTCTCAATAAAATCCTGTTATGAGGTAATGGGAGTTCAAGTTTCAACATATTTTTTTTTCATTTTTGGAAACACAGCCAATCTTTAACATACATTTTACCATCTAATTCTGTTCAATCCTATGACTTAGTTTTATTATCATTATTCGACGATATAAGATGTCTGAAGTATCATGATTTACTCATCTTCTATCCTGTAAGTCAAAGAAGTTTAGTTCCAATTTGTAACTGGGGAAAATGACACTTGAAACTTATTTTTCTAATCAAAAAATTAGTGAGGATATTATTGAGGAAAGCAGCTAAGTAAAATTCAAGACATTGTTAGACCCCTGCCACTACTACAGTGTAAGGCAAAGAAACAATCAATTACTTCTGACTGGAGTGATTATTAAAGAATTAATACAGGCTAATACAATTATGTTCAACCTCTTTGGGTGGATTACAAGTTATCAAAGGAATAGGCAATGTGTAAAGCCAATGATGGCTTTAATAACTTGTAGAAAGGTCACAGAATTTTAGCCAGTCTTCCCTTCACAAGTAAAAAGTGTCAGACTACTTTATTCAGTATCACTTAAACAAAAAAGGAAATGTACTGGGTCATATAATTCGAAGGCCAGAAATAGCATAGAAATCACAGGCAGCACAATGTGTTTGCTTCAGTTCTTTGGATTCACATGAATTTCCCCTAGTTCTGCCTTCTTCTTGTAGGCTTTTGTCTGAATGAAATGGATAATAGTCTTTTCTCTGTACACCTACATTTCTAAAGAATGAGTTAACACCCTTTCCTGGCATTATAATAGAGATTTAAGACTCATTTGTTGCATCTGTCTTTTCTTGATCCACTCACTATATGCCATAGGGATAGGAAAAATGTGAAAATGCAGAGAAGTGGAATATAGTCAATGTTATACAGCTGCTATACTGAGTGTCCATTCCTCACTACTCTAGAGATCTTGGAATACATATCTACTTTACAATAGTATTATTTATAGAGATATTAGTGTATCAGTTATAGTTCTATCTTTATTACCAGCTTCTGAACTATAATGTATTAATTATTTTCTATCTTTAATGGCCACATATGTTGTATAACGTGTTCAATTGAGAACAAAATGTAAAAACTATTATAAATATACAGTAATGCTAGATAATTTGCATAATGATTGAGAAATAGAATAACTTCATGATTCTAGTTGCCCTTTTAATTACATAAATATATTTTACTATTAAATTGAGTAAACAAGAAAAAATTACACAAATACTTTGTTTACAATAACATATCAACTACATAGACATCCAGTAGATGCTCTTCTTAGAGCATCCAAAGATTAACTAAAGGTCATCACGATGGTTTAGTGAGCAGAAGCCTGTTGGCCTGCATTCAGTTTACAGAACCCCTAGCTGAAAGAGTCAACTCTTCAAAGCTGTCCTTCAATGTTCCCATGCATGTCAACACACACATGCTCCACACTCACACACATACATTTAAGTATACATGTATATAATGAAAAATGAAAATCTGTGAAAATTGCCTTAAAGGTAGAACAGAGGCACTATGCAATAGGTTTTCTCATTAGCCATCAGTTATATAAAGTATTATGCCTGTTATGATCATCTCATCATAGATATTTCTATATGTTGTTGCTTTTCTTGAAAAGCTCTCATCTTTCCATTCAAATTACAGATTTTACATGACATTGTAAAACGTATTGAAAGCAGACTTGTACTTGAAATATGTAATATATATATACATATACATATATATATATATATATATATATGATTTTAGTATAATTTCAGATGTGAAGAAATTATTTGAGATTAGATATATTACTACATATGTAAATATTATAGGTGCATACATATTTTGCTTATGTGAATGACATACCTCATGAAAAGGAATGAGTTTGATTTCTCATTAGTATATCTGAATATAACTATCAACTATCTTTTTTTATTCTCTGTAAAAACATTGTTCATTATAATTTCAAATAAATATTTTTTCTGGTAATTTCCAACATTTCGTTTTTTACAGAAAAATTCTGGAATGGTTCTTACAAAGGGGCAGGATGATTTTTTTTAATCACTATCCCATCAACTATTTAACAATCTCTAGCACATCAACCCCTCCCAGTTAACAACTCTATTCTCTCATTCCCTGGGATACACGGTAGTTCATTATCGAAATGCCCAATATGAAGTTGTGTTGATTGGTTCACTTCTCTATTCACTCAAATAACAGATTTGCATCATAATATAAATGTGAGCATTGATTTTCTAAATATTTATGAGCACACGAATGGCTTAGTAGAGATCTTTTTCACTCAGGTATCCCACTCTAAGGGAAAATAATATTTAGAAAAAAAGAAAACTTACTGTTGAAACTTCGATGATTTTGGCCTCAGAGTTCTTATTTGAAAAAGTAGCAGGTGTGAAATTTAAACATTCATAATTGTCCCTGCTACTTCTGTAACTGACATGCCTGTGACATGATTGAATGTAGATGTTATCTAAACAGATGGACGACTTATAAGAATTTGTTTTTATTTTATTTTGTCTAAACTTCCATAAATAATACAAGTTTTGCAGGCAACTGGGTGGAACTAGAAAGTATCATCCTTGGTGAGGTAACCCAGACCCAAAACGATATACGTAGTATGTGCTCATTGATAAGAGGATATTAGCCCAATAGCTCTGGATACCCAAGATACAACTCACAGACCATAAGAAGATTAACAAGAAGGAAAGCCAAAGTGTTGATGCTTCAATCTCACTTAGAAGGGGAAACAAAATAATCACAGGACACTGTCAGTGAGAGGGACTGGTGTGGGAAAGGAAAGGAGGAGGGAAAAAAGGGGGTGGGGCAGAATCAGGTATGGGAAGAGACAGGAGAGAATTCCAGAGGGCTTGAAATAGTTCAGCCACAAATTAAGTTAGTCAAAGTTTACCAGACATTTTTTTTGTTATACTATTTATTTTTTCACTTTACACCCTGATCATAGCTCCTCCTTCCTCCCAGTATAACCCTATAAATCTTATCCCCATTATAACCCCCTCTCTTCAGAGAAGAGGAAGCAGATGATGGGTACAAACCTGCTTGGCGCACAAAGTTGCAGCAACATTAAGTGCGTCCTCATCTCTACAAGGCAGCTTAGTTGAGAAAAGGAAATCCAATGGTAGGCAACAGATTCAGGGATGGCCCCATTACAATTTGTTGGAGACTCACATGAAGACCAAGCTGTATATCTGCTCCAAACATGTAGGGAGCTTTGGTCCAGCCCATGCATACCCTTTGGTTGGTGGTTTAGCTTCTGTGAGTCCCCATGGATACAGGTGAGTTGACTCTGTTGGTCTTCTTCTTGTGGCCTTAAGTCTTCTGACTCCTTCAATCAATCCCCCTACTTTTCCACAAAATTCCCTGATTCCTGCCTTACGTTTGGCTGTAGGTCTCTGCATCTGTTTCCACCAGCTTTTGATGAAGTGTCTCAGAAGACAGTTATGCTAGGCTTCTGTCTGCAAGCATAGCAGAGTATCATTAATACGTCAGAAATTGGCTCTCTCCCATGAGATGGGTCTCAGATTGGGGCAGTTTAGCTGGGCATTCTCTCAATCTCTGCTCCATCTTTATTCCTGCACATCCTGTAGGCAGGGTAAAACTTGGGGCTGGAGTTTTGGGGTGGGTTGATGTCCCCCTTCCTCTACTGTAATTCCTGCCTGGCTACAAGAGATGACCACTTCAGTCTCGATATTCTCAGTGATAGAAGTATCAGCTAAGGTCACCCCATAGATTCCTGGGATACTTCCTCTTCCCAGGTCTCCAGCTCATTCCAGTGATGTCCCTCACTGATTTCTGTTCTCACTCTCAGCACTGTCCCCCACTTCCTCCTTCTGCCTATTCCTGATATCCACTGTTCTCCCCAATCCCTCTCCCATTCAGTTCTTTCTCTCCATCCTCCACAGAAGTTGATTTCATTTCCCCTTCTGAGTGAGATTCAAGCATCCTCCCTTGTTCCCTCCTTGTTACTTAGTTTCTTGGGTCTGTGGATTGTAGAATGGTTATCCTGTGCCTTATTGCTAATATCTACTTATAAGTGAATACGTACAGTGTATTCACAATTTGTGTCTTCTGAGTCTGGGACACTCAGGATGATGTATTCTAGTTTTTTCCATTTCCCTAAAGATTTCCTGATGTCTTTGTTTTAACTATCTGAATAGTATTCCATTGTGTCAGT
Organism: Grammomys surdaster; assembly: GCF_004785775.1. NCBI lineage: Eukaryota > Metazoa > Chordata > Mammalia > Rodentia > Muridae > Grammomys > Grammomys surdaster. The sequence goes on along the minus strand of NW_021621323.1, from coordinate 15,180,948 downwards.
GTATCTTTTTTTTCCATTTTGCAGTTGGCTAAGGGACACCTAGATTGTTTCCAGTTTCTGGCTATTACAAATAAAGCTGTTATGAACATAGTTGAGCAAGTGTCCTTGTAGTATGGTATAGCATCTTTTTTTGGTATATGCCCAGGAGTGACAAAGCTGAGTCTTGAGGTATAACTATTCCCAATTATTTTTTGAAATTTATTTTCAAAGTCGTTGTACAAGTGTTTCCTCCCACCAGCAATGGAGGAGTGTTTCCCTTGCACAACAGTAATGGCACAGTGTGATATCATTTTAGTTTTTGATTTTGGGCATTTTAAAGGGTATAAAATGGAATCTCACAGTCATTTTGGTCAGCATTTCTCTGATGACTAAGGATGTTGAATATTTCTTTAAGTTCTTCTCAGCCATGAGAAATTCTTCTGTTGAGAATTCTCTCTATCTCTCCATCTCTCCAGCCCTTTACTGTTAAAGAATAAGGATAACCAATCCTTCTAGAACTTCCTTAATAAAAAAAAAAAGTAGAGGGGAACAAAGGATCCTCTCAAACTCATTCTATGAAGCTAACCATACTCTTATACGTACTCTAATACTCTAAAGACACAAGAAATCATTTTAAATCAAATACAGAGCAGCTAGTTCCAAACGTCAATTCTACTTTAGAAAACTTTGGATTTTTTCAAAATTCTGACATTGTTAAAAGAATATTCCTTTTAAGGAACTGATTGAGGGGTCAGTAGATAGGTAAATCTGTAAAGTGTTCACTACACAAGTAAGGGAACCTACATTTGATGCCTAGGACCCAGATATGGTGGTACCATGGTAATCTCAGTGCTGAGGAAGCAGAGATAGCAGGATCCCTGGATAATTGGGTGAACTCCAGAACAGAGAGAGGCTTACCTCAATGGAGGTAGGAAACATTCCTCAACATAGCTCCTAAGGTTATCTTCTGTCCTCAAAATGCCTACACATTAATATACACATAAAAATATTGTGATTGGAGTTATCAGTTGTATAGTACCAATATATACTTGTTTATGTAAAATTCAGCAGTTGAGAAAGAACAATAGTAGTGTGAAAAGGGAGATTTCATACAGCTGTGGGCACTTATGTTCAGACTTGAGGCTTTTTGGGAAATGATGGAAGAAAGAGAAACACCTTCACTTTGAAAACAAGGTACAGTGAGGTAACCACAGTTACTGATGCACTATATTTTTGAAAATTGCTAGACTCCTTTTTCTTGCCGTAGATGAGACCAAATAAAGATGCACAAACAGACAATATGCTCAAGAAATTTTGGAACACTCCTCTTTAAAAGGAAAGTCTCCACACAGCCCACAGAATCAACAAAGCAGGGCTTATTGGAGTTCAGAGATGAAAGCAACAATCATGGAGCCTGCATAGGTCTGTACATACATGTCATGCTTGTGTCACTTAATATTCTTGTGGGACTTTAACAGTGGGAATGGAGAATATCTCTGACACTTTGGCCTGTCTTTGGGACCTTTTCCCTCCTACTGGTTTGCCTTATGCAGCCTTGATATGATTTGTGCCTAGTCGTATTGTAACTTGTTATGCTGAGTTCAGCTGATATCTCTGGGAGATATTTTCTCTGAAGATAAATTGATGTCTGGTGGATGTAAGGAAGATGTTTAAGGGATGGGGGCTCGGATATGGGAAGAATGGAGAGAGAGAAAATTGGGGTTGGGATGTATTAAAAAATTAAGTTAATTTTCTAAAAAGATGTCTCTGCCAAATCAAAACAAAGCAAAACACCCAAATACTTGTCAGTTCAAATTGATTTACATTTTTCTTGTTTTTATTGGATGTTTTATTTACATTTCATATATTATCCCTTACCTCACCCCCCCACCCCGTCCTGCTTCTCTATGGATGTGTCCCTATCTACCCCCAACTCCTACCACTTCATCCTCGAATTCTCCCCAACTGGGTGTCCAGCCTTCATGGGACCAAGGATCTAAAGTTGCAAAACTCAAGAACTTTTTGGGTGGGGAAAGAGTTTTCTATGCCTCATTAGACATTTAAAAGCTTCACTATGTTAGGTGACTAGAATACATTGCTCAAGTTCCTACTATGTTAACAAATGCCTGAGATAAAACAACCACAATTACAGTTTTAGTAGAAAATATTAGTAGAACTAAACCAATCAGTACTAAAATCAAAGCATGTTAGAGGGAAAAAAAAAGAAAGAAAGGAATAAGAAAAAGTGATAGTACATGCTAGAAAAGTTTCCAGTATATTCCATGTTGTTAACACTGGAGGTGTACTTTAAATTTCCTTCAATGAGAAATGAAAATCTGTGTGGAGCAGTGGGCTTTGAGAGGCAGCTGGGTACCTGGTCGAGTAGGCCTAGAACCCTAGAGACACTCAGGGCTGGTAGGAGTTTGGCCTTGCTCCTGGGCCCCCTGATTCCTTTCACATAGCCACAACCCTCTACAGCCATTCCCAAAGACAGGTTTGTGGCCATTGGTCATGTAGCACAGATAGAGGGTGTGACTAAAGACATCTCCATATTCATGAGATAGCTAAAGGCCAGAGGACATAGCCAATTAAGCATTCCTTCCCAGACTCTCTTCTTCACAAAAGATATTTAACTTCAGCTATGCCCTGAGAACAAGAGGTATAGCTTCTTCCTTTTTTTCTCCATGACAACAAAGACCTTAAGATCATATCTTAAGACCTGAACTATTTCTCTTCTTTGGGGCCCACCATGGGGAACTGTGGAGAAGGTCTTCAACTACCAAGCCACTGTCTAATCTCCCGCCAAGAACCTCATTATGTTCCAGCCATGGAGGCCACCAACTCAAGAGTTCTAGTAAAGCCAGTCATGACCCAGCCGAGCGATTTGCTGTGACAAAGAGCCTAGGCTGAGGCAAGTTGGTTCAAGAGCTCTTGAGTTAGGGATCCAGGGACCAAGAGACGACCAGTCTCCCTACGTTCACCCAGTGCAGTGTGGAGTGAACTTGGTTGAATTCCCATGCTTCTGCTTACCTGAGAGGCAATACTCCTTGGGGTGACAGACACATGGAACCCACAATTTAACACAACAAGACCCATGCATGCTTGCATGCACACAACACAGGCCAACAAATTTGGATATCGTGCATCATGTAAGAATGAGCTGAACAGCTCAGACACTGGGAAGCTGGTTTACAGCAAGGCTAGCTCAAGTTTCCTGTGTGGCTGCATAGGAATATGAATTTGGCACATACTATTTTTCAATCAAATCTTCTCATCCTGTCATGGACTTGCATTCTAATACAACCTATCATTCCTAATAAATACTCAACCTTCCTTTTTTTAATCTTATGTTCTTTTGTAAATTGTCTAAATTCTCAATCCATTTTTATTTGTACACACGTAAGCTTGACTGCAGTTGAAAGTAGCAGGTAAAGCTCCCGTTAACTTCTTCTTTGCCAATTTGTATCCTCTTGATCTCCTTTTGTTGTCTTATTGCTCTAGCTAGAACTTCCAGTATTATCTTAGACAGATATGGGGAGGGTGGTCATCCTTGTCATGTCCCTGATTTTAGTGGATTGCTTCAAGTATCTCTCCACTTAATTTGATATTGGCTGTTGGTTTTTTGCATATTGCTTTTATTATGTTAATGCATGGAGTTTGAATGCCTGACCTCTCCAATATTCAGTATAGCATAAAGGAAGGTTGTATTTTGTCAAATTCTTTTTCTGTATCTAATGAGATGATCCTGTGATTTTTTCTTTGAGTTTTTTAATATAGTGGATTACATTTATGGATTTTTGTATTAACCAATTGAACTAGCCTTGCATCCCTGGGATGAAGGCTACTTCATGATGGTAAATGATGGTTTTGATGTATTCTTGGATTCGGTTTGAAAGAATTATAATGAGTATTTTTGCATCAATATTCATATGCGAAATTGGTCTGAAATTCTCTTTTTTTGTTGGGTTTTTGTTTGGTTTAGATATCAGACTAATTGTGGCTTCATAGAGTGAATTAGGTAGTGTTCCTTCTGTTACTATTTTATGGAATAGTTTGAAGAGTATTGGTATTAGGTAGAATTTGAGGGTCTGGTAGAATTCTGCACTAAAGCCATCTGACCTTGGGATTTTTTCTGGTCTGGCCCCAGTGAAAGAAAATACATCTAACCCTCAAAAACTTCAGGCCCTAGGGAGTTGGGAGGTTGTGTGGCATGGGGGTAGAGGAGTGGGGACATACTCTTGGTGATGGGGGGACAGGGAGGAGGAGGTATCGGATGAGGAACAGTCAGAGTACAGACCTGGAGGGAAATAATGACTGGACTGTAAAAAAAAGATTAAGGAATAAAAACAAAACAAAACAAAAAACTTCCCACTGTGTGCTCACTTTTTCCTTCCTGTTGATTAAACCATTGTCACAGAAAATTTTATTTTAGTTTTACAACTCTTTGTGTATCTAATATCCTAGTCTCAGGTTCTCTCTGAGTATGTTTCTCACTTTAAATAAGAGACCTCTCTCAACTCCAACCATCTTGACTGCTGTAAGCTACCTCAATATTCAATTATTTAATTAAATATTTTCAGCAGCCTTTCCTTTGTTACCATGCAGAAACTGGCAGTGTTGTCTTTAAATGCTGGGTCCTCCTTTATTCAAAAGTTCATGTCATCCTTCTTGTTGTTGATCCAAAACATTACATAATAATTTTTTTCATTCCTCAGGCTCTACCAAATTTTCTTTCTCTTTAGGGTCTTTCCCAACAGTTTGTAAAAATGTTACTACTGGTTGAATTTCAAAATAACAAAATATTGGCTGTGCATACTTCCATTAATACTACTCATTTATTTACATAATAAAAGAAAGGAATAAAAAGTTTGTCTGGAACTGGAGAAATGGCTCAATGGGTAAAGCATTTGCCAAGCAAGCAAAGGGAACCAAGTTCAGATTACCAACACAAACACTTGGTTCTCTGGAGTGAACTATTTAGCCATCTTAGTCAAATCAGTGAGTTTAATCAGACATCTTGTATTGAAATATAATGTGGAGAGCACCTGAGAAAGCAAACTGGTTTCAAACTTGGACCCCCATGCACATACACATGCATGCACTGCTGTGGGCACATATGCTCAGCTCATATCTTCAGGAAGACATACATAAACCACACCACACAGAGACACACAGACATGTAGGAACACACACACACAGACACACACACACACACACTAATTTTTCCTAGTGTCTCAGTTACATCTTCATCTTTCTTTGCAATTTAAAGTAGGTTAGATTTTATGTATTAGAAAGAAAAAAATATTTTTAATGTTAAATACAAACTGTAGTATTTCTTCAGTCTTAACTTGTTTGATCCATCAGAAGTCTCTGTATACTTAATCATTTTCTTTCTTGAAGTATCCTGAAAGCACACTCCTGGCTTCATCATGATTGACTGGCTGCTTTTAATCTCATTTTGATCCTTCTTCAGTTCTTTCCTCATTGAACCAGTGGAACAATTTAAACTTTAGCCCTTGAATCTCTTCTTCCCTGCAGATCTTTGTGAACCCTTATTTCATTCACTTTCTTGATGTTTCTACTATGTATTAAGAGATTATAGACTCAGCTCCTTAGAACTGTTGTCATGTGTCTAGATGAATGTTGAAGAGTCGCTTGAAAATCCTGGGTTATTAATCTCATCAGAATATGAAGTTGAAACTGTCTGAGACAGTCATTCTCATTGTCTCCTCAAACCTAAAGGACTTTCTCATTTCTTTCCAGGTCATTTCTATTTCTCAGTGATGTCAATTGAAAGCCTTGGGGTGATCCTGGATGTTTTTCTTATGATGGACAAATAATCTGTAGTTTAGAGTTTTAGTCCGAACCAACAGCACAAAATCAGATACTGAACAATTTACACCACCTTTATCAGCTAAAGGCATTTCATTCCTGTTATCAGCTCTTCTTCATTATCCTAAAATCTACTTAACAAACAGATAAGTAAATATTTAAAATATTTTAAATGAGCAGATAACTCATTTGTATGACAAATATGAACTTATTATGTATGTGGTAAAGAGATTTCTACTTTCATAGGACCATAGTCTTGAATGCAATGTTTAGATATATCTGTGGTGTTTAAAGCTTTTCAATGTAGAGATTGGGTAGGGTGAAATTATCACCAACTATCATGTACAATCATTTAGAATTATATTAAAAATCAGAGTAAACATTTTAAAATGAATTGCAAAGTAGAAATCTATTAATATTGACTATTAACAAGTGTTTCCTTTTTATGTTCATTTAGATGACACTTATGGGAAAACCCTAAATGGAGAATAAAGTCATTTGCCAATTTTATATTACCCAATAGAATATTTCTAGAATATTAGATTATAAATACTGCTTTGTAGATAGCAAGATATAGATACAGAATGTTTTATATCTTTATGAAATATTTCCAATTTTATTAAGATGAAATTATCAGTTGGTTGCAAATCCACCAGAATTCAACATCTTTTGAACTCATTAGGATTCTACAGCCCAAGGTAGAATCAGCCTTCCTCTAATTTAGTCACAGGGGTCAGCAGCTTCTGTCCATTGGTTAGGTACAAATACCTGCATCTGACTCTTTCAGCTGCTTGTTGGGTCTTTTGGAGGGCAGTCATGGTAGGTCCCTTTTTGTGAGCACTCCATAGCCTTAGTAATAGTATCAGGCCTTGGGACCTTCATAATCTTATTTTTATACTCAGAATACATTGCATGATGTCTAGTACTGACTTCAATTGGGTAAGAATGGTTGTGCTGTAACTGTGGATATAGGTTAACTGTAGTGGAGAAAAATATGTTATTAGTATTCATAGGGATGACCAGAGTGAATGGCTACTGGATAAATGGAATGCAAGTAGAAGCAGCACAAGAAGTGTTCACTGACATCAGAATGTGACAGGCTGGACTGTCACTCAGACTAAGCCTGCACATGTCCTCAGCTTTGATCAAAACTACCAATCTTTGTCTACAATACTAAACAGTCACTTGTATATGCATACACTAAAATGTTGAAATCTCACATTTTAATATATGTCAGCATAATACTTTGGTAAATTGACAGAGCTAAAACAAATTCTATTTGGGAATTATTTTCAAAAATATGCTTTCTTGTACAATTAAAATTTATATATCATGTAGATTACAGCAGTTTAAAAGAATTCCTTAGATTGATAAAGAATAAAGGAAGATTGCAATTACAGATATGTATACAGAAAGAATTAACATTTCTGGGATTGAAGATGGGTCATATCTGATGTTTCTCAGACATTCTATTACTGAGCTATATTCCTAGTAATTTGTTTTATTTTTGTTTTTTTTTGTTTTGATATTTATTTATTTATTTATTTATTTATTTCACTCCAGATTTTATCCATGCCCCCACCATGTCCACCTTCCAACTGTTCCACATCCCATACATCCTCCCCACCCCCCTAAATCCACAAGGATGTTCCCACACCCCATGCCCCACCCAATCAGACCACTAAACTCCCTGGGGCCTCCAGTCTGGTGAGGGTTAGATACATCTTCCCTGACTGAACCCAGACCTGGCAGTTCTCTGGTTGGGGGGGGGGGCTCGTATTAGTTGGAATATGCTGCCTGATTGGTGTCCCAGTGTTTGAGGGATTACGGGGGTCCAGGTTAATTTATACTGCTGATCCTTCTACAGGGTCTTTCCTCCTCAGCTTTCTTCAGCCTTCCTCTAATTCAGTCACAGGGGTCAGCAGCTTCTGTCCATTGGTTAGGTACAAATACCTGCATCTGACTCTTTCAGCTGCTTGTTGGGTCTTTTGGAGGGCAGTCATGGTAGGTCCCTTTTTGTGAGCACTCCATAGCCTTAGTAATAGTATCAGGCCTTGGGACCTCCCCTTGAGCTGGATCCTACTTTGGGCCTGTCACAGGACCTTCTTTTCCTCCGGCTCCTTTGGTTTTAATTCTAAAATTCCACCTCAATAAGTTGCCAAGTATAGGCTTGAATCTGCTTTGCAACCCAAGAAGGCCTTGAATTTGTATATGCTCTCTATATAATCCCAGGCATCTTGAACTGTAGTCACAATGAGGCCTTGCTTTATTCACAGATTTCAACTAGTCTCTTTGCACTAGTGTTTATGTGTCAATACATGCTTTTGAAATATAAATTTTCTGTCTCTTTTCCTTAAAATCTCCCTTAGTCCTCTTCGGAGTTGTACTTCATAACTAATACATTATAATTATTCACACCTTTACTGAACTTCTCTTCACATAACCTTTTATTAGTAAATGTTCTGTTGTGTGAACTAGTATCTCTGTGGATGAAGCTGCCTGTTCTATTAGTTTCCAGTAAAAGGTTCAAAATATCAAGCCAAAGATTTTGACATTTCTTAGATTATCTTATTCAATTATAACAAAATACAGGGTTTCAAGGTGGAACTATTTTAATTATTTGAAATATTCTATGCTTGAAAATGACAAGACATGATTTTATCCCATTTAAATGTAGAATATGGAAGACACCAATGAGTTATAAAGTCACAGAGCTTTCATGAATTTCAAGATATTCCAAAATACAATGAAATAAATAAATGTAGTGTTATAAAACTTTAGGAACATATTATTATATATATTAAGCACTACTCTTGTTTTGATAGTTTAATTTTAGTGATTCTCTGCCTTGTTTGTGAAGTTAATGATTCATAGTTAATGTGAAGTTAAGAGTTCAGTAACTCTTGAACATGGAGACTTAAAATCACATTCTTGTGACACTCTATTCCAGTGGTATAAATGAATGAGGAAAAGATTTAAAAAATGTAGAGATGAACTCTTTTGAATTGTAAATATAATTACAAAATTTTAGGTTGCCTTAAAAAAGGTTATATAGAAGGTTAGTTCTTCATATACTCAATTCTTAAATGCAATTGATAATAGATAGCAAGGAATGAAGACACTTACTTTAATATCCAAATTTATCAACATATATATGTACATGTATTTAAAGTTATCTATCAGTTTTCTCATAAAATACAGTAGTTCAACTAATCTAGCTGTTTACTTCTACAGGTATTTATAAATTATCAAAATCACACTAGAGTTTGTGCCTCTTGCATTGGGAATATATTTGCAACAGTTGTTTCAAATCAGTGATGAATTATGCATATTTCAAACTTAATTTCAAACATATTTAAATTCAATATTTTAACTTAGTTAACATGTTGCTTTCCCATGATGCTCTGTTCTATCAACGTTTTCACCTTTAATTGCAAAATGAACTAATTTTATCATCAGTTTTGCACTACAATTACTTTAAAAATATACAGTCACAGTAATATCCAATGTCAGGTTAATTTCCAGTGTCTTTTATTTGAGCCCAAGAATTAGAAGAAAAAGTCCTCAAATTATTATTGAATTTAACCTTTGTTACTTGATATATTATTTTACATACTAAAGCTCTTAATGTACTTCATTCAAATGTTGTTATGGATCGTATGATATTATCTTGCAGTGGGCCAATACTAGCATCTCATTTTCTTGTTCATACATGCAAAAGAAGACAGTATGAGAAGGGATGAAGGTAATTTAGAAGAAAATATGATGACAAGGAAAGCCTTCCCTTTGTGTCCCATATAACCTCTTTCTGATGATTGGGCGGTCACTCTTCCTTGTAGGCATGTTGCAGTTAAACTTTCTGTAGAAATGTCAACGGAACCTACAATTGTTTTACAGATTTTCAGAAATTAAGAAATCGTATCAAATACCTTCATAATTCTGCTCAGCATTCCCTGCGAAGCATAACTATTGTGCTGTTCATCATCATGGAATTTTTAATCTACTTACCGCAGAACCATCCTACTAGCAAACATTAAAGTAGCTTCATTGCTGGGAAGATTGTTTAACGGTTAGGATAGCTTCAAAGACAGAGTTCAAATTCCCAGAACTGAAGTCGAAAGGAACCAAATCATATATATCCCTGTGTGTACCTGCACTCCAGCACAGCAGGCAGACACAGGGAGATTGTGGACTCCTGTTGTCTGATGTTATTACACCTTAAGATTCAGGGAGAAATACTGTCTCAAGAGAATAATAGAGAAGACCTGTGAAATGTCATAGAGCTATAGTCTGAACATCGGCAATTAACCAGCACTGTCTGTATCTAAGCAGCTTGTGCAGACTTCTCTTGCAGTCTCCTTAGGCTACTAGGTAAATTCTTAAGCTTGATTGCTGTGTTCCATTTAATTTGCTATTGACTTGTTCAGTTCATTAATTATCATTTGAGACGGATTTTTCTTCCTTTTTAATTGATCGTCTCTAAAGGTATTTTAATAAATATTTAATGCTTTATTTTCTACTATGCTATTTCTAATTTGTTTTAAAATTAAGGCTTAATGAAATATAAGGGTTGGATGATTTCATTGTAATTTAAATAAAGCATTAGATTGAGATTCCTCATAACTTGATGTTTAGCATGATTTAATGATGCTTCTCCTGGTGTTGATGTGGACTCATGAAACCATGAGCCCATTGTACTAACCAAGCTCTTATTCAAACCTGTTCTCTTAGAACTACTGAGGTCCTTAACTATTCTGTGTATCAACATCTCTATTTCTATCTCAGGAGGTAGATGTTTTTGAGGGACTGAGTTAATAGAAAAAATATTTTTATTATATTAGACTCATAGCATGTGCTATAATCTTTACAACAAGGCATCTGCACAGTTTGAATTGGGATCTCATTTGCTTAACTTCTTTTTCTTGTTTTTTTGTTGTAATTATTCATATCACTCAACTAATTATGGACAACAATTAACTGCATTTACATAATCTATAAACTCTGTGATGGCTCTCTTTGTCAACTTGATTCAATATAAAATCACTTGGGATGGGACATCGGTTAGATATTGTCTACACTGGGTTGGCCTGTAGGCATGTCTGTTGAAAGATTCACCTCAAATAGGGGCAATGTTTTCTGAAAGCTGGCTGGATAAAAATTAAATAAATGAAAATTTTGGTGTTTTTCACTTGCCCTTCACTCTTTGTGACAACTTTGTCTACTCTATTGGCTGCTGTTACTGATTGATTCCCTTTAAGATGTTAGATCAAACTTCTTTGGCCTTCAAACAAGACAGGACACCTGAGTCTCCCTCAGGAGTTCTCCAAGCCTTTAATCCCAGATTGATATGGCTAAATAACTGTGGACTGAACAAAGTTTGGGTTCTTGGTTAAATGTGTCAGCCTTTGCTGAACAACTCTGACTATATCTTGTATACTAGTTTAATAAAATTAAATATATATATATATATATATATATATATATATATATATATATATATATACACATCTACTCATTTGTGTAGATGAATTTCCTCTAGAAGTTCTTAACCTGTAGGTCACAACACATTTGGGGGCCATCTAAGGGCATCAGAAAACACACACATATATATATATATATCAAGATTACAGTTATGAAGAGGCAGTGAAATAATTTTATGGTTAAGAGTCACCACAAAATGAGGGACTATATTAAAATGTCACAGCATTAGGAAAGTTGAGAACTACTGCTCTAGAGGACTCTGACTGAGGATGTTATTGACTTTTTTGTGCTCATTTCTATACATGTTATATTTGGGAAACTATTCTAATATCTTAGTAATCAAAGCTGAGTGCTTTGTTGTAAATTAGGCATTTGTTTATATACTTCCTACCCCGAAGTTCTTCTGTGTCTGTATTTAATTTTATCAGAAAGAAGAAAGAGTAGCTAATAATTTCATCATTTCACTTGAGATGCACTAGGTTTTTGTTTCTTGGCTTCATATTTTTGCCTGGGCAAAATAAAATGATCCAGTAAGAAAGAGTCAATGAAAAATTAATTTGTCCACACTTTAATCAGACTAAACCATGCCATGATGAATTGAGTGTCTTTAGCTATAAATGTATTTGCACTTACATTTCTTTTCTTTGCCATTGCTGTTTTACAGGAAATATGATGGCTTTCTAAACTTATCACAAATGCAATCACTCTAAAAATGTCTTCTATAGTATAGAGCACACCAAGTGTTTATCTAATTTAAAAAGACAGTATCAACGCATACATGTGAGTAACAATGTACAGACTGAGCAGGTTGTACTTATGTCTTTAGGTATATATACATGAATGTATATAACAACACTTAATGAGAAAAAGCAGCCATGAGTTCGAAATGGAGCACAGAAGGGTATATGGGATTGCTTAGATGGTGAAGTGGAGGGAAGAGGAGATGAAATTAAAGTATAATCTCAAAAGTAAAGGAAATAATTTAAAAATTTTCCAGCTTTAGTCTACCAATTCTGGCCTCTATATTTATTCTGGCGCACTCCATTATATAAGTGCTAATTTTGGATGCTCCTTCCATGAAACGTTAATTTTTATCTTCTTCAATAATTTGTCAAATGTCCAGTGAGAATTTTTCTGCTGGCATGTCAAGTAGAGAAATATGATAGCCTCTTGCTTTATGATTTGTTTTTAAGTTGTTACAGTTGTACAATTAATAGTGTTTAAGAAGTATATGAATCAAAATATTTTGTTATGTTTTTCTCATTTCTAAAACAAATAATTATTTGATGGATGGAATCTAGAACTTTCTTGGTACAATGTCATATTGAAGATATTCATAATTTCAATATTTTAAGTAATTTGAAATAATTATATGCAAGTAATTTATGTGATTGTTGCAGTCACTTCTAATTCCTAAATAATACTCTTAAAATCAGGAATATGTAGAGAATGTGACAGTAGAAAAGAGTGCTCTTTCCATTGCTTTGACTAGCTTCAGTCTAGTGTGATTGTGGCTTCTTTCTCTCCACAGGAGACAGCAGACACCATTGTGTTACATTCATCTATGTTCAAACATGTCTGACAAGCATATTCTGAATATGTGAAGAAATGAATTACTGGAACTTTCCTAACATACTTGGCTTCTTATTTGAACAAAAAGTAGACTTTCTCTGATATGTTTCTTTCTCTATTATCTAATGTTGAGGTTATTTTTAGGTACTATTTTTTATAAACTTTGTCAAAATGTATACTTATACAGAACTTAATATTTTACATAGAGTGTGTCAAATATATATTTTAGGAAAAAACTACAACCTGAGTTCCATTATGAATAAAAAGGTAAAATTATTGTATCTTATAAAAATACTTAGTTGGGGAGGGAAATGCTTTTGAGAAAATAAATAGCTGAATACACTATTTATAAAAATATTTACTTGAGTTTGAAGTTCAATTTAACATAGACTTTGGAGTTGATTTATTAAGTACTGGCATACCTCCTACCAACTTAATATGTTGATTGTGCCATTAATGTGGAAAAACATAGAATACTAAATGGAAAATGTCTGAAGAAATCTTATAATGAAAACAGAACCTTTTAGAAGTTTCAAGTTCACATTGCTGCATTTAAAAATACCATGAATGTAAGAAGTTGAGATTTAGTCTACCATACCATATAGAAAAGGCAGTTCAGTGGGTAGAATTATGACATATGTTGTGTGTTAATTAGTTTCTTTGCCATGTGTTGCCTTTCAATTTTTTTTTTTTCGAGACAGGGTTTCTCTGTGTAGCCCTGGCTGTCCTGGAACTCACTCTGTAGACCAGGCTGGCCTAGAACTCAGAAAAATCTTCCTGCCTCTGCCTCCCAAGTGCTGGGATTACAGGTGTGCGCCACCACCACCTAGCTACCTTTCAAATTTTGAATAGCTAGTTTAAAATAAAACATTCTATGACTGACAAAAAGTCTTCCTTCAGCTGGTATTTTTTGGCATAATTTAGTTAAATCTTAATAATTCAATTAAGTTGCTGGTTGAAGGAAGATTGAGTGTTAACACATCGAAGTCTGAGAAAATAATGATGAAGAATAAGGGTATTTCTAGTTGCATATGAGATAGGTAAGGTCTGACATAAGAAGAAGGATGTGGGTATAGGCCAGTGACTGCAAGGTGATGCTCCATCCAAATCCCAAGAGCTAAAGCAATATTGTATTTTCCTATATTCTTGCTTCTATTGTGGCTAATTTCAGCTTACTACTTCACAGCTTACTTGTTGGAAGTAAGGAACCCTTCCAACAAGAACCTTTCACTTAGGAGACCACCGGGAGGACAATGTAGACAAGGAGTAAGAAATGAGGTAACTAAAACAGGCTACTGCTACATCTCAGTGGCTGAACTAGACTGATTCCCCTGCCATAGGAAAGCTGCAAGATGACCGTGTCAATGTAGCAACAAAGAGAACAAGACAGCAGAGGGTAATTAATAGCACTTGAGACACCCGTAAGGTCAGATGACAGTAATGTTGACAAAGAACTCATAAGGGCAGATAGCCAGTGAAAGTCATTAGTGTTGACTTTGAGTGTTCAGTATCTTGCTTTGGTCCTTGGGTTATTCTCTACTCTGCTCTGAAAACTCACACCACTCAAAATCCAGGTGCCTTTTCTAATGTAGTTTTTTTCTGTATTGCTGCTGAGGCTTCTCCAAAGTCCAGCATAAATTACTCTTTCTGCTTTAGATTTCATTCTTATCTTTGCAACAAAGTAATTAATGTATTAAGACCTGTGGGATGAACTGGCTCTGTGAACCCGGAGGAAGGGGATAAAGGCAGAAAAATCTTGTAATATCCACATACTGATTAGGTTTTGGTTTGTCAATCTTACTGTAGATATAAAATTTAAATAACAAATCTAATGATAAAACATGTAATAGTTATTTTTCTCATCTCAATTTACAATATTTTATATAATATTCTGAATAAAAATTGTTTGGTTTTTGAAAAGGATCTCACTCTGTAGCCTTCACTCGACAGTGACTTGCTATGTAAACTGTCAAGTTTGCTTAAAACTTGTAATGAGCCTCCTCAGTGCTGGGAATACAGTAGTGTGTCAAGAAGACTGCCTCGATAATATCTTCTAAGCAATGGTTTCACATTAAGAGAAAAAAGTAACTTTATCTACAGATAAATGGTGAGAGGGAGTTTTTTTTGTAAGTGTTCATATGTGTGAGTGTAGTTTTGCCTTTGCCAAGAAATGTATATGGAGGTCAGCAAACAACTTGAGCTGTTTTATTTAGCCTTTTACTTTGGTTCAGACTGGCTCTGCCCTTTTCAGGACCGTAAATGCCAGGTAAGCCACAACCAAAGTCTTCTAGCAATTCTCCAGTCTCTGGCTCCCATTTCTCAATAGAGGTGTTTTAGGGTCAGAGACATATGTACTAATGTATCCAGCTTTTTTGTGGGTTATGAGGACCGAAGACTATGTTATCAAGATCCTGAAGTAAACAATTTCTCTTTAAACCATTTTTTATTTTTAAATTCATAACTGTAAATATTTATAGTGCTAAAGTAACTAATACATTACCTATACAGGAGGATGGTAGAAATATAACTAGTGAATGGCATTAGAAGATCTGCTAGGTTAGTGCAGTTGGGTGGCCTCTGCTGATTTCTGCTAGGCTTGTTTATTCCATAGGTTTGCTGGAGGTTTACTTTACTCTACACTTGGCTAGAGCACTTAAGTGCAACAGAATTGATTCACATGCCTTAAACTGAGTGTATCCCAATAATAGTAGAAAGACAGAAGAGATAACTCATCACAATGTACAACTTCACAACAGTAATTTCTAATAAAAAAGCAAGTAGAAATGTATTATGCTTTACAGAACTCAAGTTGAAAGGAAAAGACCTCATTCTATTGGTCAAAGGCAATTGTGAGACAGAAACAAATCAGAAAGGTTTGAGACTTATTTTAACACTGGAAAACATCTACAGAATCTATAGACACACGTTAGAAAGAACCTGAATATGTAGGAAGAAAGAAATACATCTTCTGTGGATAGTAAAATGTTGATGAATAAATGAACACTACTTGTACAGTTGCCGTTTTATTGATTAATGGTTGATATGAGGATTGGTAGGGTAGGGTCCATTTCAACATCAACTGTTCCACCCATAGCCAGGTCGTCCTGGGTTAGTTTTACAAGAAAGCAAGGTGAGCTGAGTGAGCCATGGGAACAAGCCAGAAGGCAGCTACTTTGAGTTGTGGTGTTTATCACAGCAAAACCAAATCTACAACTCTAAGTTATTCTGGTTATGAATAGGTCTATATTTATACAGGAAGGCTATTATGTCTTTGTCTGTCTATCATGTCTGTCTATCTATCCTCTCTCTCTCTCTCTCTCTCTCTCTCTCTCTCTCTCTCTCTCTCTCTCATCTATCTCCTACCTACTTATTTATATGTTTGTATGGTATTCTGTTCTGATTTTTTTAGCTCTATATTCCACAAAGAATAACACTGGCTACTGACAAACAATTTGAAAAATAATAATGGTCTTGCACTAAGAGCACACAAAAAAATGTTCCACTAAAAATATGAGAAAATTTCAGAGATTACACTGAGGAAATAATTTAATGTGTTTATATTTAGTGTTACATAGATATATGAAGAACCTATACCTGTAGGATTAAAAATGTTGTTCATGACTCATGATGTACACCTCATTACAACATTTGGGTGAAAATTTCAACACAGCATGGAACAGCATGGAACTGCACAGATGAAATTTTTTTAAAAAAAATCAATGAATTTTATGAAACTTCAATAAGAATTAGTATATAAAACCCTTAGTTCAGGTATATATAAATATTGTGTATGAAAATCAACAAAACATTGATGGCCAGTTATCTTTATGGTGAGTCTCTATACATATGTTTAGTATTTAAACCATAAAACAAAATTGCATAAATAAATTGTATAAATGCAATTATAATTAATTGCATAGTCTGCATAGTTAAAATAAAAATCTCAATGTTTCTTCAATTTCATAGTATATTTCAGTGACTAAAACGTTAATTTATGGGATAGGTTTTGGATCATGAATGTTTTCTAATATTTGGTATTTTGTTAGGTTGAATGATTAGATCATTAGATCCTATCTTACCTATATTTTACCAGTTTCATTATGAAACATATAACTTTAAATAATAATTAAACTTATAGAGTAATATGAAAAAAAATTCTTTTGAAGAGAGTCATTCATATAAATACTTTGACATGCTGGAAAGTTCATATGGCAGGATGTGGAGACGGTTATTGTTCATCCCAAACATATGATTACATCTTGATATTCTAATGGACATTTAACATCACCAACAAATTTTGAGATGTAGGCATAATGCTCTAATTGAAGTGTGAGGAAATTTTCTATGAGAATGTCTTTTATAAATGGTATGAAGATAATATTATTTTAATATTTGATTGACATATGTGTATGAGTGATTAAGTGTGTGTGTGTGTGTGTGTCTCAGACAAGGGCTATCCACTAAACATTTCTCCAGTCTCATGCTGTTTAATTTGGAGTTTATAAGTATTCTCATCAGGCTGAACATTGAATATATTACTAAAGTTGCTATATTGAAACCAGACAGCTAATACCTATGATCATGGAAACCAGATTAGCCAGTAACCTTTTCTTTGTATTGCCCCAGTGGTTGGCATGGAAGGAATAGACAGACATAATCGTTGTTCATGCTTGAATACTAACTCCCTCCATGGCTTGTGGCAGGCTAAACTAGGAACATAGGCCGTGTTGTTCCAAATGTTCAATTGCAAACATTAGAGAGTATTATTTGATTACTGCAGTTACTTTGGAAGATTGGATAAAATTTTTTAAACCTGGGAAGCTATACTTGATAAATAATGGAGCTTATTTTTTTAAGATTATCATGATTTAATTAGAATGAAGCAATTTGTTATAGTTTTATTTAACCTTCATATACAAATGAATAACCTAAATAAAATATCTACTTTTCTATTGCTTATGGCTACAGGACTGAAAAATATGATTTATTGCTATATTCATTTCCACTTATTCATATAAATGTTGGAATTCATACTATGCAATATTATCATAGTAAAGTAGGAGGAGATATCCCATACCAACCAGTGATTAGTGTGTAGCAAAATTTTTTCTCTGGAGGGAAACTAGCTGTTGTGCTTAGCAGACGGTACAATGCATCTTGCCTCTTCTTGTGTTCATAACACCCGGTACACTACAATCTATAATGGTCAGATATTCAAAATGATCAGATAGTCAAAATATCACACTTTAATCATACCTTATAATGGACATTGTCCATTCATCCATTGTCTTCTATATATTCTAAAAAAAGTAGAAGTTACTAACAAATTGACTGAACAGAAGATACTTCTATGAAGCCAGTGCTTTTTATGTTATAAGAGAGATATGAAGGTGAGCAAATGCATGCTATTTGAAGTCTTCTCTGCTGTTCAGTTCTGTGTTAGGGTTATATTTGAAGTCCCAGGCTTGAATTAAAATTCACACTTTACTTTTATCAGTAATCCATTTTATTTATTATATGACTTTTACTTTTCTTTTCCAAACATTAAATAAGGCATTGGTTATTAACATTACACTAGAGTAAAACATTTGCAAATGTTTTTAAATCGATATGTGAGCTAGCTATAGAACGGAACGCAGCTTCAGACTCAGTGATTGAGTCCAATTATAGGTAAAACTGGAGGCTATTCACTCAGATAATCTACCAGTAAGTAGGATAGAAAATTAATTTTCTTTGCATTTGATGAGTCTGCTCTGTGTTTCTGTTGTGCCATTTGCACATTAGTCAGAGTCTGAGGGAGTGCAGCATCAAATTTCTATCAACAGCAGTTTTCTTTAAGTCCGATCAACAGAGATGAATTGGCAGGTTCTCAGAACTCTATCTACTATACAATATTGCCCTCTATGGGAACTAAAATACTGAGGAAGCAGAATGGTGTGTGTTGTTTGTTTTACTTCTGTGATCATCAAATGGCCTTTCTTATTTCTTTTTATTTGATTTCAGCTGTCCATCGTCTTCTAACAGGTACAAATAGCTGAGCTGCAAATCAACCACTGCCTCCCTTTGTTACTTAAGGTTATTATAACATCAGAATACATTTTATTTATTTACTGTTGTATTCAATTATTGGGTTTGCCTTATTTGTTAAAATATCTCTCAAGGAAATTGGCTTATTTCATGAAAATTTATAATTATTTTACGGAAATATTCTATATAGAAGAGGAAGACAAAATTACATTTCTAAAATAAAGAAATCCTGACTAGGATCTAGACGATGAGTCCTTCACACAAAAGAGCACACACACATTTCAGGGTCTTTTTCTGCTTAACTTTGTTTATAAAACATTTTTAAATTATAAAAATAAATGGAGACTTTTTCCTAGTAAATTATTTTGCTCATGAGTATTAGGTAGAATGAAATGACATGGGTTCTAAAATGGAAATTTAATCTGTGTGCTCTTCTCTATGGAAATGCACTTTCCTTGCACGTTCGCATTTTCTATTTGAAATGAGCTACTTCTATTTTTGGAATACAGAAACAGGGCAAGTTTCATTCATAAACACTCCCATGTGAGAAATTTTAGCACACCATTGTCTCCATTTTCTTGTTTTCAGTTGCTACATTCTATTCACTCAGTCACTCATCAATTTAGTTTTAAAAGTGCAAGTACCTACATACACTGAGAATAAGAAGACTCAGATATGATTTATGTACTCATTGCACAGACAATGACTGGTGAACACACACACACAACACACATACACACACACACACACACACACGAGTTTAACAGACAGTGGTAGCAATATAATGCTGAGCTTCTATTTGCAGTCTGCTGATACAGAGTACCAGACCACTTTGCTTGTGGAAGCTCTCAAGCATAAGGAAAATGTAAGTCATTGCTAGCTAGTTTTAAAACACTACTCACTACATTTCAACACATCACCCTAACATGCATGTAACTCATAAACACCTAATCACCACACATATAGATGCATACACACATAACATACCCTAAGATATACACAAAACACTTACATCACACACATGACAGATACATGCACACTCTACACACACATACTCAACTATACAAATACACAAATATACACACATATACATGCAAACACCACCACATGCACACATATATACAGATGTATATAGATGTTTACATACATATTGACATTCATTTGTGTTGTTTGTATGCATGTATGTGGTATTTGTGTAAGCATGTGTGTGCAAGAGTTATGTGAACATGTGTTGTGTGAGTATGCTTGTGTATATGTGTATATTTCTATATGTGTATATATTCATATATATGTGGATATATATATTATATATATATATATACATGTGCACATATACCTACAACATATTCACATATACATACAATGCATATATGCACACAAACATACACCCATATGTATGCATAGATGCTCACACTGCACACATGCATATGTATACACATGTATATATATATACACACACACAAACATATATGCAGACAACAGACACATACAAACATACATTATACACATGACATATACAAACATAAATGTACACAAAATATACAAACACACACAACCTATGCACACGTACACACAGCATATATATATATATGTATATGTATATATGCAAACTAAACCCACATATATGTACACATATACACACATATACATTCACATTCATACCCACACCATACATACATATATCACACTATGCTAAGGTCAACTATGAGGGACATTGAAGAGCTAGCGCATTCCTTATGAGTGATGGTAATTTAGAATGAGGCATTCAAGATAACTGGCAAAATCCTGATTTACAAAGACTTGGTAAAAATGAAGATTCCCATGCTGATCAGTATATTAGCTGGAGGAACTCATAAATGAGAAGCCTGCTCCCAAAACACCCGAACAGACAGAAAACAAATGATGTTGGGACACCTATGATAAAGGGAATTTACTAACAGATGAAATAGAATGCCCTGTTTGACACACAAGGCTTTATCAAATTTATTACTCTAATGTTAGAATTCTGGCTTCCATGTAGTTTTCTCACTTGGAAAATTCAGGACTTTAAAGTACATAATATAAAATGGCATGACTTGTGTAGTCTAACTCCAAAGAAAATAGCCACTAAATCATAATAAACTTTTGGAAAATGCAGATTCAGTAGGAAATAAAGTAAAGCTTCCTACTGTAGTTACAGAGTGCTTTCTGTATTCAAAACTGCTCTAATGGTACAGATTCCCAAGGAAACCGTGGCCTGATGAATGTACCTTATGAAATTTCAGGAGCTTTGTGAAGCCTCACAAGGAAAACTTAGACCTGAGAATAATTGTAAATGTAATTTCTCCTGGGCTCCCTTACCTTACCCCAGGACACACTTGGATCATTTTATTCCACAACAAATATTCTTGTGATTCAATGATGCTTAGACCAACAGTTGCTATTTATTAAAAATTCTTCTGGCTATAGGCAGTTGTTGGCCAAACTAGAATCGGTCATCTGCACCTGTTTCTTTCCTCATGGCCTTTGGAGCTCCATATTATCAAATGACTCTTTTAAGGCATTAGCATGCTGATTTTGTTGAAAACGAGGTTCTTAAGTAATACTGGCAAGATATCTCCTCAACTTGGGTTCCTGTTTATTTCCTTCTTTTAGTAACCTTTAAAAAGATTTCTAGATGCACAATGGCACTGACATCTGCAGTAGGACACTTCTGAATAAAAGTAATGAAATTTGGTCCTCATGTTTCCCCAAAAATCTATTGACAGAAAAGGAACAATGATGGATTCTCCATAACCCTCACTAGAGTTCTGATCTGAATAATTCGTATCACGAGGGGATTTATTTTTTATCCTTTAAAATGGTTTTTATATTAGTCCCTCTTCCCAATTAGAAATACTCTCTCCTGAAATATTTAACTATGAACATGACTCAAGTGTGCTTTGAAATCTATTTGCTTTATTATTTTTCCGGTATTCATAAACTTGATTGGGTTAATATTTCAGTTGCTTTAATTATGTTCAGTCAAAATTGTGAAAACTATAAATTAAATAATTTCTTCTCACATCAAACTGCTAATTTTGATGAGCGTTAAAGAAAAGAAGTGAAAACAGTATGAACAAGTAAAAAAGTATGAACATCTAATTATTATGTGTACATGCAAAATTCAATTTATTTAAAAGGATACATTTAAACTTATTTTTATTATCCTTATTTATTTATTTATTTATTTATTTATTTATTTATTTATTTATTTATACTCTATATTTTATCCCCACCCCAACCCCTGGTCCACCCTCCGACTCTTCCATATCCCATACCTCCTTCCAAACCCCTGTCTCCATGAGGATGTCCTCACCCTCCACCCCCACCACCATCCTCACCCCCACCCCTACCCCCCACCCCACCTGACCTCTAAACTCCCAGAGGCCTCCAGTCTCTTGAGGGTTAGGTGCATCATAATAATCAGAAGAAACATGTGATGTAAACTCTTGGAATCATTTAATTTTTTACAATTATAATGAAGTCTTTGAATATTCTGTGATTAATTTCTCAATTTCACCTTCAAATAAATCGACTAAACAAAGCAAACAAATAAACAAAACTAATGACCTTAGTTTTGAATAAAGGCTTTGAACCAGTGGTAGCATAAACCTTTAATCCCAGCACTCAAGAGGCACAACAGGGTCGTCCTGGTCTACATAGGAAGTTCAGACCAGCTAGGTCTACAGACTTAGATTCTGTTTAGTGTTTTACTAAAGACATTGATGTAAGCAAGTTAGAACGTGTATAGTATTAGAATGCTGTAGATTAGGCTGTTATTATTTGTATTTTTTTCATTTTTAACTGTATAATAAACAAGGAGTTCAAATTTTCAGGTTTTTAATTTCAAAATGATGTTTAAGACATACTTTTTTTTAATGTTTTGTGAATTGTCACTGAGTATTTCAATGCTATATATAAGGTAAAGTAAGGTGATACAGAGATTGTGAGCTGGTTAAAGAGTTTGCATCTTGCTGAAGTACCTAGAAAATCATCCTGTGCGTGATTACAAACCTGACTCACACAATATATTGAATTAAAGTTGGAAAAGATCTGCTGAGATCTTATTTTAAATCCAGACTTAGTAAATAAGGAAAAAAATTAGATTGCCTTTACCATGGTGTCAAACAAAATTAAGAGCATCTAGTTTTTGGTACTCAATTGTAGTAGTAAGCCAACTGTTTGCACACTGTATCTAACTACTGGAATAGATGGCATATCTGACTCAAGTCTAAAGCCAATTGTAGAATTTAGGTTGTGATTGAAACAAAAAAACAAACAAACACTGAATGCTTTGGCCAGTGATTTCTCTATATATTTTGTCTAATATAACATGTTCTTATCACAAAGTCTGTGGTCATTATCTTTATTTCATGAACAAGACAAGTTAAAAAATCAAAACAGATAACACTTTCATGACTAAGTTCCTTTGTAATAATTGGAGAATACAATATAAGGGGCAATTTACTGAAAATTTCATATAAAACTATTTTAGGGATGTTTTTATTTTCATCAATTAATCTAGATATTTGAATCTCTCCAGTTTTTGCCAAGAGAAGAAAGAAAATTTTGGCAGCTTTAAATTTATTTGTACTTATACATATTGTGTTAACTCTATTTTGAACATTTACTTTATGTTTTAATAAAAGGAAATGGTCAGTTAAGTGGTAGGTTTCTTTCCGAGCAATTTTAATTTCTTATATTTGGATATTTTTCAATAACTAATATTTAATAAATGCCATTGTATGTCTTAAAACTAACATTTTAACACTTTCATTGTCAAATACTCAAATGTTATTAATTTCACTTGAGAAATAGATATGTGTCTTCATGTAAAAGTTAAAGAAAGTACCTGATCACATGGTTTCCTTTGTTAGGATTCTACACTGTCCATCTCCGTAACCCTGCCAAGGCTGTGAATCCTGCTTCAAGGTTTTATGTGATAGTTTTGCAATGAGAATCACTTAGCTATCATTTAATTAAGTTCAATCATTTATATGACACTGCTTCTATATTGCCTTTTGAAATAGAAATACAGCAAGAGTGTAATGACCTCCAGTATTTTGCAGTAATGTTCCTTTTTTACTTACACAATTTTCCAAAAAGTTACAATACCAAAAAACATAATTAAATTAAAAAAATTTAAAAAAAGCAACAAAAAAGCAAAATGATCGCTGGGATCTTGTATAGTGGCAGATGCTTTACTAGCAATTGAAAGGTTCTGGGTTCAATTCCCCACACCATAACCAAAGAGACAAAACTATAGAAGATGGAAAGTTTCAGTCAGCATTTAAAATGTATTTTTATCAACACTGAGTCATGGCATGGTATTTTCCTCATAATATTATATCATAATATTGATAAAAGTCATATCTGCAATATGCTTATCCCTCTCAATTTTAATGGGCGTCACTAAGAAAACTTTGTCTTGACCTCCAAATGCATCTTTGCCATGCAGGTAAGAAGTTCCTGAATACTTCTTGAAGCCTTTTATAAACATAAACTTTTTCTCAACTCACTGTGCATGAACATTTTAGCAATTTATAGACAAATGCTATACAGACTTTAACACCAATAATACTGAATATGGAAGACATCATATAAAACAAGCTGTAACGGCTTCTCCACTACTTCCACCCCTCAATCGCTAGTCATGTATTCTTACTGCACTTACCCCTACATTACATGTATTGCTTATAACTGAAGACACACACACCAGATTAGAGTAGAGAATATTCTGCAGCTCTATTCTGTCCTGAAACAAGTGTTTATTTTGTATTATATATTTATATTTAAAATTATATGTGTAATTTTAAAATTTGAGAAATAGAAATGTACTTTCCCTTAGCAAATCAGATTTTACCTCAGTTAATTAACATTATATAATTTTACATATCTATCTGTTCTTACTTATAACACATGGTTATGCTATTATAAACATCAAGATTTGATAGCTTACAGATAGTTTTCCAAGTTTTCTATTGCTCATTGCTAGCTTTTGTTCTATTTGAAATTAGACTCTTTGGCTGGCACATATTCACAACAGAAAGCCCCAACATGAACTTTTATTAACCCACTTGATACAGTGACATAGCTTCAGAGTGAAATCTTATTCTCGGATTTTGTAGGAAATATTCAAACTATACAATGAAAGATTATCCAAATCCTCAAGGAACATCTAATCAATCAGTGTTGTGTGAGAGGAAGGCAGCCGGTTGCTGAATTAGCTTCTGCTGGAATGTGTTCATGTGTAACATCCCACTGCCTGGATGACATCACAACAGCTTCAGGTCCTTGAAAGTCTTGAGGATGATTAGCTGAAGGAATTGGCTGTTTCTGCCAATCATAACCCGGCAGAGCTGCCTTCATAGTTCTAGAGATATGAGAGAAAGAGGGAGGGAGGGAAAGACCGACTCCAGCTAAGCAAGAGGCACAGCAGCAGTGGCAGAAGCAGACAGGAGCAGCTGGTATTCCGGTGATTAAATAGTTCTCATAGCCTTTTTGCTGTACCCAGTCTGCTCCCTGGTGTAATGCTCGTGTCCGAGAAGGAAGCTGCATTTTAACGGTGTGCTGAACAGAGGTCTGAATCATTCCAGCTGGCTGCTTGTTTTGAAAAGGACAATGTGTGTATAAATAAAAAGACTGCTGGAAGGGTCCAGACACCAGCACCGGAGCTGAGGAGTGCTCTCAGAATCCTGTTGAGGCAGATGGCACGAACTGAAAGCTCCGCTAATTAACGCGGAGCCAAGTAAACCTGAATTCTGGATATCTCATTTTCTAACTCCGGATAAATTCAAGTTAGCAAAAGAAAAAAAAAACATATATTGAAATGCTTCTGTAGGTAAGTTACTGTCCTAATTTGATGAAATTGACAATGACGGGGTATGTGTGGCTTAGCTTCATAAACAAGTTAAATGCACTAAAGTTTTATTTGTGAAAGATTTATATAGAAGCAGATACTTTTAGAGCCAAATTCAATCTCCCTTTCTGGCGTGTGTATATATACCTGTCAGTATGCTTTGTGGAAGTTATATTTGCATTGTATATAGAACGTATTTCTCTGCCGTAAGAAAGGAGCTGCAACAGCAGGTTAATTTTAAACAGTTACCCTGACATTTGCACCAAAAAAACCTCCCTGGATAACAGGTTTGTCATGTTCCTACTGGACTCACTAATTTTGCAAACTCAGCCTTCAGTGGTAACTGTGGCTGGCGTTTTAAATGTTTCCTAAGAAGTATGTATTACTTAGAATGTGGCATGCCAGTTGCCCAAGATGAGAACTCTTCTCCTTGAGACATAAGATTTATAGGTGTTCTCTGTTTTGATGGAATTTTGAGAGAAACAGCTGGCATACACATTTGAGACTGTACAGTACTGGCATAAGCTATTTATCAGGAAGTAGATGCTATCCATTAACTCCTATTAGAAATGAAAACATCTTAGAGTAATATATGTCATACTCATATCCTGGATTGTGAGCAGGACACCGACACCTCAGTGCTGTATTCACACACACACACACACACACACACACACACACACACACTTCCAAACTCCCCCTACATAAAACACATTGGAAAAAGAGAGATGTTTAAAGGTGATCTTAGTTAGTGTTTCTAATACTTATGTCAGAAGAAATCAAAGTTTAAAAATATTAAAAATTTATTTCCTTTTAACTTTTCCTAATATACTTTTCCAGTTTCTGTAATAATGTTCAAAAGCAGTGTGTTGCTTATTTTGGTAACTGTGTTCTGATCTTCAATTAGCACTGAGTAAGTTTAATGAGTTTATCATCTCTGTCAGACGCTCCTTTTCATGCCTTCACAGTGTCTGTTCTAGGAGTTTTCATTTACATGGTGTCATAATTTTTTCAATATTAATTCTATAGAGAGATATTCATACATTTCTGTAATTCAGGGTCAGTTATCCACTTTCTTGTCAACTTCGTAGTTAAAATACTGTATATTTTGGAATAAGAAGAACTGGTGAAGACAGAAGTTACTAAAATTACTTTAATTTCACTAAGAGACAATGAATTTCCCCCAAATGATTTTAATGTTTTGTTTTCCGGATCATAACAACTATTTTAATTTGTTTTACTGGAATTGTGCCAAATAGCTATAAGCAGAAACTTAGGTACTGATGCATATTTTCTTTTGTTTGTTTCTATGAAGTTTAAGTCAAGAACATAAGATCACTGACCAGAAAGATCGATGTGTCTCACCAGTACTCCCCCCAAATTAGAGTGTTTAATAAGAAAAGTATCCTTGCCATTTGTGTTTTTCTGTGTAGAGGAATAGATATTTGAGTATACTATGATTGTTGCTGTTTTTCCATACAGAATTCTCTGGTAGGATGCTATGATTCTATAACATGCACATGGGCAGGGAAAATTTTGGGATAAATTTTGTGAGAAAACTGTAATATGTACTGCTTTTAAACTATAGCATGAAAGTCATCCTTGATGGGAAAATACAGATACAATTCTGGTGTAACTCTTTTATAAAAGAAAAACTTTGGATAAATTTATATTTTAGTTTTAACAAATCAATGAGAAATCCATCTGTATATAATTATATAGATCATACTTTTGCCTTTTTATTTGAAAATCAAATAAAAAGACATGTTCATATATAATGTATGTATATACCTTCACCTGAGAAGCAAGTATTTTAGATTTTGTCTGTCATGAAAACTAATATATATTTGATACTGATTCTGTCTCTTCCTCAAAGAATACTACCATTCCATGATCATATTTAAAAAAAAAATACTTCAAATTCTTAATTAATTTCAATGCCAGAAGCAGTGTTTTTAAATGCTAAATAAATGTTTCTAATTCCTACAAAAGTTGTTGCAGAGAAGTTTGATGTATCTGTGATTCCCTCTCAATTTCTTTTTTTTTAATGAAAAAGTGAGAATAAAAATCCCATCATGCTATTTCATTTAGTAGCAACTACTCAGGGAGAACAGAGAAACATTTAGCATACTGTGTTCAAACTAGAAGCTTTCTGGCTGATGCTACCTCTCCAGATTTAAAAAGCAGCTGGAGAAACTTATAAAGTAAAGCTAGAATATCAGCCCTGGCTGTCAGCCAAGCCTGAGGAGCCATGCACCCAGAAGGCTAGTCTTTTTTATTTTCCCCCTCCTGGGCTGAAATTTATTGATAATGCATTATGTTTTAAGTCTAACCTGTACAAACTGGAATATTTTAGGAGTAAATATATTGTTAGACTAGAATAAAACTGTAAAGTAACAAAGATTTCTTCTCTATCAGAGATTGTTAGAATGAAACCATGGCATAGGCCCTATAAAACACAGTATGTACTGGGAAGCACAGGAATGACAAAATACCTTGTTCGTGTACTAGCTTGGAATGGCAGCAAGACCAGTAGTGTTGTACATGGATGTGTGCCAAACAAAAAACTTCAAGGCTGTATTCAAGTAACCAACTCCAAAAAGTGAAGTGAAAGTAGAGTTTCCAAATGCTTTCATAGTGTTGTAGCTAGAGGTAAACTCTCCTTCGTTAGGCACCTCCTAAATAACTAGCCAAAGGAGATACTGTCTGTTGTCTATTTTAAGTCCACAAAGTAAGAGAAACGGGGCAGGTGCCAGACACTATGTATGCTATTGCCTTCAGCCATCACAATGTTAACAGTTAGCCAAGCTTCCCTTGACACTTAGGAACTTTCAGCTATGCTGTTACACAGAGTGCTAAGTGGCCTCTGCTTTAGACTTATTCTGCTTAAGCTTCTGCAGTTTGAGCAGCTAATGATAACATAGAACTTATGTGCATGTAGCATACTACCAAGCTTCCTTTAGCTCTGTTTCTAGAGGATCGTATCATGTCTTAGGCTAGACAAAAATGTACTCAAGTAATAATACTGCATCGATAGATTTTCTCCTTAAAAGTCTCAGGTAATCTGATAATATCAACCTCACTAGAGCATCAGATATTTCAAAAAAAATGGTTCTGAAACAAGGATAGTTTTGAGATGAAAATGCTAACTTACTCTACATTCCTACCTGCAAAAAGTCCTGCAGATATTACATGATACATATATTTCTTTCATCTTAAGACTTTTTATATTAGTATAAATATAATCCAGTTGTGTTACAGATCTTAACAAAATTATCTACACCATGACAAAGTCAATAATTACTTTTAGGTGTCACTATGAATGTATACAAATATATAGTACTGATAAGTATTTTGGAAAAGAATTACTTAAGACATTTTGTGAATGATAAATGAATAATCATTATTAATTACTCAAACTTAAAGAAGTGCTTGTGAAACATGAAGGGATGAAATGAACTGTATCTAAATGCTTGAGAAAATACTTTGTTGCATTCAGAGTATTTTATAAACCAAAAGAAGATAATAACATTGTTGGGTTGTAGAGTTGAATTTTCTCGTCCAAAATCTTACCTTGCTCTTAATAAGAACAGTTGTTTGAAATACTTGAAAACTTCAATAAAGAAAACATCATTTAGCAAAGTAAGAGAGACATACATATCAAAATGAACACCTCATGTTCTTAAGTTAGAAGTACCCACATTCAAACATTTTGCCACCAATGTTCACTGCTATGGCTCTTCTTTTCTACCCACTTATTTCTTTCCTCGAAGTGCTAGGGTTCAAACCCAGGACTTTTTACATGGACATACTGTCAAGTGTACTGCTGGGTTACCTCTGCTACTCATTAAAATTATTTAATGATATTTGTCTATAACCACATAGGAGATGAAAGGTAACAGGCCAGGGGAAGTATGTCCAAGCAAAGAGTAAACGTAATCATATACTGCCTCTGATTCTCTCTCTCCCCAACTCCTTCCACCTTTGCTCCACTTCACCTTTCTCTCCTTTCTTCTTCATTTGCATTGATTTAGTCATCCCCTACTTTTCTTTCTCCTCTGTCTCAGTTTTCCTTCTTTCGGTATCTCTACCCCGCATTCACTTTTGCCATGACAACCTTAGTGGTTGTGAGCACACCACTCATGTTTGGCATGGCAGCAAGTATAAGACCCACTGAACACCTTAAGTGGGGCATGCATAGGGGATGTTGGTTAAAGCAATAAGGAGTAAAAGAAGATAAAATGGGAAATTTGCATCAGAAATGTAGCTCTCGAGATAACGGCTATTCTCCTGCTATGTTGATAGGTAATTTACTTTTCTAAATACTTTCTATAGACTCCTTTGATCCCTGTGCATATGCTCTCTTTCATAGGCAGCAATATATTATTCAACACCAAAATACACTGTAGGGTTAAAAATAAAATTATAAAAGTAAATACTCATTAAAATTGCTATTTAAACACCATTATTAATCATTTATATATTTAGTAGTTTAAACATAGTAACAACTGCATGCAGCCCAAAGGCCAAATGCCATGCTAATGAGAGGGCAGAACAGATATTGGACACATTTAGATGGTTTGGCTTAACTCCATTCCTGAATCAGAAATGCAATTGTAAACTGCTGACCGACAAAATTTGTCATATTTCATCAGACTTTTCTAAAGAGTTCTCGAGGCACTGAATAGTGTTTCACGCCTACATTAAAAAATCATTTAAACCTCAGAAATAAATATAGCAACACTAAAGATTAATACAAGGAGAGGAAACAGATGCGGCGGTGCATATGCTCCTACAAATGCATATAAAAGTCCTAATTCTGTTCATTACTCTAAAGTGCAAGTGAGTAATTAGAATCAGGATTTAAATCTGATCTGTTTCTCAAACCATCTATCTCTAAATTTCATGTCACTTCAAGTAAGAGTTCACATACTCTAAAAGGTGGAGTAAAACACAAATATCGACTTATAAATGATACTTACTAATTCATTGAAAGTATATGGTTCTTCAGGTCTCAATTTCTAGGTATGTCCTTAGAATGACATAATGACGTAAAAATGACCAATTGAAGTTGAACTCAATTTAGGACTTAAATTATTCTATTTCTCATTCCTATATATATAGAGAGGCTTTAATGATTATGTACTCATGTTCATAATGATAATGATAATAAATATGACTTTCTTTATTATGTGATAGATGCTAGGACATGTAAAGCCCATTCTCATGAAGACTGTACTGCGGTTGGAGAGAAGAGACATGGGCATGAATCCCCTGAGGATAAATAAATGAAAGTGGGGACCAAAGCTATCCATGAAATTATAATTAGGACTGGCTAGTGAATATTCTTCTGAGAAACTGTCCCTCAGAAAATCCAGTTTAAATCAGAATGCCCAACTCAATAGGATGATTACTTTTCCTCATAGCAAAAATTAAAAAATCAAATCAAATAAAACTGTGGTTAATGCTAGCAATTTCTTAATATATGCAAGAAAAAAGACTTGAGTATGTCTCTGATTATTGGTTATCTTCTTAGTTCTGTGGAGCTGCATGGAAGGATTTAGGTTAAGTCACACTTTTGGTGCTACTTCTTTGGAGAAAAATAATATAAATTTTTACAAACTGAAGTTTTCATTGTTTTCTCTATTCTTTTCAGTTCTAAGCACTTAAAAACTAATACCAACATAAATTATCTTAGATGATTCACCATGTGTATGTCCTAAAAGCTAATGATATTATTGAAACCTAAGCAGTAGAAGAGACCACTTCCCACAGTACATTCACATATTGGGAAGAGTATGAACAAAAATTGTAAAATTATCACGGAGGTAACAAGTGGTGGATCTAAAGAATGAGCCAGATAAATGTAATTACTGAATATGGAAAAATATACATTCCTTTTACCAATTACAAAGTAACCTAAGCTCAATAAGTGGCAAAAGTCTATTTACTATATCAGTAATGTTGCCTTAATGAAATCATGGTGTCAGTACCAAGGAAACGATTATCAATACTCCTGCTTAGCAGAGATCTGACATCGCTTGGTCTATCTGTAATTCTTAAGTTCCTAATGCCTTGTGTCATGCAGCCTTCTCTGGCATTTCTTTTTCTTCCATATTGACACAGGCATCATTTTTCTGTCCCATATAGTTTTAACCCAGTTCCAATTACCTCACAATATAATGGATATGCCTGTGTTAGTCCTCTATGCCAAATTAACTTAAGCTCTTCAGTGGTGAGAATGCCTAGAGAATAGTTAGGGAGGGAGCATGGTTTTGATTAATGAAAACCATGAGAAACAAGTGGGAAGCATGCATGCACTGGACAAATGGCAATATGAATAAAAGGTGATACAAAGGGCCAGTATAGATGCATTTATTGGTGGATGTGTAACTGTTGTCTTCTGGAATACTCTCAAACCAAAATATAAAAGATAGTAGAGTGTTTCTAACCAGTATGAAGAAAAATGGTAGATTTTGGAAATCATTGAGATACCACTTAATCAAAGCAACCAACTCAGGTTGATCCTCCCATCAGAAAGACTTAGAACATAGCAACATTTGCCTTAATAACAGATATATGTGGTTTAAAGTTTTCTTACTGATTTTCCATGTTAGGATTTTAACGTAAAAAGTTTGAGTAAACACTCTCTCTCCATAACTCCAGTACTGAACAGACCAAAAGTTCATACAACTAATATCTAATGTCTTTGGAAATCAGAAGTGATTCGAAAATGTCTTTATGAAAGTTTTCCAAAATTTAAACATTGTGGGTTTTTTTTGGACCTTTGAGCCAGTCCATTAAATAAGACATGAAAATAAAGGCATTGATAAAAATAATAACTGTGCTTTCTAGGAACTTTTATTTGTTCATAGAACTTCTTTAAATATTTTTGTGATGTAAACACTGTTAATTACATTATACATTTATGCAAGCCATAAAAATTAGTTTTAAAATTAAATATCAATAACTAGTATACTGCATCATTACAGTAAGGTCTGGATCACTCAATATTGGTTCTAAGTCTGACTAGCCCTTCTTGTGAATAAATCTTCAGAAGACTGGAAAAAAAAAGGACTTTTGTGCCAGAAACCCAGGCCCTGTGAATGGGGTTATGATGCCTATTTTTATAGAATTACTGCAAAGGTAAAATGTGAAAATAAATTTTAAAATGCTAGCAAATTTGGAAACTTCAGACATTTCAAATTAATGGAATTAAAATTTAATTATAGACATCATTAATCTGGCCTTGACCTATAGTAGAACTTTGGCTCTCCTTTCAAGTAACCCTTGAGTGATGGGGTTGACTGCAGTGAACATCTTTTCAATACTCTTCACTTGGAAATAAAGATCTAAGACATCTTATCACACTGTCTCTACTATATTTGCATCATGCTTGAATATTGATTAATAGGACCAAACTTCACTGATGAATATTTTAAGGTAAATTCATCTTGGCCTTAAAAATTCACGAGCAAATGAAACATAGGAATAAAGAAAGTAGAGTGCAGGTCAGTGTGAAAACCACTAAAAAAAATATTCCTGATAGTCCACCTGGACTCTCAGCCATGGCAGAATATTGGGGTACATGCAAATTGAAGGAATAAAAAAACAAGCCTTCCAAAAATGAAATCAGATAAAAAGAATCAAAATAAAATGTTTCTTAGACGATCTGGGGTTCTATATCTCTGATAGGTTAATGCATGAAGCAGGCAGAGGCTTCATCCTAAAGTTTTTATTCAGTGAGAAAAGATGCACCTAACCCTCAAGAGACATGAGGGTAGGAAGTGGGAAAGCCTGACAGGGTGAGGGAGGGAGGACATTCTCTCGGAGTCAGTGGAGGAAGAATGGGATGAGGAACTGTCGGAGGGCAGACTGGGAGGAAGATAATGACTGGACTGTAAACAAAGATTAAAGATACTTGAAACAAAACAACAACAACAACAAAACCCATGCTTACTGCTCTTCCAGAGAATCTACATTCAGCTTCCAGCACTTACATAAGCTAGGTAATACTGGTCTAAAACTCCACCTCCAGGAGATTAGACACCTTCTTCTGATGCCTTCACTGATTCACAGAGACATGGCATGCACTGTCTCTCACACGCATATATGCAGAAATAAGAACAAATTTTTAAAAATCTATAAAATAAATAAATAAAATTCTACTCACATTGCTGTAGTCACCCAATGAAAACACAAGACATCTTGCTTACCCACCACCTCGTTACTGCCCATACCAATATAGTTCACAGTTTTACATTAAATATTACTAGTATTATCCTGGATAGGGAGAATGTTAATAATTTTACTTTCAGCTTACCACATATCTATTTGCATATTTTAAATTCTCATTCTTTTACAAGTTAAACAAGATTATTTTAACCCTAAGTTTCCAAATATGTTCCAGAAGTTGAGTATCATAGATTACATTTAATAATCATCCATTATTTTGTAACAAGTTGACTTGCTGAGTGATGGTTTTGGTGCAGTGGTTATTAATCCACCATTAACATTGCTAGACTTCAGTTTTTAAATACAAATATAGGAAGAGTTCAAGATACATTGTCTCTGACAAGTAACAGAATTCTTGAGATTATTCCAAATTTCTTCTCATCAGTTTATATCAAGTTTATTTGTAAATCTTTCCTAATTGAGAATTTTGGATCTTGCATTAGTTTTGAATGGGAATATAGTTTTACATATTACCTCCTGTGTTTTTCATGCTGATAATCAAGCTTCCATTTCATTATGTAGTATCTATAAAAAAAACATAGAGCAAATACATGAAAAATGGTGAAAACATTAATTCAGTTGAGTTGAGCATGTCTCCTCTGGACACAGCATTACTCGGTTGGTTTATAGCAAGTTAAATAAGTCAAAGGAAGATACAGAGGATACTATTCAGATCAGAAATAAAAATCAGCACAAAAATGTTTTCTACTTAAAAATTTCTTAATAAGCTTATTTCCAGAGAGTGAAAATATGTTTCTTTGTGGTCAGAGGAAGTGATACAGATTAGCAGGAGTGGAATGTGGACATTGTCAAATCACTTGTCTAGATGTTAAAGTCTCCTCATACTCATTCTTTAAGTTCTTACATAAGTATCTTCTTAACTAGAATTTATACTTCCTCGTACACAAATTAAAGAGTGTTCTGTTAGCATTCATTTTCTGTGACCATATGCTCTGTCATTAATATTGAATGTCACACAAACACCTTCTTGATCATGACACATGATGATGAGAAACGAACTGAAAACTCATGAGCTCTTCCTCTGAAGCACAGAGCAGACTTTAGTTATACTGCCCAGAGTGATCTAAATTTCCTCTGGAAATTTTGCATTGATTGCTTTAAATGACTTTATATAGAAAGCTGGTGGTGGAGAAGTAATGGTTGAAATTAACTTTAAGAGGGAATAGTCTTTAGTTAATTCCGATGCTGGCAAACTTCATTTATAATGATAAAGCAATACATAACTTCAGAAAGAATATTACTAAAATAAAGTTTGTAGGAAGTTCCAAATATTATTGTACTAACTTGTAGAAACAATTGAAACGCCATCAGAAAAACAATGAAATCATATAACAAAATGCCAATTAAACAAATTTAAACAAAATGCAGTTGCTTTTATAACTTGCATTTTACGAAAGATCCATGCAAGTCATTGAGATGAAACTTCTGTTAAATACCATATATTAATTTTACTCCCTCCTCTGCTCGATTAGAAGTCACTAGGTTTCTATACTCCGGCTTCATTGGTCTCTATCTCTTTAGAGACTCTTGGCTATAAGGATACAGGAGCAAAGTGAATGCTTTATGTTTCATGGTTGACTCTTCTATGTTAGTCTGCTGAGATAATTAACAAGGATGCAAATCAATACACCTTCGAACAACAGCTTCTGAAGAGTGAGTCTAGACCAAAGCAGTCTTTAGTCGGTGCCAATCATCTCATTGCTTTTGGCTCCAAGTTGTATGAACGTAAGTGTCCAGAGAAAAGCATTGAAACCGAAGACACTACTGCATGTAAGTGGGAGATTGCTCATGTAATCTCTAGTCCTGGATGGAAGATTTTCTTTCTCTTTCAGGTCTCCCTTGTCTCTCTTCACTTCAAAGCAAAGGCTCTCATTCTATTTGTTATTGAATGTTTTAAATATTATTTGCTTACTCATTCCTATTTATTCATACCGTTTCTTTTAAAAATTTAACAAACATACCAAGTGTTAGATTTAACACTTTTTGTGTTTTCACACAAAATGATTAAAACAATTTCCAGTCTTCTGAAAATCCTGCTCTGACGGCTGCAGTATGTGGAAGTTTCTTCCTTCTCTTAAGTCTCTTGGAACTTTGCTGAGGGTTTCTCACTAGCTTGTAGTGTGTGTTCCTCAAGACAGCAAAATCAACATTCTTATTACTTCCCCTTTCTATCTCTCTTGTACTCTCCCAGTTGCTCTCAGCTTGCTCACTATTTCTGCCTCCTCAACTTACTTTATCTGACCTTGCTGTCACTAGGGAGAGAGGAGGGGGAGTGGATCAGAGACTGAAGGGAAGGCCACCCAGAGACTGCCCCACCTAGGAATCCATTCCATCTGCAGACACCAAACCCAGAAACTACTACTGATAAGAATTGCTTGCTGACAGGAGCCTAGTATAGCTGTCCATGAAAGGCTGTGTCAGAGCCTGATCAGTACAGATGTGGATGCTTACTCCATCAGAATGAGCATGAGGACCCCAATGGAGAAGTTAGGGGGAAGGACTGAAGGAGCTGAAGCGGTTTGCAACCACATAGTAACAACAACAACCCACTCCACACCCCCTGAGTTCCCAGGAACTAAACCATCGACCAGAGTACACATGGAAGGACCCATGGCACCAGCTGCATATGTAGTAGAGGATGGCCTTGTCTGGCATCAATGGGAGGGGAGCCTCTTGATCCTGAGGAGGCTTGATGTTCCAGAGTAGAGAAATGCTAGGGTACCAAGTCAGGAGTGGGTGTGTGAATGGAGGAGCACCCTCATAAAAGCAGGGAGGAGGCAGAGGGGATAGGATGTTTGTGGAGGGGAAACTGGGAAGGGGGATAACATTTGAAATGTAAATAAATAAAATAACTCATAAAAAATAAAAAAATAAGTTTTTCTAGTCTACCAGCACTCTCTTGGAAATTTAAAACCAGCAATGTTTTGTATTTCTGAATTAAATTACATCATAAACAGTTGTAGGCAAAAATATCTGCAGTTCCTCTTTGCTTCATCGTTTGAATTTCTTCACTAACAACCTATGCAATGCTGTGCAACAGGATCATAGTGTGTGTCTGTCATCTTGCTAGCCACTCTTGTCTTCTTGCTGTTACTTGGGTTTTGTGAGTTTCCTACCAGTGACCTTAAATTTTACCACAGACCTTGTCTTTTCTTCCTCCTTAATCAGCAACCTACTGTCATTTTTTTGCATGTCTCCTCTTCCACTCAGCACATTGTCTCCACTGTCGTTTAACTGAGTCACTCTTGTGACTTCACTCATCATTTGGTGCTCTCATTGCTTTATTACGCAGATGTGTCATAGGATGGATTTCCAGTGCTATTGAACAGTCTGGACAAGAATCATCCAGCAGGAAATCTATAAATGTTTCAAGTGCATCTTAAGATTTATTCGTGATTCATATTTTCTCTCTGTGCGTTCAGTCATTCAACAAATAGTGGCAACTCTATTTTGTTTTAGTGTTATTGTTGCTGAGTGTACAAGCCTGTGTGTCTGTGTGTGTCTGCATGTGTATGCACATGTGTGTGTAAGTGTGTGTGCAACCATCAGTGTACATAATGAATGTAGGCACATAGATATGGACATCATAGGACAAATTGTGGAAGTAGGTTCTCTCCTTCCACTGCGTCAATGTCAATTCCAGCCATCAAACTCTCGTTCTCAGAGTGGCAGTAAGTGCTTTTGTCTGCTGAGCCATCTTGCTAGCCCTGGCAGTAGTTCTTGTATGACCAAACCAAACAAAATTTATGTGAGAGTGTTCACCATCTTTTCCTCCCAGAAAATAATGTAAATCATTCACCGATTTTGGTGCTTCCTAAAATAAAAGTATTCTTGTGTTCTGAATGCAGATCAGTGGCTCAACACAGTAGTCTCATAGAAAGGGAGTGAAGGAAGTGAGGACAAAGGAGGAAGCAGAAGCAAAGAGTTTGTCAGCATGGAGATCCCTTCAGTGTAGCTCGGGGTCCAGAGGGGCTGAAAACAAATAGGTATTGTAAAGTTCTGCTTCAAGACTGATGAGGTAGATCAGTGGATAAGGATGCTTGACCAAGCCTGACTCTCCAAAGTTTACTACACACATGCATAAACAGATATACACAAATAAAGAAATAACAATAAGTTGAGAAATGTCATTGTCTTTTATGAATGTGTTTAAAGATATTCGATACTGTTTAGAAGTGTCTAGTTAGAACCTTGCAAATAAATGCCTGGAAGAAATTTATTCTTTTCATTAACAGATACTAGTTTTCAGACCAGTTTGAAATGATTAAGAAATTTGTCCAGAAGATACAGTTTCCCTAAAGTGTAGTCCACCCAATGATATCAGTTTTGGTAGTAAACCAAGAGTAGCATATTACTGCTACTCTAAGTTCACCATGGTGTTGGGCGTTGTGTGGGTCATACAGATGCTATAATTTTAATATAAGATATTTTGTTTCACTACCCTAAACACCCCATATATCCTCCATACAATCCTCACTCCTTCCTATCTCTACAACTAACAGTCTTTCCATTGTCACCAGACATTGGCTTTTCTCAAGTTTCCTCATATGTAGTATCATAAAGCTTGTAGTACTTTCATATAGAATCTTTTGCTTAGTAAGATACATTTAATATCCATTTTATACATTTTTTTTGGCTTCACAGGTCATTTTTTTGTCCATTATACAGATATGCTGAAGCTGACCTACTTACTTATGGAAATGCCTCTCAGCAGAATTTTATAGATGTAAGTTTTAATTCATTTGATTTGGAGCAGGAAATATCATCATTTTTGGTCAGCAAATTAAGACTATACTTAGTTTTGTAAAAAACTTTAGAAATGTCTTTCAAAGTAACCATGTTATGTTTTATTCAAAAGCAATGAACGAGAAAGACCTCTGTTTCACGTCTTCCTAGAATCCAGTATGGTCAGATGTTTGGACTTTGGACTGAGCCTCAGGTAGTGAGGTAGTGCTATCGAATTGCTCCTATGACTTACAACATCAGATGAATAGGATGTGAAGCATCTCTCTGTATAGGCCATCTTTACTTATTCATTCATGAACATTCTGTTTACTGCCAATGCTTTTCTTTATGTTGAGTTGTTTTATTATTGCAAATATTTAAGCATTATTTATGTAAGGTTTTCAATATCAGTTATGCCTTCTCTACATATATTCTTCTCTTATGTACCTTACTTTCTCATCCTTGATAGTGAATTTCATGTTTTTAATGAAACAGCTTACCAATTCTTTATTTCATAGATTGACTCTCACCTCTAAATTTACTGTCAGAACCAAGGACATATGAATTTTCCCCCATATTGTATCTGAAGAGTATTGTAGTTTTGCTTCTTACACTTACTTTCATGTATGTGTACAAGATGTTTTGAGCGATGTATGATCATTTGCATTGATTTGGGGATGTACCCATGGTCTTTGTACACAGCCTTTCACTGGTTCACGTTCATTTGTTCTAGGACCACTTCTTTAAAAGACTGCCTTTGCTCCACAGATCTTCTTTTGTTCCCTTGTCAAAGAATAGTTTTACACAGAGAGTCTGTTTAGGAACTCACTATTCTCTTCTATTGATCTTTTTGTCTGTCCTTTCAGTAGACACTAACACAGTTGTTGCACCCGTCCGGTGAGCTTCGAAGTTTATTTGTTTCCATTGTTCTTTTGCAATACTGAATGATTATTGTGTAGGATTAGTGTACTGTGTTGCTGATCTTTAAAAACCGTCAGTAAACTGATAACTGAATTCTCAGCATGGAGTTTCTTGGTGACATATCTAGAGAAACTTAACATAATACTCTAAAAGGTTTTTGTTGTCCTTTGAGAAGGAATGGGGTTATTTATTATGGAATAAGTGATACAAGGTAGAAAGTTTGTCTTTTGGTGTGAATAAGTCAGTGGAAGAGGGAAATGTTACTGCAGCTCCATAGGTTGGGGTAGTATGTCTTAACAGCATTCTCAATGAGCACAGCTTGATCAGGCACCTGACCAAGGCAAGAAGGACACTATATCCAGTGGAATATTAGTGACTACATGGAGTGGACTCATCCATGTCTCTGATATATTCTCTGTCACATGATCTTGAAAGAAGAATGGTAAAACGACAAAAAATGTTAGAAGCTTGAAGAGGGAGGAAAATAAATGAAACAATAATGCATGAGTGGAGGTTGACTGAAAAAAACCAAATTACACGTGCATGAAGTCTAGCATTAATGGACCAGGTAAGGGATGGATCATAAATGTAATCAGGCTGGGGTGTTTCTTCTGCCCTTAAAGTCACAAGCATTGATTTTCTGAAAGGCAGAATTTGTTCAGGTTTCATGTTTAGAAAAGAGTATATAACAGGTGAGGAAAGGTTTTAACGGTTTGTGAAATGGAATATAAAATAAAGATAATGATTGACACGTAAGATACACAGAGTGAAAAGTGTGATTCTGTGAGTTAAGATGAAAAGGGAAAAGGAAACAGACTCAGGATTACTCTGAATTTTAATAAAAGCTAATGTTGGATTCGTAGGTGAAGTGAGCTACTACATAGGGGGCTGTGGCTTGAAAGTATGAAGTATGGCATTAAAATTATAAATTAGCTACAATTACACATTTATTCATTTTAATAAAAATATCCGGCACATGATTAGAAGGTACAGTGGCAATGATAGGGAAAAAAGGGTCATTTTAGAATAGATCTCCTAACAGACATTCTATGTTAGAAGGACCACCCACATAGCCACTTCCATTGTCCTAACTACTACATGAGAATTGTTTTCCAAAACTTCAAATTTTCAAAAGATATTCCAAAAGTTAGGCTTTAAAGATTCTTAACAAGGTATTTGCTTGAAGGCAAATTTAGGATTTCAGACACCCAAACTCCATTCCTAAGTTCTGTGTGGAAAACACCTTACAGGCTGAGCCACCCCAGCTCTTACACTCATTTATTTCACTTGCAATCCACTTGACCTTGCACGATTTAATATGCTAACTTTTGTTTTTAAAAGACAATTTGGTTCATTTACTCTTAGTATAACAAATAATGGCCATAGAACTATTTATTTGATGCTTTCTATAATCCTACCTTGTCTAGGCTTTTTTTCATATACACATTATATTTACATATATATTCATATATATACATAATCATATATGAATGATTACATGCATGCATACATACACACAATTTGTTGGTATAATGAATCAAATGTGTTCTACTGATGCTTCGATGTTTCTGTCATTTGCAGTCCTAGGTTGAGCCCAGGCAGGGATTAATGCATGCCAGGCAAGCACTCCACTACTAAAAAATAGCACTGGCCTTCCTCCACTAGTCTTGATGTGGAAACTGCAATAGTTCTTTCTCCTTCCTCCCTATCTCTGTCTCCCTTTCCCTACCTATCTCCCCTTCCCTCACCCCCATCTCGCCTCATCTTTCTCCTTCCCACTCTCATTCTTATTATACACATACTTGACTTACCAATACCCAAGGGAAATTATATATATACTTGACTTACCAATACCTGACTTGTATGTCATTCTAGGAACTACAGTCTTCTTTGGGCAGTTTTATTCTGGCTACATTTTTCTTGCCTTTATATTATACTTTTCTTTATAATTTTATTGAGTTCCTTGGAAAGAAATATGTGAACAAAAAACTCAATAGCCAAATAGAAAACAAGTCTACCATATTTGTGTACATTTTACTCAAGATGATTCATTGCATGGCCATTAGTAATCCATTATCTCTCAAATCACATACAAGGCAGTTGCAGATGAAGTGGTATTTTTCCAGAGTCTCAGGTAATCAATAAATTATAATGGAAGCACATCATGCTTCAACTCTAAAATCTACCCAGAGAAGGAGAATTTAGGATCCTGAAAGCCTGTTTACTAATAAATGATAATCCCAGCCTGAACACAAATTTATCCACAATTTCACACTTCTTGAAATACAGTCCTTGGCTGGTATCTGAGAAGTGAATTGTATGATAAACCACATCATAGCATACACATTTTTGTGTATTCATTTCATATTAACGTTATCCTAATTCTAGAATTTTAAGACTTCATGGAGTGTTTAAAAATATTAAGAGTGAAAGCCATCTAGAAGAAACAGTGTGTAAAGACTCCTGCCTCCAATTCTGACAACCAACCTCTTTTTGAACATTCCATTCACTTATAGAGCACGCAGGATGAAAGAAGAGAACAGATTTTCAATAGTTATCGTTAGATCTTTGCATGCAGCACAAGTACACACACACATACACACACACACAAATAAATGAATAAAAAATGATTTAAAAAATTTATGTATCATTGATCATTTAAGTAAACCTGGAGATTTAAATTACTTTTTAGTTACTTTATTATATGGCATGTTTATATAACAGAAAAATGTAAAAATTAACTTCAATACAAGAAAAGGCAATGCATTTTATGTAATATAAAATACACTAAGAATTATAGATAAATTTTATGTGCAACCAATGTGTGAGAAAATTTATTTCACCATATTTGATTATAGTTTGTTTCTTTAAAAATAATCACCAAATTCTGAAAAGTTAACAAAAGTTAACTAGCTATGTGTTTAGGCAATCTGCATATTAAGAAAACCACAAAAACCGTGTAAAAACAAATGCAAATTCAGATGCACCAAACAACATTAGTGATATACACAATTAGCTGATTCTTACAAATGTGAGAAATAGAATTGACTGAAATGTATTAGTTATGAAATTAAGGCTTAATTAATGTTTTAACATTAAGACTCCCTGATCTGTCTTAATGTCGACAGCATAGTCATCTCAATAGAGTTCCCTTCACTCTGTGGACTCATCTGGTTAGTACTTTCCTTCCACTTTAATCTTTATGTGGAGAACAGGTGTGTGATTGCTCTTTTTTTGCAATAAAAGTAAGAGAATATTGCCCTCTTGTGTTGAGAGATTTAGGAGACCCCAGGATTGTTTAGCAATAAATGCGTATTTTAAAAATAAAAATCATGTTTTGTTCTTCAAATAAATATTACTCATTAAAAGTCAGTCCATTGTTTGCAGATGCTGCTAAAACAAATTTCCATAAGAATAACTAGCTCCTTTTTATGGAACATTTATATGACATGTTGATTGGACTGCAGACAATCTTTTGTTTTAATATTTTCCGTATTGCTTTAAGAGCATCATTTATATCCATCATTGTCCTGCATAATATACAGCTTCAGTAAAGATAATGTATGTATGTACAGTAGGTTACAGTCTCTATGTTTATAAATACATTCTTTTTATTACCAAAATAGCTTTAAGTTTTCTTATTAAAAATGAAACAGCATGGTGTGGAACACATGCCACTCAGATGACATGGGTGTCACGACCCCTGGCTCTGCTTAATAGAAAGCGAATTTATATTCCTGAAATCCTCATATATATGCATATATATATATATATGCATATATATGTGCAAATAAAAATTTGGTTTTTTTTAAATGGGAATATACACAAACATTTTTTAGAAAAACTCTTAAGTTAGTTAAAAAAATATTTAGTTTTCTCCAAAAATAAAACATAGGAACAGAGTATTCCTGAGAGATTTAGAAGAAAGTTGGTCAATGAATATATATACATATATATATATATATATATATATATATATATATATGTATGTATATATTTAAACAGATGGAGTGAAAAGTACACAAGGGGAAAAAAGAAACCTAGAAAATAGCATAACTAGATAGTTTATAATTGAAGAAGAAAGGACCATTAATGTGCCATCGTATGTATGATAGACTGGGTGTGACTTAAAATACTTCCTAAGATAATAGCTACACTTAAAATCAGGTGAGAATTTAGATCTCATTTTAATTTTCTAGCAAAAATAAATTCTGAAGGAAAATACATCAGTATTAATACAGTCTCATCCCTCTGGACTCTAGGAGACATATAGAGATACAAATGAATGTTAATGACAGGACATATGTTTGTGGATCCTCTTTAACTTTGTCACGCAAGCCATCGGGTCAGCCCCTCAAGATCTTGTGAGGGTGGTAAACTGGGGTGACCTGGCTTTTCAGTCTACCTTTAAATGCACTGCCTCGACCTCACTGGAATGTCTCACAAGGTCATTGTTGCGGGTCTCCCTGTGGAAGATCTCGAGTCCATGCATGCCTACTCACTCAATTGCATTCCCCAAATCCTGTTTCTATGATGGAAAAATAAAAATTTGGTTTTTTTTTAAATGGGAATATACACAAACGTTTCTTAGAAAAACCATTAAGTTAGTTAACAAAATATTTAGTTTTGTCCCAAAATAAAATACAGGAACAGACTATTCCTGAGAGATTTAGAAGAAAATTGGTCAATGAATGTCGTAAGTAGAGGAAGTCATTTATTTGCAAGATTATAGAATGTTATCTTTGAAGAAAAGTCATAAAGGTAACTCTTGT
Source organism: Grammomys surdaster (assembly GCF_004785775.1). Taxonomy (NCBI): domain Eukaryota; kingdom Metazoa; phylum Chordata; class Mammalia; order Rodentia; family Muridae; genus Grammomys; species Grammomys surdaster. The sequence continues at coordinate 15,136,503 of NW_021621323.1, read as the reverse complement.
TTCAAAGATGTTTGCCTTTGTTTTGTTGGGAGTTTATATAAATAGCATATACAAGGTAAAAGACAGACAATATAGACAGCAATATGTTGGTGACTGCACTCTTAAATCTGTCCTAAGAGGATGGAATCACACATGAAAATAGAAAAATAGACATTGCTAAGTATTCTATTTTTTTCTAATGTTAAAACTGAAGATCTGATGTGTTCTTCCTCTCCATAAGAAATAATGACATTTGAATTGGAGTTTTATTTAAGAAAAGTGAATAAATGTGCAAAGCTGTTACTTTGTGGTGTGTATTTATATGTGTGTGTGTGTGTGTGTGTAAGCGTGTGCCCATGTACCTGTCCATGAAATACCAGATAGTCTGCAGAGTGATCAAGATTTCCCTCTGAGCAAATCACACCCCCTGCCTTTATGGCACTCTACACGAGATTTGTCAGTTGAATTGTCCTGTGCAGGAAACTGCACTGTGCGCCTACAATGGGGACACACTACCTCACGGAGCTTTTGTAAGATTAATAGATTTCACCAAGGCTGGATTCCAAAAATGGTTAACAGTAGTCCATGCCTAGAAAAAAGTGAAAATAACCTTTCCCATTCCACAATTGGAGAGGGTTCACAACTCCAGTCCAAAGAGAGTGTTAGAGAAGAATAATGACAACAAAAATGTCTTTCAAAAATTTAAGTTCAAATGTGGAGAAAAAATGTTAAGGCTATTGTTCAACTACAGATGAATGCAAATGTAATGGAGAGTGTAGGAATGAGTAGCTTGAGTTAATGGTGATTAGAATATTCCATATGAGTCTCTCACCTCCCAGGTGTCTAGTACATGCTAGAAGGTACCCGCACCACCTCCTACTTCCCAAGGTTGCCTGTCTCCATTCTTTCTGCTGGCCCTCGGGGCTTCAGTCCTGTTCTCCCCAACACTCAATTTCCCCCTTTCCCCTCCCTGTCCCCTCTGACATCCAAGTCCATCCCTCCCTCTGTCCCCTGTCCCATGATTGCTTTCTTCTCCCTTCCAAGTGGGACTGAGGAATCCTCACTTGGGCTCTTTGGCTCGTTAACCTTCTTGAGCTCTGTAGATTGTATCCTGGGTATTCTGTACTTTTTTGGCTAGTACCCACTTATTAGTGAATATATACCATGCATGTCATTTTGGGTCTGAGATAACCCACTCAGGATGATATTTCCCATCCCTTTGCCTGCAAAACTCATGATGTCCTCCTTCTTAATAGTTGAGTTATATTCCATTGTGTAAATGAATCACCTTTTCTGTGTCCATTCTTCCACTGTGGGACATCAAAAGCAGGGACTTTAGATGCAATGCCCTACAGTGGGGAGAGGGAACTTGTAGACTTCACCTCCAGTAGAACGACAGGGCATCAAGTGGAGAGATGGAGTTGACAACCCACAGTGAAAAACTGACACAGAATTGTTCCTGTCTAAAAGAACTACAGGGACACAAATGGAGAAGATCCTGAGGGACATATGTAGGAGACATATGTAGTCTCAGAGATAGGGAAGCAAATGGAAAATGGGTGTAACCTCTGGCTTGGAAACAATCATGGAAGGAGCCCATCAACTTTCCTATATGAGTTTGAAACAGTTCCTACACCACTCTCTGTTTTCTTTGTAAACCCTAGCGTTGGACACTATAATGATCTGAGCAAGATTAGGGAGTTTCTAGTTAAAGGAGTAGAAACAGAAACAAACAAAAAACTATAATAAAAAAGTTATAATTCTTTTTAGTTTTACTATGACAAGTTATACCATAATATCAAGTAAAAAGTTAAAGTGAAATGATGTTTGATGTGTCAGCAATTCATTAAAAAAATTACAAAACATGTAAAGCACAATAGGTTTTTAAAAACAATTTTCATTTTATTTTAGCATTCTAGGTTTTCGATTTTTTCCCAAAATCCTTTCTCAGTATGAAAACAACAAGCATTGTTATAAAAAGATTAGCAGTCTGAGTTTTTAAGAGTGCTTTACATAGCATCTTTATGGATGGTACACTTTAGAAAGAACTGAAAAGAGAAAAGTGCTATGATTATGTCTAAACAAGGAAGCATGCCTTGGTAGGACAATTTTCCAGCCATCTTTGGTTTCTATATAAATTGTATATATCAAGAGAAAAAAGGCAGTTAGAGAATGTAATATTGTGTAATTAATACACATACTTTTAATATTAACTCTCTAAATATAAACTTTAAATTGGTTCATTGAAAATCATCCACTCTCATAAAACAAGAAAACAGAACATCCACAACAGCAGAGTTTTGGAGAGGGAAGTAGAGGAAATAAGGAACAGTTCAAACCAACGGAACTAAGATTGTTTTACTCAATGGAACGTAGGTTGTTTTACTCATGACATGAGATCCAGATGAGTTTGCACATTTATAAAACAGGGTCAGTTCTTAATAAAAGTCCATTTGTTGAGGTGTGTCAAGAATGCCTTTGATCCTTACACAAAGCAGAAAATCTAGAAGCCAGGCCAATGTCAAAATGTTCTGTCTGGTCTGTACTTGATTCTGAATATGCTTAGTCAGCATCCCTCCTACAACCACAGAAAATCAGGCAGATGTCACAGGTCTGCCCTCACTCATTGGAAGGTCTCATAAGAACTTTCAGAATTGCAGGCACCCTTAAATTAGACACAGTAGCTCAAAAATCATTAGTCCTTATTAATTCTTGTCTCTATGTTCTGTAGACTTGATTGTTAGTTTAACCATTAAGGATCTCAGTGACAAAATGTTCAGTCTAAAAATAAGGTTCAAGTACTGACCATTAGAGGGTTAGGATAAGCACTCACATTAGCCACAGATGTTGTTTCTACTATTGTGTTTATGTACCTTAAACTTCACATAGGGAAGGGGAACACTATTTGAAATGTAAATGAAATAATCAATTAAACATCTTCACATAGCAAACATTCATGTAAGTAGAGTCATATTTTTGAAGTTCTTATGTTTTTAAAATAAACATGATGACTACATGTTTGTCACTTGATTACCACAAACATATACTCTATTTTTAAAATCCTGTTGTTTTTCTATCTCAAAAATAAGACCCAAGAAAATGGTACACACATTCACTTTATGTATCTGCAGGAAGTAGTGATAAAAGAAATTGCCTGACATTTACTCGTCTATTTACAGACTTCTCTCCATAATCTTTTGAAGTATGAATATAGCAGATAGCTCAGAGCTATGTACCTAGTATAATATTATGGTACTGTATAATATTTGGGTAGTAATGTTATCATTATGTTTGAAAATGGCACTTTTCGGAATGTCTACTAGTAAAAATGTACACTTGGCATTAAAATAAATTTATATTGTGTCAGTAAGAATGGGAAAAAAATAAAGTATATAAAAGTTAGGAAGTAATCAACAGGTTATTTACCAGAATTGAAAAGATTTTTTTCCAGAAAATCACAAAATAGCAAACCATTGTCATTTTGATTAAATGCAAGAGCTATTCATTGCTCTGGATTTTCATTTTGGAAAACAGTTATGAGTTATGAATACATGGTTGTTCCCGAAGTAATGTTAGCATCGTGTAGCCTAGAAGCTGATGGGAACTTTAAGTGACCAATAATGATATCTGCAAATGTTTAGTCTACTGATCTATTGAGTTAACAGAAAACATTTTCATATTCAGAATCATCACAGACCACCCTGACCTTGAACAATAACACCACTTACATTTGTAATTCTTTGAAAACCAGGTAAAATCGTCTCCGTCTGCTTTGACCTAATTTTTGGCTATGACAAAAAGGCTAATCTTATAGAAGGACCCCGCATCTGATAAACACATACTCAAACACACAAACATTTACATGCATGCACACACAAACAAAAACATACACATAAATTCTCATACAAACACACAACTAGCAATGTTTTTAAGCACTGTCTACCTTTATGACATGTAAAGTGTGTCAGTATTTCTCTGATATTTTCATTTTATTTCACATAGAGAAAAGGCAGCATGTTCTTCAAAATGAGTTACAACTTACCACGAGTGAAAATTGAATACTGGTACCTTAGAACCAATAGTTAAATGTTTATACAATATAGATTTAATTAAATGTGTAGGGTCCATTATTATGATATGTGAGCAAATTATCAGTAAGATTCCTGAAAATAGATGCAACTTCATGAAATGTAACTACATATTTGACCAAGTTTGTTTTTCCCTAAGTATTACCAAAAGTCAAACCTAGCAAAAATATTAAAAAGTTTGACTCATTCCAACTTACACCTTGTATTGGGTTAACCAATTCACCTTGGTGAATTGTCTCCATTTTCTTTAGTAAATTTGTAGCATGACTTTTAACATTGAAATAAAAGTCATTCTCATTGGATTTAAATTTAATTACATTGACTGCTAAGTTCATGGATTCACCTTATTCCACAACAGGGCAACTGGTATATTACAGATCCTTTTAGTTGTAAACATTTCCAAATTATAATCACAGTCTTTTAAAAACTCTTCTAAATTTTTTTAATTAAAAAAACTGAATAATGAGAGAATAACAGAACAATGGAGTCAAGCAAGACCATGTAATATCTGGCAATTAATTTAATGACAGCAAGACTTGTTATTGTTTATTTTCCAATTTTAAGGTAAACTTTGCTGAGCTATGCGTCTTACCATAATACCTCCAAGTAATAAACACCAGACATATTTTGATATGCTTGCCAGTCCTTAGACCTATTATTCATTGAATTTTGCATTTCCATGAAAGAAAATCAAACAAACAAACAAAACAAAGCAACAACCCTAGCTACGGTAGTCTTTGTAATCGCTTTGGTTACTAGTATCATGACTAGAAATTCGCAATGATTTATCTCGAAAACCGTGTTGAAACATATATGACAACAAGGAGGTACTTATGAAAAAGGCATGCATTCCACTGCAGTTTATATGTGCATACATGGAAGAATAACACATAGAAATATATATGTTATCTAAATCACTGACAGGGACAAGGAAGGCAGGGCCTAAAAATTACCCTTTCACTCACTGAAGTCAGGCTGTAGTCAGGCATCTGACATTTGGGGAAGGCTTCAGTGGCTGTGACAGGTGGAAAAGTCATTCTGTTGATGTTCATAAATTTCATAAAACATAAAAATCAGATTTAGAAAATTGGAGTGATGCCTTATTTGATTTCCTTGATGTGCTGATGTGGGAAATACTGGCTTTTCAGACATACAAGTAATTCACAGATTCTGACTCCTGTGTTCTCTGAGCCAGGAGAGCCAGGAGAGCCAGGAGAAGAGAGAGTTCCCACCGATTCTATGTCCTGCTTGCTGGTCCTCAGGTACATCCTGCATGAAAGTTTAAATGAGAGTCAGATTAAAATTTTAGCATGTAAAATTGAAGTCTTTAAGAAAATGTAATACACATTTTTACACTTGTGAAGCAGCTTTTTAAATAGCTTTTCTATTATCTAGAACTTAATTTTATATAACTTGTTTACAAGTATAATTTTTAAAAATGATCTAAATATTTTGACACACACACAAACACACATATTAATATATATTAATATATATTAATATATATATATATTCTAGCATTGGCTAATCACCATAGCTACAAGCCTGCCTTACCCTTGTCCTTTTATTAGTTTAAGAGATAGCACTGGGAAAGAGAAGCTAACACAGCAGAATGCATCTTCTTGGCATTCCATAGAATATCATCATATCTCTTATTTGTGAAGCAAGGTATGGTAAACATTACTGATATATCACTTTTCAAGGCCAGACGTTGCTACCTTGACTAGCCATTGTCATTAAGGATGAGGAAATGAGAAAACTGAGGAGTATAAAGGATGAGTCCCGCAGTTTAAACATAAGCTATCTGAGAACACAGGCATGTACCATTGTGGTATATGGATCCATCATTCTAATTCAGAACAAACTGATGTTAAATAAATGTCACATTTAAATTCTGCTTATTCTTTGGGTTGACAGATTTAGTCCCATATGTTTTTTTTATAAATTCTTTTCACTATTGCATATTAGGAGGAACAGTTCTAATACTTAAGATTGATATCTCATCCTTTTTGCATTCAAAGAAAAAGGTTACCGTCTTATGTCAGAATAGATAATATGCATCTAATTTTCTCTGTGCCTCTTTTGTCTCCCTTCTTTTCACGATAGTTAGTTGAAACTGATCTCAATATGTGCTCTTATGTACATGCGGATAACTGACCAAATTCAGACAGATCTTCACGATGTTTTCGAGAAGCCATGAAAATATAAATGGACTAATGTGTCAAATATCAAGACCCAGATTATCAGCGAGTACTATTAGTATATTGTCATAGTAACAAGACTAGAATAATCTTTAATGCGCTTCTTAGATATCCGTAAGCATATAAACATAACCAGGAACACTCCTCCTTTTTGCTCGTAGCTATCACATGTCTTCTCTCTTTCAGATTATGCTTAAAGGACACTGCAGCAATTCTTGGTATTGGACATAGCATCTCAGCTGTTGCCTTCCTGGTCCGCTGACTACCAGATTTGACTCATTTGTGATTCCTTCGAGAATCTCCCATGATTTGCAATGGTTACATGAATGTTTGGGAAGGGAAACTGGCACCATCTTACTATATGTTCTCCATGGCACATTAGGGAAAGAAGCCAGAAAAGGCTTCCAACGCATTGATTTTTAAAATGAATCTTATTGTAAAGTTTCGGAGAAGCTTTCGAACACTGATTGTTCTCTTAGCTACCTTTTGCTTGGTGAGCATCGTCATTTCTGCCTACTTCCTGTACTCTGGCTACAAACAGGAAATGACACTTATTGAAACTACTGCGGAAGCAGAGTGCGCTGACATCAAAAACCTCCCTTATCGGTCTTTAGAGCTGAAAACCATCAAGCCTATTGATACATCCAAAACTGACCCTACTGTTCTTCTCTTTGTAGAGAGCCAGTATTCGCAACTTGGTCAAGATATTATAGCAATCTTGGAGTCCAGCCGGTTTCAGTACCAGATGGTCATTGCTCCAGGCAAGGGAGACATACCACCTCTTACCGATAGTGGCAAAGGGAAGTACACATTGATTATATATGAAAATATTCTGAAGTACGTCAGCATGGACTCATGGAACCGGGAGCTTTTAGAAAAATACTGTATAGAATACAGTGTTAGCATAATTGGTTTTCATAAAGCCAACGAGAACAGCTTACCAACTACACAACTGAAAGGGTTTCCTTTGAACTTATTCAATAATGTAGCTCTGAAGGACTGCTCTGTAAACCCCCAGTCTCCCCTGCTCCATATTACCAAAGGCCCCAAAGTTGAAAAGGGACCTCTTCCTGGGGAAGACTGGACAATTTTTCAATATAACCATTCTACCTACCAGCCAGTGATTTTAACTGAGTTACAGACAGAAAAGTCCCTCTCTTTCTTGTCCAGCCAAACACTTTATGCTACAATAATTCAGGATCTGGGGCTTCATGACGGGATCCAGCGAGTTCTTTTTGGTAACAACTTGAACTTTTGGTTGCACAAGCTCATTTTCATTGACGCCATCTCTTTCTTGTCCGGGAAGAGGCTGACACTATCCTTGGACAGGTACATCCTTGTGGACATTGATGACATATTTGTGGGGAAAGAGGGCACGAGGATGAATGTCAAAGATGTGAAGGTAAGAGCACGGATAAAGAACAACTTGATTAATTTGTTAGTGCTTTGTGGTTTTGATAAAACATGATCTTTAAATTACTCTGTGAAATAATCACTGATTTAAGCTAATGCTATTATACACACAGACAAGCAATGAGGTACACACACACACACACACACACACACACACGGAGGGGGGGCAGGGAGAAAGGAAAGAGGAAGGGGAGAGGGAGAGGAAGAGGGAGATACACAACACTGTAGAATAGAAACATTGAGATATCCTAAAGCATAAATGATCTTCATCTCACATCTTCTTGTTATGTCTTGCCTATCCCAACAAGTAGTCCTTATTAAGTACTTCCAAATTCAAATGTGTGACAGATTGGAACTTGGAAATTCATAACATTATAGGACTCTATTTATAAACTAATCACTTGTGTACACTGGATCCGATCAGGGTGATTGAAAAACAAGATAAAATGTGGCTCAAGTCTTTTCTGTAACCTTGTACAAGTGTAGTTTTCACTTGTGTGAAACATTTACACTATTGTAAATAATGCCATCAGCAAAAGTAATTTTAAAAGGACTTAGCCTTAAGAAGCATTCATTTTATCTCTACTAATTTATGATATTGGTTAGGATACAGTAGAAGTGTCAATATGTCAATAGGCAATATTTCAGGAATGTTTTCAGTCGACTACATTGCAAAACGTACACTGTGATTGCTACTAAATAGACAAAAGACCAAACACAGAGATGAGCATGATGATAAATTTCTATTTCAGCTACTTGGGAGACTGAGAAAGAGTTAAAGACAGCCTGGGTAAGAGCCAGAAATAGAGAAAATTAGCAAAATATAGTACAAGGGGAGCTGTAGACCTAGAGAATTCTGAGACTGATTCTTTCATAAGTTTTAGTCAAACGTTCCTATAGGCTGTTACATGGTATCTTATTGTGTCTTGCATATAACTAAACCGACACTGTATTTTAGAAAACATACACACAAATTTATTATTATTATTACTATTATTATTGTTATATGAGTACTAAATACAGCTATTTTATTGTCTCTCAGTATTCTCTTATTCAGCTGTTTGCTTTGCAAACATGAGCTCTGCATGCTACTTCAAATAACAGCTGAAATGCCATAACCACTAGCAGATAAAGTATTGATACCTGTAAAATTAGTTCACTTTAAAAAACCTTCAAAACACATGCAGACCACCAAACTCTGTTTCTGATGGGTCTCTGAGCAACACACCATTTCACTTGGATACAAATGTATCATAATATCAGGCACAAGTATTTAAGTGATTGCATCTGAAATTCTCTAAATTTCAGGGTTTTTAATTTTTTGATTTATTGTTCTTTTCAATTAATTCAAATGGTAATATTTTATGTTAAATTTAGAAAAAGTCTTGTGTTTAGAAAATGATCTCAGAGTATGAGGTACCTAATCTGAAAAAATAGAACAGCTGCTTCTAATTTATATGCAAAGAACATTATGAATTAAAAGATTTTTATAAGTTTAAATTCAATTGACCAATTCAAATCTAGCTAGGAAATTTATTTGCAAAGGAAAGCTGATGGCTACTCACGATCACTTGTAAGATATGCAAAATACTGATGATTTCTTAAATTGTAGAACTCTGAGCAAAATAACAGAATAGTGAGACTTAAGAGAGAGATGAAAATTTTATATGGAGAAAGAGCTGAAAAGATAATGTACTTGTATAAATAAATATATATTTAGTTTGGATATATATACTTATGCTATGTTAAAAGCATATATTAGATATGTAATGTTTGCCACTATAAACACATGATTTAATTTAATACTTCATAAGAAAACTTACTATATTTTTTAATGAGCATCTTCCAATCCCAGAATCTGTAAACTCTGATCATTTATATTCTACTTTGCTTTTGTGAACTCAAACAGATATGCTTCAGGTAACAGGTACAAGCTCAGCTCTCTGTACCAGGAAAGTTTCACATATATAGATAATGTCAGATTGATTATGCAAGTGATTATGCAAATTTTCTCAATTTTAATGGATGAATAATATTTTATTATATATAAAATATATTTATACATTTATACATACTTATATATATTACATTTTTCATCTTTCTTTCAACTGTTTTTTAACAGATAGAGTTTATTACTATATTTTGGCTATTACAGTGAAGAACCATTGTAGCTGTTCCTTCATCATACAGATTTCACTTCACAAATATTATACATATAGTCAGAAATGAGTTATGATTCACATGTGTCTTATTCAGTGTTCCATTGCTATGAAGAAACACCATGTCCACAGCAACAGAAAGATTTAATTGGGGCTGACTTACAGTTTTAAAAGTTTAGTGCAGTAACAGTAAGGCAAGGAACATAGTGACAAGCAGGAAAACACGGTGGCAGAGAAGTAGCTGAGTGTTCTACCTTTGGATTTGCATGCAGCAGGAAGAGGGAGAGACACTGGTCCTGGCTTTGGCTTTTGAAACCTCAAAGCCCACCACCAGTACCATGCTTTCTCCACAAAGCCCATACCTAATTCTTCCCAATTGTACCACTCCCTGATGAGGAAGCATTTAGATACATGTGCCTATGAAGCAGATATTCTTAGGAAAACCACCACACATGGTAATTCCATTTTGGATAACTACATTTTTTTTTTTTTTTAACAGATGAGGGTTACTCATTCTTTTTTTGTTTGTTTGTTTGTTTTTTGTTTTTTTGGTTTTTTCTTTTTTTTGTTTTTGTATTTCTTTTTTTAATTTTTTTTATTGGATATTTTATTTACATTTCATATGTAATTCCCTTACCCCATCCCCCACCCACTGGGAACCCCCCATCCCCTTACCCCTCCTCCTTCTTCTCCGTGGATGTAACCCCCACCTACCCACAACCACTCCCACACCCTCAAAATTCCCACCCCCTGGGGTGTCCAGCCTTCATGAGGTCAAGGATCTCATCTTCCACCTGTGCCCGGCAGGGCCCTCCACTCTTACATATTCAGCTGAAGCCCTGGATCCCTCCATAAGTGCTCCCAGGCTGCTGGTTAGGACCCTGGGAGCTGTGGTTGGTTGGTATTGTTGCTCTCCTCATGGTGCCACAAACCCTTTCAGCTCCTTCAGTCCTCACTCTAACTCCTCCATTGAGAACCTCATGATCAGTTCAATGGCTAGTTGTGAGCATCTGCCTCTGAATATGTCAGACTCTTGAAGGTCTCTGAAGAGACATCCATATCAGGCCCTTATCGGCATGCACTTCCTAACTTCCACATCAGAATCTACCTTTGGTGACTGCACATGGGATGGATACTCAGGTGGAAAGGTCTTCAAATGGCCCCTCCTTCAGTTTCTGTCCCTCACTTTGTCTCCATATTTGCTCCCTTGAGTATTTTGTTGCTCCTTCTAAGAAGAACTGAATCACCCCCACTTGGTCTTCCTTTTTTATGAGCTTCATGTGGCCTGTGAGTTGCATCATGGGCATTTCAAGGTTCTGGGCTAATATCCAATAATCAGTGAGTGAATACCATGTGTGTTCTTTTGTGATTGGCTTACTTCACTCAGGATGATAGTTTCTAGTTCCATCCATTTACCTAGGAACCTCTCGAATTCATTGTTTTTAATAGCTGAGTAATACTCCATTGTGTAAATATACCATATTTTTTGAATCCATTCCTCAGTTGAAGGACATCTGGGTTCTTTCCAGCTCCTGGCTATTATAAACAAGGCTGCTATGGACATAGTTGAGCATATGTCCTTGTTTTATGTTCGAGCATCTTCTGGGTATATGCCTAGGAGTGGTATAGCTGGATCCTCAGGTAATGCTATGTCCAATTTTCTGAGGAACTGCCAGACTGATTTCCAAAGTGGTTGCACCATCTTGCAGTCCCACCAACAATGGAGGAGTGTTCATCTTTCTCCACACCCTCGCCAGCATCTGCTATCACCTGAGTTCTTAATGTTAGCTATTCTGACTGGTGTGAGATGGAATCTCAGAGTTGTTTTGATTTGCATTTCCCTGATGACTAAGGACACTGAACATTTCTTTAGGTGCTTCTCGGTCATTCGAGTTTCTTCCATTGAAAATTCTTTGTTAAGCCCTATACCCCATTTTTTAATAGGGTAATTTGGTTGTCTGGAGTATACTTTCTTGAGTTCTTTGTATATATTGGATATTAGCCCTCTATCAGATGTAGGATTGGTAAAGATCTTTTCCCAATTTGTTGGTTGTCGTTTTGTCCTATTGACAGTGTCCTTTGCATTACAGAAACTTTGCAATTTTATGAAGTCCCATTTGTCAATTCTTGATCTTAGAGCATATGCCATTGGTGTTTTGTTCAGGAACTTTTCCCCTGTGCCCAAGTATTCGAGGGTCTTCCCCACCTTCTCTTCTATTAGTTTCAGTGTATCTGGTTTTATGTGGAGGTCCTTTATCCACTTAGACTTGAGCTTTGTACAAGGAGATAAGAATGGATCAATTTTCATTCTTCTACATGTTGTCCTCCAGTTGAAGCAGCACCATTTGTTGAAAATGCTGTCCTTTTTCCACTGGACAGTTTTAGCTCCTTTGTCAAAGATCAAGTGACCATAGGAGTGTGTGTTCATTTCTGCGTCTTCAATTCTATTCCATTGATCTTCCTGCCTGTCTCTGTACCAATACCAGGTAGTTTTTATCACTATTGCTCTGTAGTACAGCTTGAGGTCAGGAATGGTGATTCCTCCCGAAGTTCTTTTATTGTTGAGAATAGTTTTCGCTATCCTGGGTTTTTTGTTATTCCATATGAATTTGAGAATTTCCTTTTCTAACTCTGTGAAGAATTGAGTTGGGATTTTAATGGGAATTGCATTGAATCTGTAGATTGCTTTTGGCAAGATGGCCATTTTTATTATATTAATCCTGCCAATCCATGAGCATGGGAGATCTTTCCATCTTCTGAGATCTTCTTCGATTTCTTTCTTCAGGGAATTGAAGTTCTTGTCATACAGGTCTTTCACTTGCTTGGTTAGATTCACACCAAGGTATTTCATATAATTTGCAACTATTGTGAAGTGTGTCATTTCCCTAATTTCTTTTTCAGTCTGTTTATCTTTCATGTAGAGGAAGGCTACTGATTTGTTTGAGTTGATTTTATAACCAGCCACTTTGCTGAAGTTGTTTATCAGGTTTAGGAGTTTTCTGGTGGAAGTTTGGGGGTCACTTAAGTATACTATCATATCATCTGCAAATAGCGATATTTTGACTTCTTCATTTCCTATTTGTATCCCTTTGACTTCTTTTTGTTGTCTAATTGCTCTGGCTAGGACTTCCAGTACTATATTGAATAGGTAGGGGGAGAGTGGGCAGCCTTGTCTAGTCCCTGATCTTAGTGGGATTGCTTCAAGTTTCTCTCCATTTAGCTTGATGTTGGCTACTGGTTTGCTGTAAATTGCTTTTACTATGTTTAGGTATGGGCCGTGAATTCCTGATCTTTCCAAGACTTTTATCATGAAGAGATGTTGAATTTTATCAAATGCTTTCTCAGCATCTAATGAGATGATCATGTGGTTTTTTTCTTTGAGTTTGTTTATATAGTGGATTACATTGATGGATTTCCGAATATTGAACCATCCCGGCATTCCTGGGATAAAACCTACTTGATCATGATGGATTATTGTTTTGATGTGTTCTTGGATTCGGTTTGCTAGAATTTTATTGAGTATTTTTGCATCGATGTTCATAAGGGAGATTGGTCTGAAGTTCTCTTTCTTTGTTGGGTCTTTGTGGGGTTTGGGTATGAGTGTAATTGTAGCTTCATAGAACGAATTGGGTAGTGTTCCTTCTGTTTCTATTTTGTGGAATAGTTTGAAGAGAATTGGTATTAGGTCTTCCTTGAAGGTCTGATAAAATTCAGCACTAAAACCTTCTGGTCATGGGCTTTTTTTAGTGGGGAGACTTTTAATGGCTGCTGCTATTTCCCTAAGGGTTATGGGACTATTTAGATAGTTTATCTGCTCCTGGTTTAACTTTGGGACCTGGTATCTATCTAGGAAATTGTCCATTTAATCCAGATTTTCCAGTTTTGTTGAGTATAGGCCTTTGTAGTAAGATCTGATGATTTTTTGAATTTCTTCAGTTTCTGTTGTTATGTCTCCCTTTTCAGTTCTGATTTTATTAATTTGGATACTGTCTCTGTGCCCTCTGGTTAATCTGGCTAACGGTTTATCTATCTTATTGATTTTCTCAAAGATCCAACTCCTGGTTTTATTGATATTTTGTATTGTTCTTTCTGTTTTTATTTGGTTGATTTCAGCCCTGAGTTTGATTATTTCCTGCCATCTACTCATCCTGGGTGTGTTTGCTTCTTTTTGTTCTAGAGCTTTTAGTTGTGCAGTCAACTTGTTAGTGTGTGCTCTTTCCAGTTTCTTTTTGTAGGCACTTAGAGCTATGAGTTTTCCTCTTAGCACTGCCTTCATGGAGTCCCACAAGTTTTGGTATGATGTGTCCTCATTTTCATTGAATTCTAAAAAGTCTTTAATTTCTTTCTTTATTTCTTCCTTGAGCAAGTCATCATTGAGTAGAGAGTTGTTCAGTTTCCATGTGCACGTGGGTTTTCCATTGGTTTTGTCATTATTAAAGACCAGTCTTATTCCGTGGTGATCTGATAAGATGCAAGGGATTATTTCAATCTTTTTGTATCTGTAGAGGCCTGCTTTGTGACCAATTATATGGTCTATTTTGGAGAAGGTACCATGAGGTGCTGAGAAAAAGGTATATTCTTTTGTTTTAGGATGAAATGTTCTATAGATGTCTGTTAAGTCCATTTGGTTCATAACTTCTGTTAATATCAAAGTGTCTCGGTTTAGTTTCTGTTTCCATGATCTGTCCATTGCTGAGAGTGGGATGTTGAAATCCCCCACTATTATTGTATGAGGTGTAATGTGTGTTTTGATCTTTAGTAAAGTTTCTTTTATGTATGTAGGTGCCCTTGCATTTGGAACATAGATGTTCAGAATTGAGAGTTCACCTTGGTAGATTTTTCCTTTGATGAGTATGAAGTGTCCTTCCTTATCTTTTTTGATTAATTTTGGATGAAAGTCGATTTTATTTGATATTAGAATGACTACTCCAGCTTGTTTCGTGGGACCATTGGATTGGATAATTGTTTTCCACCCTTTTATTCTGAGGTAGTGTCTGTCTTTGTCACTGAGGTGCGTTTCTTGTATGCAGCAAAATTCTGGGTCTTGTTTGTGTATCCAGTCTGATAGTCTGTGTCTTTTTATTGGGGAATTGAGACCATTGATGTTAAGAGATATTAAGGAAAAATGATTGTGTCTTCCTGTTATTTTTGCTATTAGAGGTAAAGTTATGTTTGTATAGTTATCTTCTTTTGGGGTTGTTGGAAGATTACTTCCTTGCTTTTTCTAGGTTGTAGTTTCCCTCCTTGTTTTGGCGTTTTCCATCAATTATCCTTGAAGTGCTGGGTTTGTGGGAAGATATTGTGCAAATTTGGTTTTGTCATGGAATATCTTGGTTTCACCATCTATAGTGATTGAGAGTTTTGCTGGGTATAGTAATCTGGGCTGGCAATTGTGTTCTCTTAGGGTCTGTATGATGTCCGTCCAGGCTCTTCTGGCTTTTATAGTCTCTGGTAAGAAGTCTGGTGTAATTCTTATAAGTCTGCCTTTGTATGTTACTTGACCTTTTTCCCTTACTGCTTTTAGTATTTTTTCTTTGTTTTGTGCATCTGATGTTTTGATTATTATGTGACGGGAGGTATTTCTTTTCTGGTCTAGTCTATTTGGTGTTCTGAAGGCTTCTTGTATGTTTATGGGCATCTTGTTCTTTAGGTTAGGGAAGTTCTCCTCAATAATTTTGTTGAAGATATTTACTGTCCCTTTAAGTTGGGACTCTTCATTCTCATCTATACCTATTATCGTTAGGTTTGTTCTTCTCATTGTGTCCTGGATTTCCTGGATGTTTTGAGTTAGGAGTTTTTTGCATTTTGCATTTTCTTTGACAACTTTGTCAATATTTTTTACCGTATCTTCTGCATTTGAGATTCTCTCTTCTATCTCTTGTATTCGGTTGGTGATGCTTGCGTCTATGACTCCTGATCTCTTTCTTAAGTTTTCTATTTCCATGGTTGTCTCCTTTTGAGCTTTCTTTATTGTTTCTATTTCCATTTTCAGATCCTGAATGTTTTTGTTTAATTCCTTCTTTGTGTTTTCTTTCAATTCCTTAAGGGATTTCTGTGATTCCTCTTTAAGGGCTTCTATCTGTTTACTTGTACTCTCCTGTATTTCTTTAAGGGAGTTACTTAATTCCTTCTTATAATCCTCTATCATCATCATGAGAAGTGATTTTAATTCTGAATCCTGCTTTTCAGGTGTGAAGGGGTGTTCAGGGCTTGCTATATTGGGAGAACTGGGTACTGATGATGCCAAGAAACTTTGGTTTCTGTTGCTTATGTTCTTGCGCTTGCCTTTTGCCATCTGGGTAACTCTAGTGTTGCCTGCCCTCACTGTGTAAGACTGGAGTCTGTATTTCCAGTTATCTTGCTTGTTGCAAAGCTCCTCAGAGTCCAGATGTCTCTGTAGTCTTATGATCCTAATCTTGGTGTCTGCTGCTCTGAGTGCAGTGGCTCCTCGGCTGCTCTGAGTGCAGTGGCTCCTCTAGGATGACTCAGGAGTCAGTATCTCCACAGGACAGGAGCAGACCAACTCTGTGTCTGCCCCAGCCCACAGGACCAGGCAGGGGAGGAAGGGAAGTGGAATTCCGGAGGGGCGGGGTTTGGGTAGCTGCTGTGTCCTGAATGGCCCTGGCTCCCAGATGTATCTCTGGGGCTTAGGGAGTGAGATGGAGTTCTTACTGGCAGCTCTGAGTGCAGTGGCTCCTCTAGGATGACTCAGGAGTCAATATCTTCACAGGACAGGAGCAGACCAACTCTGTGTCTGCCCCAGCCCACAGGACCAGGCTGGATAACTACATTTTAAAGTAAGCTTCATGCTCCCCTCAGGGACTGTTAATTTACATCCACACTAAGAATGTGGAAGACTTCCTGCTCCACATCTGCTCTCCAACTCTTCCTATCATCCTGATGTTCATAACAGTGCTAACACTAATAGAACCTTCTAATAGAAGACTCACATGATCTAATTTCTTTTTCCTTTTGGAAAATTAACTCTTACTATTTTCAATTTTTTTGTCTTTAAATCTTCACCCTAGGATGAAAGTGACTCAGACTCTACACTGCAGTAGTAGACTCTGTTGAATTTGCTGTTAGCAATCAATTTCATACTTACCACATTTTTTCATATTGTTTCTTAGCAACCTTGTAGCCCATCTGTAGTGGCCATGAACTTCCTTACCTTTCGCTTACAGAGAAAGACTTTGCTGTTTTTATTTTTCTTTTGCTTTCTCATCTTTGTGGAGTTTAACATCTAGATTGGGAATTGTGTTTGCTTCCTTCTGATCTTCACTCTCTCAAGGCCTTCATACCCTCGGCTAAAATGGACACTCCTCTTGTTAGAACTTCATTAGGTATCCAATGCTTTCCTTGATGGTTTTCATCATATCAGTTCTTTTTAATTTTTAACTTTTATTATAATTGTTCTTGTTTTGGCCTATTTAAATAAAATCAGTAAGAAGTAATCAACATCCAAATATCTGGATTTATATATTCCCTTTCAAATTAGAAAGTTTTTTGCTCTTACTTCTTTAAATTAGTATCAAGCCATTTATAATTTTTCATTAAAACATCAATTCTTATAACCCCTGATTTTGGTACACTTTGAAGCAGATTGAACTTAAAATGGGGTAAAAGTAGACTCATCCTTGTATTTTAAAGTTTCTGTGCAGCATTTTAAAAGCTAAGTTATATATTTTCCTTTTACTACAAATGGATTATGTATTAAGTCAGACTGACCAACTTTAATCTGATGTCACTGTTCTGAATTCAGTTACAGCATTGGAGGCTCTGCTGTAATGTTCGGGTGATGTCTTAGACTTTCTATTGCTGCCCTGAAACACCATGATCAAAAAATAGTTATAGAAGAAAGGATTTACTTAGCTTTTACTTAGATATCACTATTCATCATCTAACAAATTCAGTACAGGAACACAAAACAGGAACACACGCAAGGCAAGAACCTAGAGGCTGGAGCTGATTCTGAAGCTATGGAATGGTTGCTGCTTACTGGCTTGCTCAGCCTGCTTTCTTATCGAACTCAGATCCAGCAGGCAAGGAATACCACCACCCCACCGACAACGGGATAGGCCTTTACCCATCGGTCACTAATTAAGAAAATGACTTATAGGCCTGTCTACAACCCAGTTTTATAGAGTTACTTTCTTGAGGTTACCTCTGCTCAAATGATTTTTGCTCATATCAAGTCAACATAAACTCTCCGGTACAGTTGGTATGAAGTATCAAGTGCATTGTTGACTTAAGATACTTTCAGATTGCAAAGGATTCATTGTGATGTGATGTGATGATGTTACCGTACACGAAGTATCATCTGTGACAAAGGTTTACTCCAAAACAAAAAGAAGACAACATCAAAAAACAAAAAATGAACAAAAACAAAAGACAAACCGACAAAACAGAAATTAAAAAAATATTGTTTTTCGGTCATAAAAATTATAATTTTCATCTTTTACATATATTATAATTTTATATATATATATATATATATATATATATATGGTATCATTGGAAAGAATCATTAATTATATGTAGAAAGGTTCTAGATCTCTTACAGGTTTCAATATTATGTGACTTTCCACTACTGTGACATCAAACCAAGTATAAGTGGATGAAGCTAAACACAGCCTCCTTGACACTGTATACTAATTGTTTTAGTGTAAGCATATCATATATCTACTGATGTATTTCTATATTATTCTGAAATAAATTCTAAAGTTATGTTATTATAAATCAAATTAATGGAGGAATACAGTAGCAGTACAAATGACAACTCTTGCTTTATGTGTGTAACTGATTTTCTCTGACCCAGTTCCACAAATAGTCTGGAAAACAATAGGAACACTTAGCTGCAAATAACAACATAGTCTTTCTTTGACACTAGTTTAGTCTGTGTCTATAAGGATGGTAGATGGACATAAAAATAGATCATATATAAAATATAAGTTCATGCATGTGCACATATTGGTGTCTATTCATTTGAGTGCAATTTTCTAACTTGAGATAAAAATTCTAAATGATCCTTTAGCCATTAAAGCCAAAAACCATAATGTTTGTAGGTCAATATTTTGTTTTCATGTACAGAATGGATTGTTTTTAGATTAATCACAAGCCTTAATTTTATAACTGCATAGGTTTGTCTAGCCAAAGCTATCTTATATGGAACTCTATTAAATCTTTATCAAATCCTTCCTATGTCAGTCCATTTTTGCTATGACTTTCCATTTGAAAAGAAATCGAATCACTGACTACTTACTCCCATGATGTTGTGTCTCTATTGCCAAGAGCAGCTATGCCTTCTCAATCTCCTCACTGTTGTAACTCGCAGGTTCACTGGGTGTGTTTGGTGTGTACTCCTTTGCTAGCTTACATAGGAAGCTATCCAGGAAGGAATAAGCTTGCAGGACTGCACCAGCTTGAGATTTCATCACTTCTATGACTCATGTTTGTGGTGTCTTCCGCAATAGAATTATGAGTTCAAGTGGGGAAGGGTAATCATTAGCATAGGAAACAACCTGAATGTTTGGAGTCTCTGGGACCTCACTGAAAAATACGTTCAAAAGAAATAAATAACCCATTTCCCACAACTGGGACTTTTATTCACTAGTTTATGATGTGTAATGAGATATTGTTTCTCTGTTATAAAATAACTCCATTTTGCTTCTATATATATTTAATGTCATATATATATATGTATGTATATATATACATACATATATATATACATATATATACATATATATATATATATATATATATATATATATATATATACTGTAATAGGCTTCCATTTGTAAATGTCTTTAGTGTTATTTATCTATCCCTATACTCTCCACTCTACCCTCTATTTCCTAACCCAGGTTTAACCATTCCCATTCCATTTTTCCATTATTATTTTTTATACCAGTGGATTCTCTCCACCCCATCTTGAAACTGTATCCCCATAACCATTTAAGCAGTTCTCTCACGTCTATGAGTATTCCAAATAAAAGCATGCTTATCTTAAAATTAGAAGGTAATATCCAAATTGTGATAAAACATCTGTCTTTGGTCTTGGTTACCTCACTCAGAATGGTTACTTTCAGTTCCATGCAATGACCTGGAATATTTATAATTTTATTTTTTTATTAATCATTTTATTCATTTACATTTCAAATGATATCACCCTTCCCGGTTACCCCTCCACAATCCCACAATCCCATCCCCACTCTTTCCCTTCCCGTTTG
Source organism: Grammomys surdaster (assembly GCF_004785775.1). Lineage (NCBI taxonomy): Eukaryota > Metazoa > Chordata > Mammalia > Rodentia > Muridae > Grammomys > Grammomys surdaster. Next base: position 15,116,431 of record NW_021621323.1, on the reverse strand, counting down.
CCTCTATGAGGGTGCTCCACCACCCAGTCACTCCTGCCTCATCATTTTAGCATCCCTTTATGCTGGGGCATCAAGCCTCCCTCTCCTCCCATTGATATCAGATAATGCCATCCTCTGCTAAGTATATATCTGGAATCCTGGCTCCCTCCATGTCCTCTTTGGTTGATGGATTAGTCTCTGGGAGCTCTTCATGGTCCAGTTAGTTAATATTGTTCTTCTTATGTGATTGCAATCCTCTTCAGCTCCTTCAGTCCTTCTTCTAGCTCTTCCATTGTGGTTCCTGGGCTCAGTCAATGGTTGACTGGGAGTATCTGCATCTATATTGGTCAGGTGCTAGTAGAACCCCTCAGGGAACAGCTGTATCAGGCCCCTGTCTGCCAGCGCTTCTTGGCATCAGCAATAGTGTGGGAGTTTGCTATCTGCAGATGGGATGGATCCTTAGGTGGAGTAGTCTCTGGATGGCCTTATATTTTTAATAATATTCCACTGTGTAAATAAGCTGCATTTTTTATATCCAGTCATCAGTTGATGAGCATCTAGGCTTCTTCAATTTGGTAGCTTCTTTCTTTCTTTCTTTCTTTCTTTCTTTCTTTCTTTCTTTCTTTC